>NC_057349.1:19873500-20183000 GCF_016509475.1 Prionailurus bengalensis | reverse complement strand
TATTGTAATTACCATTTCCAAAGAGGAAAGAGTGAGAAAACTCAGGCAAGCATTAATGCATCTATTCTTTATATAGCTGATGAAATCCCACAAGTTCTGGACCTAGAACAATGCAAAAAAATCATTCTTTCTGAATCACAAGATTTTTGGTCACAACAAGAAGTAATAGATAAATTTATAAGACATATACTAAAAAAAAAGATTGTGTTCATAAGCATCCTAAATAATTTTCATTAATTTATTGTTTGATATTGAAATTTGTTTCTGAGGCCTTGAAAGAGTCTTCCAGTTTTAGAAATACTAATTTCTAGCATTTATTGTTGGGCACCATGATAAGTACTTTATGTATGTTATTTATTTAAATCTTATATATGCTTTCACGGAGATTGGGAAATGAAGCTTAGAGAGATTAAATAATAGCTATTCAGTGGTAGAGGTTAGGTTCAAACCTAACTCTATTTACTTTTTATATCAGAGGGATATTAAAAGCAGATATTTACTTCTGACGAATTTGGAGTAACAAGGACCTTTCACCTAAAAAAAAATCTTGCTAACCCATCAAAAGAAAAAAAAAAGACAAAATATATGAAAGAAAAATCTAAAACATTGGACATAAGGCCAATCAGAACAGCGATCCCTGAGAGAAGAAGGAAAAAAAAGAAAGCAAGTCCTACAATTGCCCTGGTGTACTACTTGGGGAGAGTGTTTAGGCCACAACACAGTTAGGCAGCAGGCCCAGTGGTCAGACTTGGCTCTGTCTCCCTTGAAAGGTCAAAGTTGGGAGGAAGGAGAAGCAATAACAGGTAGCAGAGAAGATATACCAGGCTGATGACAGCTGCCAGGAGAAAGAGATACAGACATCTTCACAGGTTTCCTCTTTAGAGGACAACTGCTATATCCAGGTGGAGAACCTCTTTGAGGCCACTGAAAGAACCACCTGAAAAGATTAGAGGCAACAATCTCCGGCACTTATACAGGTTCAGTGCCTGTTCCCACCAGCCAGAGTGGTAAGAAAACAACAACAACAACAAAAGCCACAAAAACAAAACAAAACAAAAAGTATAGTAGATGGGACATCAAATAGGGTGCTTGGAAGAGTATTACCTCTTCCATAGGAAAAGTTAGTCCTAGACTAAATGCTGCTTCCGTCTCGTCTTACAAAGCTTAAAAGTGTGCCTCAGAAGGATCAGAGTGCTTACAAGTACACTAATCACATTGCAAATAAAGCTCAAGGTTATTTAAAGGAATATAAAATATCCAACACTCGACAAAGTAACATTTACAATAATGGTATTCAGTTGGTTAGCAGGCATGCCAACAAGTAGTAAAATGTGACTCATAATAAGAAGAAAAATCAATCAGCAGAAATAGAAAAAGAAATCACACAAATGATAGAATTAGTAGACATGGACATTCAAAGTTGTAACACACTTCACATGCTCAAGAAGTTGGAGAGGGGTGCCTGGGTGGCTCAGTAGGTTAAGCACCTGACTCTTGATCTCAGCTCAGGTCTTGATGTGAGGGTCATGAATTCAAGCCCCACATTGGTCTCTGTGCTGGGTATGAAGCCTACTTAAAAAAAAAGTTAGAAGAAAGATGTGTCCTGTTAAACAGGGCCATAAATACATGAGAAAGACTAATATCAAACTTCTAGAAATGAAGACTACAATGTCTGACATTAAAAATACACTAGATGGGACAGACAGTAGGGTACATATACACACTGCAAATGAAATGGTTAGTGAACTTGAAAACATAGCAATAGAAACTATCCAAAATCAAACACAGAGAGAACAAAGACTGAGAAAACATTTTTTTAAACAGAGTGAAAGTATACTGTTAAGGCAACTTCAAGCAGCCTAATATATATCTAATTGAAATTGCAAAAGGAAGGGAAAGAGAAGAAAAAAATTGAAGAAATAATACCTGAAAATGTTCAAATATGACAAACCATAAACCCAGAGAGCCAAGATCATGAAACTTAGAGCACAAGAATTAGGAAGAAAATTGCTTTAAAATTGCTTTAAAACCACTTATGGCATAAAATACTGATGGCTGGACTGTTCCAGGAGGGGATGCCAAGCTGGTAGAATTAGCAGGTCTCTGATTTCCATGTGGGTCCATCCTGCTGGTACTAACCTTCCCCAAAGCTGTTGGGTGGATGGGTTGATTGGGAAGTTGGGACCCAGTCTGTCCCCAGGAAACCAGCCCCTGCTATTCTTTCTGTCTTCACCACATTTCCAAGGCAAGGGCATTCTGCTGCCCCAGGGGTGGGCACTACAAGAAAATTCCATGTGCCAGTGGAAAAACAGGCTGCTTAGCTTTGGTTCTGAATGGCTGGACCAGAGACAGATATGTGTGCATTCTGTGACTCCCCACTGTGCCCCTATAGCAGTTACTTCTAGGAAAGCACAGTCAGGATTCTCACCCTAGTGCTTAGCTGGAATGGACATATGCCCCAGGTAGCTTATGAGAAGTGTCTGGGGGAACTGATGGGTTCTTAGAGGATCCTTCCTGAATGGTGTTAGTAGTGTCATATAAAGAAGAAAGAAAAGGATGAATCTGCATGGAAGCTAGAGACCTGCTAATTCTGCCAGCTCAACATCCCCCCCATCCCCCACCCCCCACCCCTGCTCTGAAAGAGTCCAGCCATCACCACTTTATGTGATCACCAGGGCCTTCTGCACCTGAACTCCTTTTCTACCTGCCCATAGACCAAACACTTCTGTCTTCCAGTTAATCTGGGACCTACCCAGTCCTCCTTCCCTCTCACTCCTCCTCTCTCAGACCTCCAGCCTCCACTCTGCCTTGATCATCAGTTTCCTGTTCAGTGAGTTGTCTTTGCTATGCAGCCCATTAAATTTTGGGGAAATCTGAGGGGAGAGAAAGAAAGGACAATAAATTTAGGAATTTCGGGGGTGGGGATTGTGTGCAAATCCCTTTTATTTGGGGAACCATAAGATTCAAACTGCTTGGATGAATATTTTCACTGGGGTCCTCTGAGTAGTAAGGTTTCTGTGTACTGGGGAAGGTGCTCTCAGGCGGGTCACCTGGGGCCATTTCTGTTGAGCAGCTCCGTTGTGTCCAGTTTGGGCATAGAGTTCTGTTGCTATAAATTAAACACTGGAAAATATTTTTTAAAAAAAGAAAAGAAAAGAAAAAGACAAAACAAACAAACAGAAAACAAACCTTAAAAGCAAGCAGAGAAAAAAACCCCATAGATGGACAGAGGATAAAGGTGAGGACGGTGTGTTTCTTCTAAGAAACAATGCAAGCCACAGACAGCATAGCAACATATTGAAGCTACTGAAATAAATGATTATTTCAGAGCTCTCTATCTAAGGAAAATATTATTCCAAAAATAAGATGAAATATTTTCTTTTTTCAGATATTATAAAGCTAAAATAATTCATCAGCAATAGACCCACATCTGAGAATGTTAGTCGTTCAGGAGAAGGAATATGACACTAGATCAAAATACACAGATATATCCAAAATACTTCTTCCTTTTTTTTGTTTATTTTAAAGATATTTGACTGTTTAAAGCCAAAATGATAGTGTATCAGAAGGTTTACAACATGTAAAGTAAAATTTTGATAAAAATAGCACAAGGGCTGGGAGGGGGCTGCAACAGAAACAAACCACTGTAAGATCCTTACATTGTACCTGAAGGATTATAATATTACTCAAAAGTGGACGAACAAGTTAAAGATGTATACTATAAATCCTGAGTCAACCACTAAAAAAATCAAGTAAGATTTATAATTAATAAACTAACAAAAGGGATAAAATGGAAACCATTAAAAAGGCAATCAATCCCCAAAAAAGCCAGAAAAAAGAGAACAAAGAACAGATGAAACAAATAGAAAACAAATAACAAGATGATAGATTTAAACTCAAGAATATAAATGATCACAATAAATATAAGTGGTCTAAACACCATATTAAAAGATGTGATTGGTGGGGTGCCAAGGGCCTGGGTGTTCAGTCCGGTAAGCGCCCATCTCTTGACTTCACTCAGGTCGTGATCTCGAGGTTTGTGGGCTCCAGCCCCGTGTGGGGCTCTGCGCTGACAGTGTGGAGCCTGCTTGGGATTCTGTCTCTCTCCCTCTCTGCCCCTCCCCCACTTACTCTGTCTCTTTCAAAATAAATAAAAATTAAAAAAATAAAATAAAAGATGAGATTGGCAATTGGTATTTAAAAAAAGGCAAGGCCCAACTATACGTTGTTTATAAGAAATAAATAAAGGGAAAAGAATGGAAAAGACATATCAAGGTAGCACTAATCAGGAGGATGAAGTAGCTATATCAATCTCATACAAAGTAGATTTCAGAATGCATAACAATCCAAAATATTTATGCACTGCATAAAGAGTAAATAAAGAAAATGAAGGAAAAACTTACAGAAAAGCAAGAAGAAATAGAAAATCCACAATTAGATTCAGAGATTTTAACACCCCTTCTCAATAATTATAGAGATGGAGAAACAATTAGAAGAAAAATTCATAGGGCATAGAATATTTGAACAATAATATCAACCAATTTGATCTTACATTTATAAAACACTACACCCAACAAGTGCAAGATATACAATGTACTTAGCACATTGATCGACACAGACCATATTTTAGACTGTAAAACAAGTTTCATTAAGTTTGAAAGAATTCAACTCTTATAAAGTATGTTTTATGAGAATAGAATTAAATTGGAAATCAATAACCAAAGAATTTTAGAAAATTACCAAAATTTGAAAACTAAATAATATAATTCTACATATTCCATGGGTTAAAGAAAAAAATCAAAAGTAAAATTAGGATGAAAATAAAAATACCATATATTAAATTTTGTGTGACATAGCTAAAGTAGTTCTGAGGGAAAAAATTATAGCCATAAATGCCCGTTAAAAATAAGAAAAGTCAAAATCCTAAGGGCATCTGAGTGGCTCAGTCTGTTAAGCATCCTGCTTCAGCTTGGGTCATGATCTCATGGTTTGTGGGTTCGAGCCCTATGTCCAGCTCTGTGCTGAAAGTTCAGAGCCTGGAACCTGCTTCGGATTCTGTGTTTCCTTCTCTTTGTGCTCCTCCCCTAATCATGCTCTGCTTCTCTCCTCTCTCAAAAATAAATAAACATAAAAAAAAAATTAAAAAAAAAGAAAAGTCAAAATCCTTGACCTCTGCTTCTGTTTTCAGAGATTAAAGAAGTGCAAACTAAAACCAGTATTTGCAGATGTAAGGAAGTAATAAATATAGGGACAGAAATCAATAAAATAAAATAAAAAACCAAAAGAACAAATTAATAAGACCAAAAGCTGTTTCTCTGAGTAGGTTTAAAAAAAATGATTGATTAAAAAAATATATAACACCAATTATCAATATTAGGAGTTATACAACTGACAGGTATAGATTCTACCTATGTTTTTAAAAAGAATGAATATTATGAACAACTTTTTGCCAAAAATTTGACAGTTTAGAGTAAATTAACAAATTTTGTAAAAACCATAAACCACCAAAAGTCACTCCAGAATAGAGAACTAGAATAGCGTTATATCTATAAAAGAAATTGACTTAGTAGTTTAAAATCTTTCTACCAAGCTGGGACAACTGAACGGCTCAGTCAGTTAAGCGTCCAATGCTTGCTTTTGGCTCAGGTCATGATCTCATGGTTGAGAGATCAGCATGGAGTGTGGAGTCTGATTGGGATTCTCTCTGTCTTCCTCTCTCTCTCCCCCTCTCTCTATCCCTCTGCCCCTCTGCTGCTCATGTTCTATCTATTTTTCTGTGAAAATAAAATAAAATAAAATAAAATAAACTTTAGAAAAAATAAAATCTTTCCGGGACCACTGGGTGGCTCAGTCAGTTGAGCGTCCAACTTCAGCTCAGGTCATGATCTCATGGTTTGTGAGTTCGAGCCCTGCATCGGGCTCTGTGCTGACAGCTCAGAGCCTGGAGCCTGCTTCCAATTCTGTGTCTACCTCTCTCTCTGCCCCTCCCCCGCTCATGCTCTGTCTCTGTCTCTCCGTCAAAAATAAATAAACATTAAAAAAAATAAAAATAAAATCTTTTCACAAAGCTTCAGGTTGAGTTAACTTCACTAGAGTATTTTCCAAATTTTTGAAGAAGAAAAAATACCAAGTCTACACAAACACTTCCAGAAAATTGAACAGGATAAAACACTCAAAAATTCATTCTATGAGAGAGTGTTAACCAAATACCAAAGCCAGAAAAAGATATTAGAAGAAAAAAAGTATAGACCATTAATCTTCATAAACACAGATGCAAAAATAATAAAAAAAAATTCTTATAGAATCCATTAGTATTTAAAAAATGATAATATGACATGACCAAGTGGAGTCAATTCTGGGAATTCAAGACTGGTTTGACAATTGAAAATCAATTGATGTAATTCATCATATTCACATACCAAAACAAAACAAAAGAACATGATCATCTGGGTAGATGCTGGAAAAGCCATTGCCCAAATTAAATATTTATTCCTGATAACATTTCTCAGCAAACTATGAATAAAAGGGAAATTCCTCAATCTGATAAAAAAAAATCTGTTAAAAACCTGCAGTTAACCATAGATCAGTGGAATAGAATAGAAAATCCAGAAGTAAATTATATGGTCAATTAATCTTCAACAAAGCAGGAAAGAATATCCAATGGGAAAAAGATAGTCTCTGAACAAATCGTATTAGGAAAATAGGACAGCAACATGCAAAAGAATGAAACTGGACCACTTTCATACACCAGACACAAAAATAAATTCAAAATGGATTAAAGACCTAAATATGAGACCTGAAACCATAAAAATCCTAAAAGAGAACACAGGCAGCAACTTCTTTGACATTGGCCATAGCAACTTCTTTCTCGATATGCCTTTTCAGGCAAGGGAAATAAAAGCAAAAATAAACTATTGGCACATCATCAAAAATAACGTTTCTGCACAGCAAAGGAAACAATAACAAGATTAAAAGGCAACCTATGGAATGGGAGAAGATATTTGCAAATGACATATCCAATAAAGGAAGAGTATCCAACAGATTTAAAGAACTGATACAACTCAACATCCAAAACCAAATAATCCAATTCAAAAATGGTCAGAAGAGAGGCACAAACATTTTTCCAAAAAAGACATATAGATGACTGTCAGTCACATGAACAGATGTTCATCATTTATCATCAGAGAAATGCAGATCAAAAGTACAATGAGATACCACCTCATATCTGTCAGAATGGCTAAAATCAACAACAAAAGAAACAACAAGTGTTGGCGAGGATGTGAAGAAAAAGGAATTCTTGTGCACTGTTGGTGCAAATGCAAACTGGTGTAGCTACTGTGGTGTACATACTGTATGAATGTTCTTCAAAAAGTTAAAAATAGAACTACCTTATGATCCAGCAATGGCACTACTGGGTATTTCCCCAAAGAATACAACAACACTAATTCAAAGGGATATATGCACCCCTATGTTCATAGGGTTCATTATTTACAATGGCCAAGCTATAAAAGCAGCCTGTGTCCATTAATTGGTGAATGGATAAAGAAGGTGTGGTAGTTAAACACAATGGAATATTATTCAGCCATAAAAAAGAATGGAATTTTGCCATTTGCAATGACACAAATGGAGCTAGAGAGGAAAATGCCAGGCAAAATAAGTCAGAGAAAGACAAATAGAATACGATTTCAGTCATACGTGGAATTCAAGAAACAAAACAAATGCTCCAAGGGAAAAAGAGAAATAGACTCTTAACTTTAGACAACAAACGGATAATTGCCAGAGGGAAGGTGGGTGTGGGGAATGAGTGAAACAGGTAGTGGAGATTAAGGAGGGCATTTTCTGTGATGAGCGTGTGTTGGTGTATGGAGGTGTGGAATCACTATATTGCACACCCACAACTAATAACACACTGTATGCTAACTAAGTGGAATTCAAATGAAAACTGGAATGAATGAATGAATGAAGGAAGGAAGGAATGAAAGAAAAAGCCCTACAGCTAACATCATCCTTAATGATGAAAGTGCAAAAGATGAAGATAAAAATAGCCTTTTAGTATTTTTATTTAGCATAGTGCTGGAATTGCAGCACTGCTATAAGGCGAGGCAAAATAAAAGACATCAGAGTTGGAACGGAAGTAAGTAAATGCTATTAGCATTCACAGATAACAGGACTGTCTATGTGGATCATCCTCTAGAATCTACAGAAAGTTTTCTAGAAACAAAAAGTGAGGTTAACAGTGTGGTAGGATACAAGCCAATAATCAACATTCAGCTTTAGCACTGGGTGTCATACGGAAGGGACGAATCACTGGGTTCTACTCCTGAGCCCAAGACTACACTGTATGTTAATTAACTTGGAAATAAAAAAAAATAATAAAAATCAGCTTTATTTTCATATACTAGCAGTGAGCAAATCGAAGTTGAGATGAAAATAATACCATTTTAAAAAGCATCAGAAATGAAATATTTAGAGCAAATTTCACGACAAATGTGTAAGATGTACATAAAAAGCCATCACACATTGTTGATACAAACTTTAAAAACGTAAAAGGTTTGGGAAAGTTAAACATCCTTTTCTTGGTTAGGAAAATTCAATATTCTTAAGATAACACTTTAAATTGATCTATAGTTTCAATTAAATCTCAATGAAAATCCCAGCAAGTATTTTGATAGAATTAAACAAACTGACTTTTAAATTTATGTAGAAACAAAAATGACCTAGAATAGTCACAAGTAACTAAGAAAAGAGAACGAACTTGGAGGATTTACAGTATCTGTTTTTAGATGGTTGTTTTGTTGTTGTATTACTCATTACATGAGTCAAACAATGTGGCATTGGCACAAAGATAGAGAAATAAATCAAGGGAAAAGAATAAAGAAACCAGAAATAAGCTCAAACATACACAACCAAATGATTTTCAACAAGGACAATTCAATGGAAAGAGAATCGTCATTCCAAAAAAAAAAAAAATGGCACTGGAACAACTAGTTCTACCCAAAGTAGTGAAACTTGACCCATACGCTGCGACATATAAAAATTAACTGGAAATGGTCCATAGACCCACATATAAAACCTATAAAATGACTAGAAGCAAATTTAGAATCTTTGTGATCTTGGGTTAAGCAATGATTTCTTAAACACAGAATCAACAATATAATCCCCCCCTCCAAAAAAAAAAAAAAAAAGAAGAAGAAAAAATATACTGGTCTTTACTGAAATTAAGAAATTCATTTATTTTGGGGCACCTGGGTGGCTCAGTTGGTTAGGCGACCGACTTCGACCCAGGTCATGATCTCGCAGTTTGTGAGTTCGAGCCATGCGTCAGGCTCTGTGCTGATAGCTCTGAGCCTGGAGCCTACTTCGGATTCTGTGTCTCCCCCTGTCTCTACCCCTCTCCTGCTCATGCTCTGTGTCTCTCTGTCTCTCAATAACAAATAAATGTTAACAAAAAAAAAAAGAAATTCATTTATTTGAAAGACACTATGAAAATAAAGCAAAATCAAGCCATAGATTGGGAAAATGTATTCTCTAAAAACAAAAAAAATTAAAACATTTATATCCAGAATATGGAAAGAACTCTCAAAATATAATAACACAACACATGACTCAATTACAAATGGGCAAAAGATTTGGACAAAATCGTTCACCAAAAAGATGTACGGATGGCAAATAAGCATACAGAAAGATGCTCGATGTCTTTAATCATTAGGGAAGTGTACATGGAAACCCACAATGAGAAACTACTACCTTCCTACTGGAATGCCTCTAATCAAAAAGACTGACAACAGAGTTGGTAAGTATATGGTATACTGGTATCCTGGTATACTGCTCGTGGGATTGGAAGTGGGAAAACAGTTTGGCAGTTTCCTGCAAGTTTAAACATTCACTTACAATAAGTTTCAGATATTCCACTGAGAGAAGTAAAGGTCTCTGCACAAGGACTTTTACATGAATATTTGGAGCAACTTTATTTGGAACAGGTAAAAACTGGAAACAACACACGTATTCATCTCCAGGTAAATGGCTAACCAATTCGTGGCATATCCTTATAATGAAATACTACTCAGCAGCAACAGTATGGATAAATATCAGAATCGTTATGTTAAGTGGGAGAAGATAGGTTGATAAAAGTAGTACACACGGGATGATTCCGTGTGTTATATAACATTGTAGAAAATTCCAAACAGTCTACTGACAGAAAGCAGTTCAACGGGTGCCTCTCTATAGGCAATGCAGTGGGTCACCAGGAAACTCTGGGGGTGGTGGCCATGTTCACTGCCTTGATATGGTGCGTGTACAAGGATTAAAGTATTAAATTATAGTATTAAATTGACGTATAAATTATACTCTTCAAATTTGTGATGTTTATTGTACATTAATTATATCAAATAAATCTACCAATCAACATGTAAGAAACAAATATGTGTTATTCTAATTTGAGAATCTCGAATTATAACCTTGGTCTGTCTTACTTGACTTCTCTTGTGTCATTAACCACCACTGTTTGAAATGTTATTAAAAAACACTAGACTGACCAATCAGCTAACAATAACCCTCACGACTATCAGTACAAAGGTAAGGATGTTTAAGAACATATTCAGTTGTTTAGGTAGCTGTTTTTTAGTTTGTTAAAGTTATTAGTGCCTGTCTTTATGCAAAATTATGCTTTGGATCATAATTATCATTTATTAATAATTAAGGAACCTAAGATATCTTTTAAATAACACTTCAGGAAGTACCCTATGTTTTACAGTCATAGTTACTCACTCAATATGGACATGATACAAATTTGAGCTCTCATTCTATAAAAATTTTTTTTTAAAGAAATCTCAGGGAGGATAAGAATTGTAAGATGATTTTTTTTTCTTCTGTCAGAGAGGATGAATTTTGCTTCTGGTACTCATGGTAGTTCGGCTTCTCCCTCTGACTTGAGGTATGACCATGGGCAAGTTTGTTTGATCTCCGCAAAACACACTAAGCCCTTGTATTGCCTCCATCCTGAACAAATTAACCACGGTGGATGGAAAAACTGCAGACTGGGATTGAGAAATGTGCTTCTGGATCTACTGAACCCATTTTTGCAAAGGACTATTACACAATGGCAAAAATTAAAAAAAAAAAAATTAAAAAAGGGACCAAACATGTTCTTACGTTAAAACTGAGCATGGGGCTGTCTTGTTCCCAGGATTTCCTGAGATGAGGGAAAAATCAGATTCACAATTGCTTTTTGATGATTATTAAATTTAAAATGTAGAGCCTCAGCTGATAGCTGTCGCCACTATAATACCTGAATGTGAGGAACTTGCCGGAGACCACGCTGTTGGTTAGTCTCAGCAGAAAGGTCCTGCAGTAAAATTGCCTACACCCACGAGGCTCCTATCAACTGCCGTGGGTGAGTATGACAGCAGTGGTGTGATCTTAGAGCGCTGCTTCTCAAAACTTCCATGTGCACATTTCAGGAATCATCATTCAGGAATCCTGATTATATGCAGAATCAGGTTTGGTAGGGAGAGCCCTGAGATTTGGGGTTTTGATTGGTTGAGGCCATTGCTCGTGCTCAGTGAGTCAGGCGTTGGTAACAAGGTCTTAGACTCTCATTGGGCCTGTGACTGGGGTGTGACGATTTGCTATTCTATCTCAGAATAGCTGGTAGAAAATTCGTGGACCTGAAATTTTCCGAACCAGTTAGGATTAGGATTAAGTACACGTGCCTAATAGTGGCTTATACAAGATAATTTCTTTCTCATGTAGAAGTCCCGAGGTAAGCTAAGGCTGGTATTGTGGCTCCACTGTGTCAAAGACCCACGTTCCTTCCGTCTTGATGCTCGGCCGTCTTTAGTACCTCACTTCAGGGTCCAAGATGGCTACACGAGTTGCAACTGTTTAGGTTGGAATCAGCCAGAAATAGCAAGATCCTAGAAAAGGCTATGCCTTATGCCTCTAATAGTATTTCTTGGCATTCACATGAATTTTTTCCATTTATATAGTAGAAACTTCGTTTACATAGGCCAAACGGTCTCATGGTCCTGCTCAGGTGCGAGGGAGTCTGGGCAGCAATGTGCCTGTCGAAAATGGGATTCTGGGTTAAGACAGGGGAAGCTGGGTTTGGGAAGCAACTAGCAGTTCCTGCCACAGTATCACTGTACTGATTTTGATTGGAGGAGTTGCATTTCTCAGTGCATTAAAGCTCAGCCCATCAATTAGCTATGTCACCTAGAACTTAACCTATACAGATCTTAGGGTTTTTTTGCCTGTAAAATGAGAGGCGGGGACCAGGTGACTGAAATAGCAGGAATGTCCTAGAAGGAGGGACACCACCTAGAAGGTGGAACTGCCACCTGTGGTGAAGACATACTGGATGAACTCACTGGCCTGTTTCGCAGGCCAGAGTAACATCAACTTCCACATACACTCAGGTAGAGCTTGCTCTTTTGTAATATAGCCCTCTCGTATTCTTCCATCCAGCCTGCCCTCAACGTGCCATGTGGTTAACTGTGGGAATGACACTCCATTATTCCCCTCTGTCCCTTCCTCCACAGGGATAGCACTTCCACAGTCTTTACTAGGTAGTCGTGAAAGAGTAACATCTACTAAAATTTGAAATAAAATGCTATTTACTTAGAAGTTATTGCTGATGTTTAAAGTAGGGCCCTTGTTTCCAATCCCAACTTTAATATTTTCCTCAGAAAGAATGAAGGTCATATGTGCACAGCTTTGGAGGAATATAGCAGTGTGCATATGTGTTTTTGTCCGATGGCATTATCTCTTCTGGTAAAGTAGAAGAAAAAAGCTGACACGTACTGAAGATCACATTTAACTCTGGAAACTTAGAGGGGGTTTCGTAAGAGTATATGTGTTGTACAATTTAAAGAGCTCTTTTAAGAATAGAAAAAATCACAAGCCTATGAAGATGTATTGTATGTTTTGCATTAAACCATATAATATTCCATAAGATTCATGTGGTTTATGAAATACCATATTCTAACTAGAAAGCACCCATACCTAATACTGCTTAAGCTACTATCACTGAGTGTGTATGTCTCTGATGGGTTATACATATGTGCAACTTTGTGCAGGGAGTATGTAATAATCTACATGAGGGCATTTTATGAATCAATTTTTATCCTCTGTTATAAAGCAAATTAGACTCCAGGGACTTGTGTATTTATTAAATTCAGCTTCCCTCACTTGCTTATAAAAAATAAATTCATCCTTCTTTTTAAACAATCCCCTTGTATAAAACTAGAAACTAAGAAACCTTATTTTTTAGAGTTTAGATTTTCTGTTTTTTTTTTAATGTTGGCATTTTAAAAAAGAAAAAAATCTCAACATTACAAGAACTCTCAAAACATTACAAAATTGAGATATAGATATTACTGTAACTTGAAGTAATGTCATACGTGCTTTTAATTTTTATAAAGTGAGTCCTTTTTTAAAAAGTCTCTAGGGACACCTGGGTGGCTCAGTCGGTTAAGCCTCTGACTCGATTTTGGTTTAGGTCATGATCTCATGGTTTCATGAGTTCGAGCCCTGTGTTGGGCTCTGTGCTACAGTGTGAAGCCTGCTAGGGATTCTCTCTCTCCCCCGCTCTCTGCCCCTCCCCCACTCATGCTGTCTCTCTCAAAATAAATAAATAAACTTAAAAAATATGTATAAAATACAAAATAAAAAGTCTCTATATCATTCAGGGTTCAGCCAGGAGACAAAACCAAAAAACAAAAACACAACACACAGTAACTCAAGCAGGTAAAGTTTACTATAAACAATTGTTAATTGGTAACTAGGGATTAGCTACTAAGAGGTAAAGAGGACTCAAGGAAGATAGAGTAGTTACTGACTCTAGGGCTAAGGCAGGGTGCACAAGAAAGGGACATATTTGGAGAAGGCGTGCCACAGCCCACTGGGCAGGTGGAGAAGCTCTTTTTGGTGCTCCAGACTGGCAAGCGAGAAAGCCGCCGCTGTGATCCCAGTGACACTCACTGGGAATCAGCCAGAGCACAACATTCTGGGAAGTTGTCCACTAGACATCTTCCAGACTATCTGGGATCCTGACTGGGGAACCAGCCAAATTTGCTAGGAGGCTGCTGAGGTGTGCTGCTGAAACTTGCCAGGTAACTGAGTGCCCCTGGGTGCCCCCAGGTGCTGGCCTACACTGCAGGGGCAGAAGAGAGGAGAGCATACTGTGAACGGAGGAAGAGACTCTTTTCTCCCCCAGCATCCCTCTGTCACCCTCTACTGACAAAGTTTAGCATGAAGACCAGTAGACGAAGAAATGTTTGGAGGGCCCATCTTAAGAGTCACAAGGCAGAGTAATGAAGGGTGAACTTGGACCGGAAAAGTAATAAATTGACAACTGGTACAATCACTCCATTTTTTTCTTTTCTTTTTTCTTTTCTTTTCTTTTTTCTTTTCTTTTCTTTTTTCTTTTCCTTTCCTTTCCTTTCTTTTCCTTTCTTTTCTTTTCTTTTCTTTTTTATATTTTAGTCACTGAACACAAATATGAATTGTTAAAAATGGAAAAAATAGGCCATCTTTTGCCACTGTGATCTGAAAATTATCCATAACCAGTGATGTAGGGAAGTAATATTCATCTAAGCAAATTCATGGAAACATACCATAATTTATTTATTTATATTATTTTATTAAGTTTATTTAATTTGAGAGAGAGTGAGCACGAGCAGAGGAGGGGTAGAGAGAGAGAGGGAGAGAGAGAGGATCCCAAGCAGTCTCCATGCTGTCAGCATAGAACCTGGCGTGGGGCTCGAGCCCGTGAACCGTGAGGTCATGACGTGAGCCAAAACCAAGAGTCGGAGACTTAACTGACTGAGCTACCCAGGTGACCCAAAACATATTGTAATTTAGAAAGGGTGGTCTATAGGGTCAAATTAAAGCATTTAAATCAAATTGAAGCATTTAACAAATATATGTATATATATATATATATATATATATACACACACACACATATATGTATATTTAATGTTTATTTATTTCTGAGAGAGAGAGCACAAGCATGGGAGAGGCAGAGAGAGAGGGAGACACAGAATCTGAAGCAGGCTCCAGGCTCCCTGTCAGAATAGAGCCTGATGTGGGGCTTGAACTCATGAACTGTGAGATCATGACCTGAGCTGTGAGATCACAACCTGAGCTGAAGTTGGATGCTTAAGCAACTGAGCCACCCAGGTGCCCCTGAAATTGAAGTATTTTAATCTGAAATATCTGAGAGATTGCTTAGCCCAATTCCCTCATTCATAAAACTGGGGGGAGACTAAAACCAGGAAGAATTCAATGACTTTAGCCTTGGGGCTGAAGAGTTAGGGAAAATGCTCATTCAATGAATATTTCTTTAGTAAATATTTATTTAGTAAACACAGGTGCCAGGTGTGGTTCTAGGTGCTGGTGAACAAAATACATCCTGAGTTCACAGAGTTACACTTAAGTTGAGAGAGTCACACAACAGATGGATGAACAAATGAATCCATAATAATTCAGGTATTAGACAAGTGCTATGACAAAAGAGCTGGGAAGGAAGATAGAAGATAATATAAGTGGGAAGGGAAGGGGGAGGTTTTGCTGTTTATGTTTATATTTATTTATATTTATATTTATATTTATATTTATATTTATATTTATATTTATGCCATTTGAACAGATCCTTGAAAGGAGTTCCCCATCTCCCAATTCAAAATATTCAAATAAACAATGACTTTTAGCAAATTATATTTTCTAGTTATGTCATACCTTTTGTATTTCTATTCGTGTTTTTAATGGTAGAATACATATGAATCCATTTAGATATCAAGGTTGAATAGTGTCATAGTTTCTCTTCTCCTGTCTTTCTGTTATGAAGGGACCTCAGGTTATCTGTTTGCACATTGTATGAGTTGATAACACTTTAGGAAACTGTAGGCAGATGTAGCTTGCAGGAATATGGGCTACAATGGACACAAACTATACCTCCAAAACTCAGACTGACCACATATTTTGACAAGTTTCAACAAGGTTACTGGATTTCTGGCTGTTTAGATATTATACATGTCTTAAGGGCAATGTTAAAAATGCTGAAAATCATTCAACAGTCAGTGTCCTACATAAGATGATATTTCAGCACCAAGATATTTCTTAATTATATGTATTTCCACTGTGTGTGTAAGCAGGGATAAAAGTTGCTGAAATACCACAAACAATGGCTGATGAAATTTTGCACCGCTCTATGCACAGAAAGGGAGTTGAACATTTGATGGTTAGTGTGCGATTAGGCTATTTCCTGACAAGTATAGCTGACTTTTAAAATCAGCATAACTGATCCCACTGTCAGGCTCTAAAAACTTCATCTTAGGTAGGCAATGCAGCCACAGATATACAGTTAAGTTTTGGAAACTAAAAGAAAAAAATGTTCATGATTCTTCTGAAAATGTCATCAAATTTTAATTTGATTTCAACTGGACCTTGTGCAACACAACCTGACTAATCTTTATTTCTCTATAACTGGCCATTCATCCTGTTCTGGCGTTTTTGGTTTGTGACTCTGTTAATCAATGTAAACTGAATTGCATTAATGTTCTGATTTGTCAAAATGTTCTTTCAAAGGAGATTCTATTAAAATTCTATAGTTGTTGAAAGAAAACAATTTTCTTTTAAGATAACTCGTTGGTTATTTTTTTGGCAATTCTTCGGTTATTAAAATCACTTTTTTGAATTCCTGTTTAACAGCATTTGAATGAAAGTATCTGTGGAATTTAGTCAAAATTGCAATACAAATGGAGATCTTTGAAATGTGTTTATTACCTTGTTTAGATCTCTATTTTAGAGATTTTGTCATTAATTCAGCCCACTCCGTGTAAGGGTGTTAAACTCTGAGACCAAATCACTACAAAATTCGAAACGTTCTATGATGGAAATAACTAAAAATCCTAAAATTCTCATATATCTTTTAACTCATGTGAACATGATAGGTGACTTAATGCATCTCAGGGCTTACCTTACGATGATCAAAAAATCAAAACTCAGATGAGAAAAATGATTTCCTTCCCTGATTAAAAAAAAAAGAGAGAGAGAGAAACATGTACAGTGTAATAAAAAGAGCATAGAGACTACCAGAAAACTTCCAATTATAATTTTCTCTTAGATCTCGTCCTAATAAGTTTTTAGTTTGTTTTCTAAGCAAATCGGGTGACAATTAAATGTGCCTGGAGGCCTCCTAGAAACATCCAATTACTCCCCTCGTGGAAATCTCCTCAGTTACAGGATGATGGACAACCGCTGGGGCATGGAGTTATGTTGGCCACATTAAAGGGAAAAAAAATATTTTGTAAAGAGCAATGAATGAGAAGGGACAAAAGTTTTAAACAGGTTCCTCATGTCTTGTTACTTCTCAGATACATACCTTATGTTGAATAGCCAGATCATTTTATTATTGCAAATGCCACGGTTGTAATCTTTTATTGCTTGCAGTAGAGGCCTACAGCATTAAGTTAGTATAAAATTACATATAGTTTAATATATCTGTACAACACCTTTAAACAAGCTTCTCTAGGCAAGAAGGTTATCCGTCTTATAAATCTATTATTCCATTGTACATCTTGATAGCCTAGCATTGCTTCTAGCCATGTTTAAGCATTAAATAGTGCATTATTATTTCACATAAATCAACCAGAGATGTGTGAATTCATAAATTTTGCATTTGCACAGACAGTATTTTAAACGTTTTACTGCTTCGTGGGAACGCAGAGCACAAGCCTGTACACAAATCAGGACCTGAGAAATTTCAATAAAATTTAATATCACAATTACATCTTCTCACAGTCAAGGCATGCATATTTTAAAAGTATTTTAACTAAATCCAAAAATAAAAGTAAAATTTGAAAGGTGGCTTTTTGGTTGGAGTTAGTCAGCTATTGTCATAATAAGCTAATGAGCACTTTGGTTTTTTATTCTTTGTAGCAAAATGGTGTAAAGAGGATAAAGCCTTATAAAAATTTGAAATGAAAGAAGAAATACAATAAAACCAGAAATCGTGGTAATTGTCTGTAATTGGCAAAATAATGCAGATAGAAGGCAGTCCAGAATTGATATGCTTGTATTATAATTAATATACAGCTTTATAGTTTGAGGCTGAAATAAATTTTAAAAAAGTCATAGCCTAGGCTGTAAGTCATGGAAGGGTAAGAATGAAGACTTTTCTAGGTGTTTTTAGGTGATTCTTTCTGATTTGGAAGAGGGATACTTTCTTTTTCTTATTTCTAGGCACTTTTTTTTTTTTGGTGTGCTGATATTTACTGTTTTTTCAGTGTTTTCATTATTTTTCCCAGAAAATGTTTCTTTTAAGGTTTTGTTTAGTAGGAAATGTCTATAAGATTTCATGGGCAGGAGTTTGGGGTCCTAGGAAGATTTCTGCTTTAGCATGTGTGTGGTGAAAATTACTTTCCTGTTGAAATAATTCCTAATGCATATAATTAACGGAACAAATGCCACACTAATTTGAAAATGACATATTTATCACCTAGAAACAGGTAATGTAGAAAGATAAATTGCTGTGAACATAGAACTCGCTTCCAATCATCATCAAATTCTGGGCAGAAAGCTGATAGGAAAGAAAGGAAAAGAAAAGCAACATCCTCATGAATTTTTTGGAACGCTTAACTGAGACACTTCTTTGAGTTGCCGGTAGGTGATTCCTGGGGAAGTAAGTGACAAAAGGATAGATACAAATAATATCTTACCATGGACCTTTCCTTTTGTAGTGAGTGTTTTTTTATGATGAGGATTTATTACAACAGGAAACCAGTTTCTGCTTTCCTTTATAAACTTTAGATTTTTTCTCTGCCATTCTGAATCTGCCCTTTCTTTCTTGATGGGCTAAAAGTTCAAACCTAAGGTTAACAGGACCAGAAGATCATTGTTTGGAGATTAATCTCTTTAGGGCGATAAGCAAAAGACAGACACAGGGAGTCTTTAGAACCCTACAGCTACTCAGAGTAATGACAAGCATTACCATACCCAGGCAGGCTTTGGAATGTTAAAGAAAGCAGATCTAGTTACCATCCATAAAAAAAACTAATGGAAACTTCTCTCTTACTCTGATGAATGTTGAAAATGGAGTGGCTTAAATAAAAAATCACTTCCCTTATTATGATGTTTGACTATTTAGCATTCATTGGTTTGGGGTCCATTTAGTTTTTGATGGTATTACTCCTTCTCGCTTCTTTTTACTGTGTGAAAGTTTCATCTTATTGTCTGGGTCTAGACTATAAAGGATATAAGGGAAAAAAATGATTCATTATAGAAATTACATTTTCTGAGCTAAGCCAGAAGGCACTGTCTTTACTTTAGCTCTTGTATAAGCAAGACTTAGTGTTATGTATATATTTTATGTGTATATAATGTTTACTTAGCAATATATATATTTATACCACACAAGTGGCCCATGCTACCATTACGCAAATCCCTCTATTTTTCAAAGGCTATATGGAAACAATTGATGGCTGAGGAAGGAGCATGTATAAACAAACATGTTTAAAAATTCTCAGTGTGTGTCAACACCATTTAAATAAATATATGTGCTTTTTTTTTCATAACACTACCATTAACTGGTTAGAGGGGAAATTAGAAGGAAGGGATGGACAGTGAATATGTTGAATTCTAAAGCAGAATGAATTTGCTTCATCTCTCTCTCTCTCTCTCTCTCTTTCTTTAAAAATCTGGTTGCAAACATGGTTGTCTCTATTTGAAACACAAATGGATTCTTTTGTTTACCTGACTCATGGATTCAATTTCCGTTGGAGACACCACAATTAAATTTTGACAAATAAACTTTAGCACATCATCAACAGCACAGTCTCTGTGTTATATTGTTCTATCTTCTGTTTGTATGTTTATTAATTCGCCTCAAATAAAATGTTCAGGTTTAAGGAGAAATGAAGACAGTGGGCCACAAACAGATCAAGAATTGATCGGTCTTAATTTTCATAAATTTTTGCCTCTCCCTATCTATTTTGTTAGACATGTTCATTAAAGATGTATTGTAAGCTGTTACATTGAAAAGTGCGATGTCTTTTACACTATTCATCTCCTCAAATGAGCTCTATATTAATAATCCTTAGATTTTTATTCGAATCTGTG
This sequence comes from Prionailurus bengalensis, assembly GCF_016509475.1. Lineage (NCBI taxonomy): Eukaryota > Metazoa > Chordata > Mammalia > Carnivora > Felidae > Prionailurus > Prionailurus bengalensis. Next base: position 20,162,879 of record NC_057349.1, on the reverse strand, counting down.
CAGCTAGGTAATAGGAATATGATGTTGCCTTTTATTAAGAACAAAGCACCATACTTTCTAAATAAAACTGACCACCACAGGAAGGTAGGCAACATGATTTTGTTTTGTTCGGTTTTCTCTTTGTGATCAGTTGTTACTATTTATATTTGCTGAGAGGCAATGTAGTGTAGTAGAGAGGGCACAGCTTTAGTATCACAGTACCTTGGTTAAAGGACTGAGTCTATCATTTAATGAACATTTCCTGGTAGACATGAATAACTGTCCACCAAGCTTTCATACTGTAGAGGGATGGCTGGCAAGGATATACCCTGCCAGAGCACATGTCATAGTGTCACCCCACTCCTTGCATATAAGTGCAAATGTACATTTGGGATTCAAATCTGGTTCAGCTTGACTCCAATGACATGGAACATGCCACCGTGTCTCCACCTACAAAGTGATAAATATAGTTTGCCCCTTGAATACAAAGGGATGGACACATCAAAGACCCTGCCTTAGCCGACGTTCTTCAGAAAACAGAGTGTGAGACAAGGGTTATGGTGCAGGTGCCTGATTTGAAAGATACAAACTCAGAGCAAAAAAAAAAAAAGACGAATGTGGGAGTAAGGGTTGGGGAGAGAAACAAAGCAAAGTGATGTGGCATGTCCTTGCACTGGCTTTTGCTTGGACAGAGCTCAGAGCTCAGAGCAAGCCACAAAGACGCCCTGTAGGTTGCTTGGCAGGTGTGTTTGCCTAGCACAAAGGATTTCTCTACAACTTGCAGGGAATCCATATCGCTGAGTAGTTGTGGGAGTAAGGAAGAACAGGAATGTAGCTGCCTGCACACTCCCTCCCACTCTTATTGTGTATTGTTCCAAGTTCCTCACTAGAGATGAGTTAACTTCTCTGACCTTTGGGATTGCATCATTTGGCCCATTGGATGGACCCTCAGGATGCCAGATCACACGGTGTGTGTGGTGCAGTGTTCCATCTAAGTCTGGAAGTGACTTCTAGGCATGGCTGTCCAGTGGAAACTAAAGGATAGGGCCCAGCATCCCTAAGGCTGATGGTTGGAAGACCCAAGCATAGAACTGCAGGGCTTGACTAGACAAAGATGATGAGGGTTTAGAAGGCAGACAGCAGAAAGGAAATAAGAAAAAACACAAGAGATCTATATCTGAAACAGAGCCTTCAATTGATTAATTCAGCTACTGTTTATCAAATGCCAGCTGTGAGGGGCATCTGGCTAGCTCAGTCAGTACAGCATGTATGTGACTCTTGATCTTAGTGTCATGAATACAAGCCCCACATTGGGTGTAGAACTTACTTGGGTACCAGCCACCGATAAAGAAACAGCAATAGAAGAAAAAAAAAGTTAAAAATTTTCTGCCTTTATGAAAATGCATTCCAGGAAAGGACAAAGAAAAAAGTGAGATAAATGAGTATAATAAATGACATCTTGGAAGAAGACCAAGATGGAAATGTGGATATAAAGTGTTTGTAAGCAGGCGTAGTCAAGAGACTCCTGAGAGGATGACTTTTGAATAAAGACCTGAAAGAAGTGTGGAGCAACCATGACAATATCTGAGCATGAGTAAATACAAAGGTTCTGATCTGGGAAAGTGTTGCTATATTCATACAAGAGTGAGGTCAATGGGGCTGGAGAGAAGTGAGAAATCAGAGTAATATGAGATAAAGTCTAGATCATGTTGAGTCATAGAGGTCATTGTAAGGAGTCCATCTTACTTATCATTCAAACATTTTAACCTGTTGTCTCACTTGTTCATCACAACAGCACTGACAGATAGGCAGTCTTATCCCCATTTTATGGAGGAGCAAACTGAGCCTCACAATGGTCGGGTGAATTGTACAAGGTCATAGTAAAAGCTCACATTGGGATTGCTGGGATCTTCATTAGTAGGAGAAATAAACACACCTGAGCAAACAAAAGCCATTATCAGCTCTACTTAGCTTTCAGAACCAAAATACTGAAGTGTTATCAAGCATTGTGAATAATGACAGGCCATAGCCTTTATGAGAAGCTATCCTCATTTATTCCTCAAATAACCCTCTGAGGTAGGCACTATTTTTTTTTTTTTTTGGTTTTGCAGATGAGGAAATCAGATAATATTAGTCACTTACCCAAAGTGACACAATTGGAAAGTGATAAATCAGGAGTTGAACATATTCATTGTTTTGTTTTAAAACCTGTGCTGTTAATTAGGATGACACATTCCCTCTACAAATACTTTAGTTATTATTGTTATGTGTCATATTTTCTTTCTCAGAGTCCTTGTCTTTCTTCCTCTTCAATGTTGAAATATAACCATATTATCCTTTGTCCCTTTCAGATAATTCATTTGTGGTCTATACTTTTCTATTTTGAAGACAATGAAATAATAATAATTAACAACTTCTTTTGCTTCCTGGACTATTTTTTATTGCTATCTCTAGAGTTGTGCCAAAATATTTTCATCTCAGTGGTTCTTTTTTCCTAATTTTTATCAACATTGTTGTTCTTTGCTCTTTATTTCTTACTGAATTACATCTTTTGTAAATGTTTCAGCATGTATCAGTCAGCGAATAGAAAACACTCAAAGTTTATCTTCATGTGAATTCATATTTATTTTGCTTTTGTTTTTGAGTTATAATTTAGGCAGGTGTAGACTTTTACATTTACAGCTCTTCCTCCCTTGTTTTCTGTCATCTATTTTTACTAATGAGAATATTACTCATCATTCAATTTTTCTTTTTTGTATTCATGCTCTCTGGATTTTCTTTCTGTTTTTTTTTTTGAACTCTACAGTTTCATTACAATGTTTTGATATAGATATAAAAAAAACTAATCTGCTCAAATTTCTGTTTCCTTCTTCAGTATAAAGGTTTATTACTTGCCTTTTTTCTAGAAAGTTCACAGTCATTATTTCTTTGGATATTACCTTTGTCTTCCCTCTATTCCTATGGAACTATTACTAAATATACATTATTGGATATTCTTTTACTATTTTCTAAGTCTCTTAGCTTTCTTTTTATATTGTCCATATTTTATCTTTCTGATCTTTCATCAATTCCCTCATCATTTGTGCCTAATCTGCTATTTAACTGAGCTACTGAATTTTATTTTATTTTATTTTATTTTATTTTATTTTATTTTATTTCATTTCATTTCATTTCATTTATTTTATTTTATTTTATTTTATTTTATTTTATTTTATTTTTATTTTATTTATTTTTATTCAAGAGAGAAGGAGAGGGTGAGTGGGGGAAAGGGGCAGAGGGAGAGAGAGAGAATCCTAAGTGGGCTCCATCCTTAGCAGTGAGCCTGACGTGGAGCTCAATCCCACAACCTTGAGAACATGACCTGAACTGAAATCAAAAGTTGACACTCAACTGACTGAGCCATCCAGGCACCCCACCCATATACTGAAAATTTTTAAGTCAAATTTATTGAGGTAAAATTTACATACCACAAAATTCATAGATTTTAAGTATAAATCTTGATGAGTTTTGAGAAATGTATACACCTGTGTAGCCATCTCTCCACTAGTCAAGATGTAGAATATTTTCATCATTCCAGTAAGTCCCCTGGGTTCCTTTGCAGTGATTTCCTTCTGTGGCCTGTCCCAGGCAACAACTTATTTATATCACAAAATTGACTTTGCCTGTTGTGAAACTTCATAAAAATAATCACATATAGGATTTATATACTTGCATATAGTTACTTTCAACTCAAAATGATGTTTTTGAGTTTCATCTGTATTACATTTATCAAAAACTCCTTTTATTTTTGTGCTTTGTGGATATTCTATTTTATGAATATGCTACAGTTTGAATGGTGGATGCCTAATTTTATTCCTCTTCATACACCCCTCTCCCAGAAAACCCTATAACAAGCTAGATTTGCAAATTCAACTATACATGACTCACATTTTCAGCATTATGGAATAGAAAAACATCAACTTTCAAATTATTTTAAGTAGAATAATAAACCAAATTCTAGAATGTTCTTGCTGTCTGAGCTGAGAATATACAGAGAGGAGGAAGGTTCATAAGTCTCCACAAAGAAAAGTGTAGGTCAAACACATAAATCAGTCCCAGAAGAAAAAAAAGTCACAGGGGAGGAGACAAAATACTGAACAGAGAGCTGGAATTTGGTAGTCTGCTCTACTGTCTAGAGGGAAGGGCCTTCAAAGTGAGTGGGACCAGAAATAACATCCTTGAGGAATCATTGTTTTCAGGATAAATCAGATGTATAAAGAAGGAATGGTATCCTTTGGAGATGTGACAATGAGGCAAAGAAGAAATAAGAGAAAAGAAATTAAGAATTCTGAAACAAATTGTGAAAAATTGGTAATGTCTTACCCACTCATTATTATCCATCAGAGTGTCTGTATTTTATTAAAATAACAGAAGAGGGCACTCTTGAACTAGTAACCCCATCCACGAATGGAATAAAAATAGAAAAAAAAAGCAGATTGTAATCTGCTACTTTACATAAAAGTACTCCAAAATGATAACAGAAAATCTAAATCAGACAATTTCAACTGTTGAATATTCTCCCCACCCAAAAAAACCACAAGCAGAAAAGTGTAACATGATTCCTCAAACTGAAATAAATACTCTCTAAGCATTTGGAAATATTAAAAAAAATCCTTAAATCAAAAGTTCAAAATCTAATAATATAAATGTATAAAAATCAGTATAAAATTAAATAAGAGTCGAATCAGATAGAATTAAAAAGAAGAAAATTATATCAGAAATGGAGACTACATTACAAGGTATCCAAGGGACAATAAATTCAAATAAACATTTAAAATTAAAAGTATTGCTTCCATCCTAACAATGACAGAAAACCAGAGACTCTATAATAAAGTTTTCAGGCTTATTCCGTGAGGGCAGCTGAGACTGGAAATGGTGACAGGAAGAGAACAAATATATACAGTAGCTGAGTTGACTGAAAGATAGGAGTAAAAAAACACTTATTCGTGGAGGGGGTGAGTGGGAGATAGTAAAATTCTTTGCCCAGGGTTTTATACCATTTTTATACCTATACTGATACCATTAAAGTCCTGCTATTTCTAAAGGAGGGGAAATTCCTGCCTAAGATACAAGTCAGAGTTTTGCTGTGACAAAGAGTGAGTGGAAACTCCACCTCTGAGACCCTGGCATCCAGAGAACTCTTTCCATTCCCAAGAAGAGCATGGAGAATAAACGAAAGCAATAGGCCACTAGAGGAAGCACAAGAGGGTGGAAAAAGGGCAACTATATAGTGGAGCGTACAGAGAGATGACTGAAAGCTGAGTTGCAGCAGCAGTACTAAGGAAAACTTCTGGAACCCAAGCCCAAAGTACAAGAGAATGTACCCCACCACTAGAAGAACTGAAGCATATGATATAAGAAAGGTAACTGTAGCAGTAGCGACATCAAAACCCAAATCCTGCTCAACCCATGGCTAGTTTTTCTCAAATCCTGACCCTAATGCCTATGACAAAAGAATAAATATCATAAATGATACTTATTTCATTATGTACTCTTCTACACATAATGTTCTACATACTATGTTACTATGGTTCTGTACATAGTGTTCAATAAAAAGGTAGAAGGTACACAGAAAGCAAGAAAAAACAATGATTTGTCAACAGATACAGCAATCAATAGTACCCCATTCAGAGATGATCATGATATTGGAACTATCTGAGATGTAAAAATAACGATGGTTCACATGTTAAAAGATTTAGTGGAAAAAGTGGATCACATGTATTAACATATGAAAATTTTTCATAGAGAGTCGGAAACTATAGTAATGCAATGAAAAAGAAATGCTAGAATTATATCCACATCCGCATGGCACAGACACCATCGCGCATAAAAAATGCCTTTGGACAGTTCAGAAAATAACCTGATACAGCTGAAGAAGGCATCAGTGAGAAAAATATCAGGAATGTATCATTCCTAAAATGATCAAAACTGACATATATAGAGAAAAAAAGTGAGATGAAAGGAACAGAGCATCCAGGAGCTGTACAACAATATTAAATGGTCTAACATATCTTTAATTGGATCTTAGACAGAAAAGACTGAAAGATAGAAAATAGGTAGAAGAACTATTTGAAAATATAATGGATGAGAATATTCCAAAAAGAATGAAAGATATCAAACCACAGATCCAAGAAACTTTAAGAAGCCTAAACAGGACACACGCGCGCGCTTGCACACACACACACACACACACACACACACACACACACGTCAAATCATTATAAACAGCTTTTAACCAAAGATAAAATAAAATATTAAAGGAAGCAAGAGAGAAAAAAGATCAATTATGTAAAAGGAACAAACTGTTTTATAAATGTCAAACTATGCAATAATATAGAAACTGGCAAATCAATTCTAAAATATTTATAAAAATGCAAATGATATGGAATAGTCAAAACATTTTTTTTGAAAGTGTCAGTGTTGGTGTACTCTCACAACCCAATTTTAAGACTGAATGGGTAGAGACATAGATTAATAGAATGAATAGAAAGAAAACAGACTTACATATATACGATCGATTGAATTTTGATTAGATAATTAGTGGTAAAAGGATATTATTTTTTAAATATGATATTGGAAAAATTGGATATTTGTATATAAAAAAAGAAACAAGCCTACACAAAACAGAAATCCTCGACCTATTCTTCATACCAAATACAACAATGAATTTGAAATGGAAAATATACCTAATGTAAAACTCAGAACTATAAAACTCCATAAGACTCTAAGCCTGAAACCATAAACTAGATCCATGTGACCTTGGATTAAGGAAAGATTTCTTAGGCAGAATACAGAAAGCTGAAATCATAAAATCTACAAGGAAAGAAATTACAAAATACATAATAAAAAACCCAGCTTTCTCCGGAATATTTAAAGAATTTTTACAACTCAATCATTAAAAAATAAAGAACCTACTTTTAAAAGTACGCATAAGATTTAAGCAAATATGGATTGCAAGTAACTACTGTGGGAATACGGATTGTAAGTAACAATATGAAAAGATGCTCAATAATATATCACATTAGAGTAATGCAAATTAGACCTACAATAACATATCAGAACACATCTATTAAGACAGCTAAAATTAAAACAAAACAAACATCTATTAAGACAGCTAAAATTAAAACAAAACAAACATCTATTAAGACAGCTAAATTTAAAACAAAACAAACTAGCTGAAAATACTAGAACCTACAATGGATAAGACAAACTATAACTCTCAATACATTGCTGGTGTCAATGAAAATGGTATAGCCACTTTGAAAGACTGTTTGATGGTTTCATATAAACTTAAGTTATACTTACCAACAACCCAACAGTCCTAGACCTAGGTACTTACAAAAGATGGAAGAACACACACACACACACACACACACACACACACACCTATATCTGAATGCTTATGGTAGCTTATTCACAATTCCTCAAAATCGGAAACCACACAAATGTTCATAACCTGGTTAACGTGTATAAAGAATCTTCTGTTCTCTTCCTACTTCTTTTCATCAATGTATCAACTAAATACCAAAGGTAATAGCAGCAACTGTTTTTTGACATATTTTTTCCCTTTTCCCTTTTATACTATAACAGCATAAAAAGGATAAAAAAGAAATTTTGTCACAAAGTATGGTCCTCAATTTTCCATTTCACTGTTTGTGTAGATTTAACTATACGTATGTATGTATATATATATATACACGTATATATATACATATAAATATAAATATATATGTGTATATATATACATATATATATATGTATATTTATATTTGACCCTTGAACAACGCAGGTTCACAGGCATGAACTGCATGGGTTCATTCTAATGTGGAGTTTTTCAATAATTACAACACAGTATTGTAAATCTATTTTTCTCTTCCTTACATTTTTCTTAATAACATTTTTTCCAGCTTACTTTATTGTAAGAATACAGTTCATAATACACATAACATACAACATATGTGTTAATCAACTTGCCCTTGCCCTTACTGACAAGGCTTCCGGTCGTCAGTAAGCTATTATTAATAGTTAAATTTTTGAGGAGTCAAAACTTATATGTGGATTTTTCAACTGTGTGGGGGGTCAGTGCCCCAAATCTTGTGTTGTTCAAGTGCCAACTGTATTTGCAGAACTTGTTAAGAACCTGGAAATCTCTCATAATAAAATCCAAGAAGCTAAATCACATCAATTATAACATGAAAATGACTGAAATTTTGCTATCAGTTAAAAAAACTGATTACAGAAAGTTGAGACTTTTATGCTGAATTCTGAGTATTGCATTTCTGTGTATTTTTTAAATCATCAAAAGCATGTTACAAATCATGTCAAAAAATACAAATACTCCAGCCCTTTGGGATGGCAAATGACACAGAGGGTGTCTCTGTATCCCAGAGAGTGGTCTAGTGCACACGAGGAGTGGCCGGTCACCCAGCCCCTTGTGCCCCACTTCCCGGAGTGGAACCAGGATGAAGTTTGCCCCTGACCCGCTGCACCCAAGTTTCTGCCCAGGGGCTGAGTTTGCCTCTGAACACCTACAGTTCCTGCTTGCATTTCTATGACTATTCCTTTCAGCTACTCCCAGTAAGCACATACTGGTGAACAGTCATGGACAATGACATAGGTGGAAAAGTGGAGGCAGGAGAGGGTTGGCAGAATCTCCCTAGTTCATGGAAACTGACCCTTGGGCTAGACTTCATAGCAGGACCTTTATGATAGAAATTTTTTATGTCAGATACTCTTCCCTGATCCCAATATTTTCTAACATTTCCTTTAAAATTTGCACAAATTACAGGTTACAATGAATCAAAAACAATTATGCTTCCAAGTTATTCCTACTTTTATTTACTTATTTTTTTAATGTTTGTTTATTTTTGAGAGAGAGACAGAGAGAGACAGAGAGAGAGGGAGAGAGAGGGAGAGCACAAGCAGGAGAGGAAGAGAGAGAGAGAGAGAGAGAGAGATGCAGAATCCAAAGACTCCAGTCTCTGAGCTGTCAGCACAGAGCCTGATGCAGGGCTCAAACTCTCAAACCCTGAGATCATGACCTGAGCCAAAGTTGGACGCTCAACAAGTGAGCCACCCAGGACCCCCATTTCTACTTTTAAATTAGAGTACACTTCAGTATTTTAAACTTCCTTAAAATTACATCCATGTGTTAGTATGACTTCATTTTAAATACCTAGCTGGGATCAGCTGTGCTGGGTTGGATGCTTGAGGGCAGGGGTTGGTAAATTGGAGATCAGGGCAGGCCTGGATAGGTGGTTATTTTGAGAATATCTGACCAGCAGGAAGGAGATACTGAATGTCTGTTCTATAGATAAAGCTTTGGGATATTGAGAAAGTCATTTGATTTTTCCCTCCTTTCTCCTTTATTAATATTTCCGGCTTCTTACCAATGCCTCCAGAACACTGAATTCAAATCAGCCTATTAAATAACAAGAGACAGAGAAGTGAAACAAACATCAGTTGAACCCCTAGATTCCATAAAAAAGAATGACTATATTAGACTATATACTCAAAATCTGATTATGTGCTTTTTATCATCTTACATAATCTTCACAAAAACTCCCACACACAAGAAATATGAGGTTTACTTGTATTGTGAGCTAAATAGGCTTGGCATGGTAACTTAACAATGGTAAATGTTGTACTGTTTCTTTTCTGGGAATATGCTTTTTGGATCTGAATAACAAACCTTTGGAAAAAGAAGTATTTGAGACGGCCTGGAGTTGCATTTTATGTTATATGCAAAATTTAAACAAGCACCTTGTGTAATAATTTTCTTAGAAGAACCACTGTGTTCCAGGGAACAATAGTAAAAACTACCTTTGGGACCATATGTCCAACACTTGCTTTTCCATAGTCTCCTTACTCTTTAAATATCCTCAAGTTAAAGCATGCAAATAAATAGAAAACAGCCCCTCTTATTTATAATCTCCAAATATCATCCATAGATTGCATATAACTTTTTGAAATGCTAATCATCAACTATACCTGTGCATAATATCTGCTGAGGTTCACATCTATTTATTTCACCAACCAGTTAATAAGACATCTTGGATGTAAAGTCATTTAGAATTGTGATACATGGAATCATACGGAAGCTGGCTTATAAAACAAAAGTATGCTTCCTATTTTTTTGACAGACTGCTCAAGGAACCTCAGAAAACTGAAAACTTCCATAAAGAATAACACTTGTTTCAAGATAAAAGTCTTTTACTGGGATAAATGTTTAGTTATAAACCTCGTATAATTGCAAAAATGCGGTATCCTTACGTGTTAATAAGAGGTAAATAGATAACTCATTTTCCAATATTTTTTATGAAAAAAAATTCAGATTAGAAGCTAGGATATAATTTCCCATACTTTCATGTTGAAAATTATAGCACATGACTACATTTTGAAAACGTAAGTAGTTTGGGAGTCATATCTCTACCCATATTTAACAGGAGAGGGGAAAATGTACTTAGTGCTTTAACAGATAGTGAGATATTATCGTTTTTCATTCAAAATGTTTCAAAAACAGTTTTCATTCTCCTAATCTTAATAACATCCAGGAGTTTGAGTGTATTTCATAAGGATTTTGAAATGTAGCTAATTTGGTGTTTAGTTAATTGAATATCTTAAAGTAATGAGTTCAAAGACAGAATGGAGGCTCATCTGTTTTCAATATGTGAGGATTACAAGTGAAGATACATTCTCCACCCTCCCAAGTATGTTCACATGGACAGAACCAGCAGGGTGTATTTCTGTGGATGTGGTTGGTTAAACTCCAGAAATAAACAGGAAGCATGAACAGAATGAGGAGAACTGAGAAGATATCAGTTCAGGCTACAAAGACTGAGGAGTCAAGGCCAGAATCATGGAAAGGCTCATAGAAAACACTATTTTTCTGAAGGGCTGTAGGTAGATTATTCCCTTCACTGTCACCCTTCTGCCTACACCCTCTAATCTCAAACTGTATCTGTGTAACTGTGGGCCCATTTAATTGGCCTTTTGCTCATTTCAGGGCTGTGATTTTTTGATCTGCTCCTTTCAGCTGGTCAGACCTTCATAGCAGAACTTTGACTTTCTACCAGCCTTAGGCGATCAAATTTTCCTAACTCTCTACTCTTCAGCCAGCTTTCCTGTTAAAGGACCCAGCAACTCTGCTTAAATACCTTTCTCTTCCTTTTCTGGTAAATTCCTATCAGGTTCAGGATCCATATTAAATGTAAGTTGTCTAAAGAGACTTGCCCTATCCCATGGATTGGCCTTCTGATGTGACAGTTATGTTCATACCTATGCCCCACTCTACTCAGCCCTGCACCACTTTGTAGCACTTACCACAACTAATGGATTAATTACCTGTGCAATTATTAACCGTCTGCTTCCCCTGTTAGAACTTAAGCTCCCACGGTCAGTAACTGTGTTTCTCTCCTCATTCCTATGCCTAGTTAAACTGCCACAGTGACTTGCCATTGTAGGCGCTCAATAAATGTTCATTGAATGGGTGAATAAAGGGACATTTCTCCTTCAGAAAGATCACCCTCATTTATACCAGCTGGTAGAGCTATCACTAGTCTGAAGGAGAAATTTTTCTTGGGTCCTGTGCTGTGTAGACTTATTCATTCTTAGCATCTCCATCTATTAGCTTTGTTTAACTTTTGAAATACAAACCTGAACAAAGACCAAGGCTCTAACATGTACTTACCGTCCTGTTTCTGTAAGTTACAATTTACATTTATTACATTAATCTGAGATCATTCTGAGTGAAGTAGGATTATTCAATCTATATTTACTGTGATACAAGGTATATAGCCTATGTTTGGTAACTCCTAGGCATTTAAAGATAGTTTGCAATGTTTAATAAAATATGCTATCTAGAATTCTTGCTTATAAATTCAGATTTACATGCCATATTAAATATATAATTAAGATATTCATTACTGAAATGTTTTATTTCTCATAACCTCGATATTTGAAATATGAAATATTTTCTTTAAAGTGTATTTATGTATTTATGTATTTACTTACTTATTTATGTATTTATTTATTTCTGAGAGAGAGAGAGAGAGAGAGAGCACAGAGGAGGGTTAGAGAGAGAGAGAGAGAGAGAATCCCAAGCAGGCTTCCCACTGTCAGTGCAGAGCTCAACCTAAGGCTTGATCTCATGAACCATGAGATCATGACCTGAATCAAAACCGAGAGTTAGGGGCGCCTGGGTGGCGCAGTCGGTTAAGCGTCCGACTTCAGCCAGGTCATGATCTCGAGGTCCGTGAGTTCGAGCCCCGCGTCAGGCTCTGGGCTGATGGCTCAGAGCCTGGAGCCTGTTTCCGATTCTGTGTCTCCCTCTCTCTCTGCCCCTCCCCCGTTCATGCTCTGTCTCTCTCTGTCCCAAAAATAAATAAACGTTGAAAAAAAAATTAAAAAAAAACAAACAAACTGAGAGTTGGACGCTTAGCTGACTGAGCCCCAATATGAAATATGGTCTAAAAGCTTTTCTGGAAGGTGTTTCTGTTCAATGCTGTGGTTCAAATGTCTTTACAATCCTTAGTTTTCAGTTGGTATTGATTATGTTTTGGTATTAAATAATTTACAGATCCATTTGACAATTTACATCTAACAATATTAGAAAAAGAAACTGCATTTATTTTTGGTAAAAATATGAATGTTTCGGGTGCCTTGGTGGCTCAGTTGGTTAAGCATCTGACTTCAGCTCAGGTCATGATCTCACGGTTCATGGGTTTGAGCCGCATGTTGGGCTCTGTGCTGACAGCTCAGAGCCTGGAGCCTGCTTAAGAGTCTGTGGTTCCCTCTCTCTCTGCCTCTCCACACTCACAGTCTGCTTCTCTCTGTCTCTCAAAAAGTAAATAAACGTTAAAAAATTTTTTTTTAACATGCATGTTTCCTAGTGAGAAAAAGACCACTTGACTGGGATTCAGGAGCCTGGGATTTCAGTGGGAGTTTTGCTAATAAATGACTGGGTGGCCATGGGTGAGATAGAAAGACCTCTTGAGCCTCAGTTTCCTGGTCTATAAAATGTGACATATTTTAGTGTTTCCTAAACTGCATTGCTCTGGATACCAGTTCTGCAAGATGTTAGTCAGTATTCCATGCTAAAACTGTGATAAAATAAACTTGGGAAAATTTGAGATAAATAAAGTTAGTAGGATTTTTTTCCTCTGAGATTTCTTAGTACTTTTTCTATATGATCTCCAGAATTAGGAAGTTTATGTATGATCTCCAAAGTGATTTGGCCATGGAACTCTTTTTAAAGAATTATCTATTGACAAAATTATTGTAGTCATTATACTTTGTAAAACCCTTAAAGTTCTAGTAGAAATTTAATTCATGGCTATAAAAGTACTTTTTAAGTTAAAACAACAAAAAAAGGAAAGATTAGTAATGATGAGGAGAAGATGAGATTCAGATATTAAAGAAAAAATTTTTGAGTACTTTTGTTCCTATTTTTAATTTTTAGATTAATTTGAGATGGAGGTTTATATGTCTTATGGATTAAATCCATCAGATACAATATTTTTATTTTATTTAAGATATTTTTATGTTTTACTTATTTTTGAGAGAGAGAGAAAGAGGGAGAGAGAGAGACAGAGTGCAAGTGGGGGAGGGGCAGAGAGAGAGAGGGAGACACAGAATCCGAAGCAGGCTCCAGGCTCTGAGCTGTCAGCACAGAGCCTGACACAGGGCTTGAACTCATGAACCATGAGATCATGACCTGAGCCAAAGTCAGACACTTAACTGACTGAGCCACCCAGGTGCCCCAGATACAATATTTTAAAATTATTTCTCTCTTTATAAATTTTAGACGCATAGAGAATGACAAAGAAAATGTGAGAACAGACAATTATAAGGGAAAAGAACCCAGAAGAGTAGAAACGTTCCTGAGAGTAGTAGAAAAGTTCTTGTCCCTTCTTGACGACATAAGGTAGAGTTGTACTGGCAAACACTGGCATATGTATCTCCTTTGGGTGCATAGGAATGTCTCTATGGTCTGCCCAAATCCTTTTAATCTGTATCCAACTTGTTTCATCCTAAGACTCCCAACACTTAGTGTTAACTCATGAGAAATCATCAGCCCGACATCAAGTAGATGACAATAACAATCACAAATCCCATGTATCATATACATGCTACTGAAGGAATTTAATTACAGAAGAAAATATTTTCAATTGGCAAAGTGAAATAATGATATAAAAATGGAATTTGGAGGTTGATCAAAGAGATACAACCTTGTGCTTTATGATAGACTTGAGGACAAAGAATTTAGTTGCTTCCAGGGGAGGCACATTTTGTGACTACTGACTCTATTGCTTGACCTGCTGGTGTTAGCTCTGACCACTACAAGGATCCTGCCACGAACTTGAGTGTCCTCAGTTATGGCCACCATTTGTCAGTGGTGATGCGTATAAGGCCCAAAGAATGTGTTTAGAGTGGAGAAAGATCTGACTAGTGTGTTAGGCCCCTCTACTGGAGAAAGTGAAAGGCAGGGATAAAATAAGTCTCTGAAATAAACACACACACCATGACCGTATTTTGTTTTGAAACTTTTGTCTAGACTTTTCTTTCACTTCCTTCCAGGTATAGCTTGGGTTACCCTCGTAGTCCTAAATTAGGTAATTAATTCACTTGAATTAACACCAAAATGAGGCATTCTGGATAATATCCAACTTGGCTCTTAGGTTTTACTATCTATTACTGGTTAAAATTGACACTTATATCCTATGAAAATATTGTAATGTTTTGTTAAAAATTATGTATTTCATTTTTTGAATATGGAAGGTACAAAGTAAGTCCAGGGGGCATACAAAGCTATCTTCAAATTTAGGAATATTTTTTCAGGTAATGAGTAGATGATTTTGGTTTATCCCAGCATGCAGCATTTAATTTCTAGGTGATTCCAATATAATGAAAGATTTCATTCTGGACAATTATTTAATTCTTTTTGATAAAAGTTATTAATTCACTAATCTATACTAAAGGAAGTAATTTGATCCATGGATTGTTTATTAAAGTATGATGAGTGATTATACCAGAAAAATAAAAGTCACCCAAACCTATTTCTTAATAGAAAAAGAAAGGAGAAACAAAAACAATTCATGAGAGGCCAAGTTCCAAAAATTCCCTTTCCCTCAAATATTTTAGTAATAAGAATATATTTTGAGTATTTCCATTAAGAAGCAACACTATGTGAAACCTGACCTAATAGTCATGAGACTCATTTCCTGTAATACCTATCAAAATCAGGGGTGCCTGGGTGGCTCAATAGGTTAAGCATCGAACTCTTGATCTCAGCTTAGGTCTTGACCTCAGGGTCATGAGTTCAAGCCTTGCATTGGGCTCTGCACTGAGCATGAAGCCTACTTAAAAAAACAAAACAAAACAAAACAAAACAAAAAGAAAAACAAAAAACCAACAAATAAAACCCTCCACCACACTGAGCATGGAGCCTGCTTAAGATTCTCTCCCTGTCTCTCTCCCTCTGCTCCTCCCTCACTTGAGCTCACTCACACTCTTTCTCGCTGTCAAAAAATAAAATAAATAAAATAAATCATAGTAATCCTCTTGGATACAGACAACATGTGCCATGTTCCTTTGACTCTTTTCACCTTGTTTTTCTAGGATAACTCGCAGGAAAAATTAATGACATCACCTTTATGAAGCCACTGTTCGGTGAATATACTGTGTCCTAAACACATCTACCTTCCTTTTTCTTTAATGACGGTGCCATTCGTAGTTCCGTTCGTGTAATCTGCAGTTCATATTTGTAATATGGAATAAAATTTAAGCCTCTTAATAATTTTATTTTTTTTTAACATGCATTCATTTTTGAAAGGCAGAGAGAGACAGAGCGCGAATGGGGGAGGGGTAGAGACAGAGGGAGACCCAGGAACAGAAGCAGGCTCAGACCTGTCAGCACAGAGCCCTACGAGGGGCTCCAACCTAGGACCGCGAGATCTTGACATAAACTGAAACTGGCCGCTTAACTGGCTGAACCACACAGGCGCCCCAAGCCTCTGAATAATTTTAAACAAAGCATCTTGGGAGGAAATTTTGTAAAAGAACTTGGCACACCAGCTCAAGTTGCTTTTGTTAGCGGTGGAGTAGGCAGCTATTAAACTTTCATTTTGGCATTTATTATGACTTTATAAAGTCACTTACCAGATTATCATTTAGTAGGATGAGGAAGCCAATTCTACAGAGTCCAGGTTATATTATCTTTGGAATAAATTATTCAGATGATCAATCTGATTCTTTAATTTTGTAGGCTTGGCCAAGAAGTTACTTCCTTAAATGAAATTCAAGCAACACGAAAAAAGAAAGTTAACTATACAGAGGAAGCGCCTTTTTGTTTATTTCTGTTGAAAAATAAACTTGGTGGCTCTTGTTACTTGAAATTCAGTCTAACTTTCAAAGAAAACTTCGTTTTGTGTCAGAAAAACATCTCCCTATAGGCTAATTGCATATATTGTAAAGGAACTTAATCTTTTTTCATTCTTTAAATTACAACTCATTTATTTAAAGGAATACTTGTCAAAAGAAAGCTTTAAGTAGTGAGTTAAAAAAGCAGTGTTAAATAATTGAATTGACTGTGATAAAATTGCCTTAGTTTAAATAGACTAGTCTGTTTAATGAATTGTGCTTTTATAGGGTGAGATAAATCTAATGTGAACTCAAGTGGCTACACCAGAAACACTGAATTTGGATAGATTGTAAGAAAGCCAAGATGAGGCATTTATAATATTGCAGTTACATGTGATTTTAGTAAAATTGTCGTTGACTACAGAACAGTATTTTTGTCAAGGTTAATAATAATGAACTTAAAAATATTATCAAGAATCTTACATACATATTAAACAATTCAGATCACCTGAAGGGGAGGGACTATATTTGTTATTATTTTTTCTCTGTAAAAATAATAACTTGAGTCTTAATTAGGAACATAGCACTCAACTTTCAATTTTTAGGAAGAGACTTAGCTTACAAACTTTCAGCATTGCAAGAAATCATTTTGGCAATGAGATCGTGGCAGGAAATTAATTTTGCATTTTAAAGTAAATTTGGCAGGTTTACTTTCCTGTTTAATGTTGAAAAGGGTTTTTATAACGTACCATTAAGCTACCATGTAGTCAGCCTGTGTAGCAATGCTTGGTTATCACTTCAAAAGAGAACCTTCGCTGGAACATTTTGTAGCCCTTGATTATACTTCTTGTGTTGTTAAGTGTTGAAATACATTTTATGTGCTTAAAAACAGAGAAGCAACTTAAGGAGAAAAAAAAACTAGCCTAAAACAAGTACAAACATACGGATCTGTTCTCATCAAAAAAGAATCATGAGCTAAGACTGGATCATGTACTAGGTTGGCAATTCATGTTCAAATTGGCGGAATGGTGGAGACCAAATTCTTTGTTGCATAGGTCAAGGCTAAAAGGAAAGAGTAGGGCAAGATATTATCAGTTCACACATACCATTGAACCATTCCGCAATTTAAGAGCTATCTCTTCTTTTTATCTGACCCATGAAATTCCTATTTTAGTACTTATTATCTGAGAAGTAGCTTGTTAACTTAAGGCAAAATTCCTTTCACCATCCACACAGAGACTTCCTGCGTGGTATGTAGATTCTTACTCTGAGGAGTTTCTAATGATTGCCGTGAAAAAAATTTGAGAAACTCAACAGATGAACATGGGGGAAGGGAAGGATAAATAAGATAAAAACAGAGAGGGAGGCAAACCATACAAGACTTAAATACTGAGAACAAACTGAGGGTTGCTGGAAGGGAGGTGGCTAGGGGGATGGGCTAAACGGGTGACAGGCATTAAGAAGGGCATTTTTGGGGGGATGTCTGCTGGGTTTTTATGTAGGAGATGAATCACTGGGTTCTACTCCTGAAGCCAAGACTACAATGTATGTTAACTAACTTGAAAATAAATTAATAAAACAAACCAAAACAAAACAAAATAAAACAAATCTTTTCAACAAGCAACAATAAAAAATATGAAGTCAAATTCAAGTTTAAAATGTGTGACGAGGTTTCAACATGTAAAACCCTGATTTCAAAGTCACGGTCTAGTTTATATTAGCAAGCAAATTGGGGTGTTGATATAACCTGAATAATTCGAGTACATTCCCAAACTTAATTTTCTTTAATTTTAGAATATTTCATATCAACTTTTTTTATAATTAGATTTTTTGTTTTTTTTTAATTATAGAAATTATGCACGCTTGCTACAAAAACTTATAATGACAAGAGAGGAAAATAAATAATACTCATAATTTTATCCATTTATGCTATGCTCTGTAACAATTTGAGTACCTAATATGTACAATACATATTTTGTGCCTTTATGGAGTTTATAGAATATCAGAGATAACAGATATTAAACAGAGAGTCACAAAAGGATTCTATGATTACAACAGACTCCAATGCTATGAAAACAGAGTCCAAGGTTCTCTTAGGATGCATGACATGGGGACCTATTGTAGACTAGGGGAAGGGGTGAATATTGTGACAATGTGTTTCAGTCTGAAGTTTGAGCAGAACCTGGGTAAGAGGGTGGGAGTGGTGAATGGGAGAAGAACATTCTAGATGGAAGGAACTGTGAGTGGCCAGGCCCTGAGGATGGAAGGCCATTGGCAAGTTCCTGGGGAGTGGTGAGCAAAAAGGAAGGTGGCAGAGACAAAGCTGGAACAGCAGGTCAGAACCAGATCATGTGGCACCTTTGAAGGAACTCAACTTTTCTAAAAACAATGAGAGAGAAAAAATATTAATAGCTTGAGCCAACTTGTTCTTTCTCTTTCATTAATTCTCAGAGGATCAGCCATTGTACGCTGTTTGTAACTTGCATCTGTATTCATTAAATGTTCTTCCACAACAATTTTGTTTCTGCTAATTAGTTTCATTATACGGATTTTTCATAGTTTACTTCACCACACTCCTATTTTATACCTTTGAATTTTTGGTTGCTTTAGCTATTATTAACACTGATGCAATGAATATCATTGTGGAGGCATATTTGTACACATTCGTAACTGTTTCTTTGGGAAAAATTCACAAACAGCACAACAGGATTTCGCTGTCAAAGGATAAGGACATTTGCAAGCTTTTAATATGAACTGCCAAATTGCCTTCCAGAAAGATTGGAACAATTATTTCCATGGTAGTGTAAAAGACCATCTGTGACAAACCTACTTTTTGAGCCTAAGTTATAGAGATGACTGGGGGAAATTTTCAGGTTCTGTGAGATGGTCTGAAATAGCTATTTGCAAAGCTGGAATTTACTTGGAGATTCTTAGTTGATAATTAAATCTGAGCCATGTGCCTGGAAATCTATAAAATTCCTGTCTTCCAATCTGATAGGTTTCAGTTAAGAACGAATCGTGTGCGCTGATTACTAAAATATGTTGTCAGCTTCAACGTCTGCAGGTGACATGTCGTTTTTTTACATTTGTACAGGTAGTGAAAAACTTTAACTTATACATAGGACACATAGAAACTCTGCATTTCAAAAATTTGAATTTGGGGCAAATTATTGAAATTCATGATTAACCCATGAGGCTGGGTCCCCCCAAATACAAACACATTCAAAAACAGATTTCAAAAGTGTCAAGAAATATTAGAAAAGTATCCTTTACTCAGTATGATTAAGTCTACCTCAGATGCTCCAAGCTATTTTTAAGCAATTGCTTGAAATTTTCAACACCAGAGCTGATACGCTATCACTGGGTTTCTCACTAATTCCAGCTCTCACTCTTGGCAATACACCCCAGCTTTGATCTGCCTCCGGCTCTTTGGCTTCCACATCCAGATTTTGTTTTCTCTGGCTTTTACTCATTGCTTTCCTTAATGGATTTTGGCTTCTCCTAATGTTCTGGGTTTTCTTACTCTGTACAACCTCAGATGGGCAGACCTTCGTTACCCTCATGCCCGGCTCACCTCACTATGGCTGTCTGGAACACACGCCCCTGTGAACTGTCAATGAGACCCCCCTGGCCTTGTCATCTTTGAGTTGGGGCAGATATTTGAACAAAAAGGTATGTATTTTCTTAACTGTTCAAATAATTGTGTAAACGTCCCAATAAGCCATAAGGTATTTATGAAACATTTCTTTCATGTAATTTTGGCAAAAATATAAAAATAAATGACACCTTTCCTATTTCCACGACAGTTACAGTTAATGCTTATAATGACATGTAACTTTGAACTAAGAAATTAATATTTTACTTGAATTAATAAGTGGGGATACAGTATTTTATAGCACAATCACCCCGAGAGTGACACAGACTTGTGTGTGGCAGACATACATAATTAAGTGCTAACTTAAGTGGCTAATTCAGCAAGGGCTCCAGGACTTCAAGGAGGGAGAGGGGGCTCAGTCCCTGTTTGAGTAGTTAGGGAAAGTTTCTTGGATAAAGTGGGCCTTCGAGAGTAAATATTATTTAGGTAAGCAGAAAGGAGAAGACAGAGCACAGAGGAAGGGACTCATTTTGGCAAAATGAAGGAAATGCATGAAGCATGGCATGACTTGAAATGACAGAAGCATTTCAATGACGTGTTCAAGTTTTGCCATACTTCGTGCTGTGATCATTGACAAAGTGGTTTTCTTCAGACATAAAATTAATGCACTTGACTGACCCACCTTTGTCGGGGTACGTACTTTTTTAAAAAAAATTTTTAATGTTTATTTTTGAGAGAGAAAGAGAGACAGCATGAGCAGGGAAGGGGCAGCGAGAGAGGGAGACACAGAATCTGAAGCAGGCTCCAGGCTCTGAGCTGTCAGCACAGAGCCCGACGCGGGGCTGGAACTCGCAAACCACGAGATCATGACCTGAGCCGAAGTCAGATGCTTAATCGACTGAGCCACCCAGGCGCCCCTGTACTTTTTAACTGTATTTCCTAATAATGACATTGGCTCTATTCTGCCATTCATCTTGTTTTATTCTTACTCAAGAGCATGTGAAGCTCATAGAACAAGTACTTGGAAAATTATTTCTAAGCGAAGCAAATGGAATATAAGCAAATCGAATGGAGCAAATAGTTATTTAACACTCCCATTTCTTCAGCCTCTCAGTTCTTTTACCTTTCCTCTCTCTTGCATACCACAATCAAATGCTCATCACGAACATTTTTTTTTTTTTTTTTGCATTCACATTCTTCAGTCTTCCCTTCAGCAACTTGTACAGGTCCCTCCGAATTCAAACGTAGTATAGAATAATATTCCCTCAATTGGTGCCTCTGGTATCATTTCTCTCTACTCCACTTTCCAGACAGACTGGTAATTCGACTACTTAAAAAATACTGCTTTTATTTCAGGACATTTCCTGATCCAAACCCCTACACTGGTTTTCCATCATCACCTGAAAGGCAGAGTTCTCCACACCACCCAGCCTACTGCATCTCCTGCTAGTGCCCCAAAGGTCATTCCTCAAAAACTCACTGGTTTTTGTTTCATTCCCCACTGTGGAATATTTCCACCTCTGCCTTCTGAATTCACCATGGTCAGTTTCAATGTTTACTTCCTTCTTCACTAAGCAAACAGGCCTGTATAGATCCTATTGGCCGGCTGACTCCTTTTCTGATCAATCCTGTGTACAGAACTTTCTTCCATTATGCCCAAAAATGAATTAAAACTTAGGTGGCACCTACAATTGATCAATCTTGTATTGTTATTTTATATTCTTCCATATTATATGGTTATTCCAAGTAACGGATAACCTCTTTGAAGATGGTGACAGACTTTCCATTACTCCACCCCCACAGAGTAGGCCTTACTTATGGCATTTATAAGTCCTGGATTACACTCTGTTTGTTTTTTAAGTAACCTTTAAAGGTATGTATCTCACTGGTAATAGGAAAAGAAAAACAAGAAGGAGTGAGGGAGATCTGCTTTTCATAGACAGGATGCTCAACTTCTCAGCATTTCTTTAGGAAGTTCATGCTGTTCAACTGTTGGATTCACCTTGGTCTCTTCCATAGCATTTCACAGGTTAATAAAACCTAACACTTATCCAGTAGTTGCTACATGCCAGGCATTATACCAAGTGTTTTACATGAATTCTCTCATTTAACATTCATGCTATTCCTATGAGATAGACATTATTGTACACATTTTGCTGAGGAGGAGCTAGAAGCTTCCAGATCAGTATCAGAACAAGTAGATGGTAAGACCAAGATTTTCATTCAACTGGATTCAATGCTTTTTCTTTCTTCTCCACATTTCTCTTCTTAAAGAAGATTCCTCAGTGAACCAAAGTGGAAATCAAGAACTTTTGTAAAGCTGAAAGAGAAGTATAATGTGGATGATTGGGAAGAATATTTTTCTTTTTGTAGGGAAGCATGATTCCTTGATTACACAAGGTGACAGGAGGTAGATGAAAAGCTGGTCCTTAAATCAGTGTAAGCATTTGTCCTGGTCAGGTAGAATATTGAAAGGTGATTGGCTTTTATAGCTAGACATGACATTTGCTGGCACATTGATCTGTTACTTCCAAGAATAGTTGTTATCTCCCTGATCTTAGCCATAAGATTATTGATTTCCATGGAAGATGTGGGAAGACACTGGATGTTTAGAATGCAGACGATTAGAAATGGATCTGAAAGGATGAAACATTTTAGAAAACTGATGGAACAAAAAAGATTTTCATTATCCTGCTTCTTCTTATTCTGTCACCATGAACTTTTCCCCCTGTAAAGGAATCTATCTTCCCAAGTGGGGAAAAATGATTTTTAAAAAGATAAGCCTGAAAAAATTAATTTAAACTTAGCCATATTAGGGTGGCATTAAGGCACTCCCGGGTATATTTTATTGGTCCATTAATATAGGCCCCGAGTGGTTGAATACACCTAAGGCATGTACTGTATTAATGAACCAATAAAACATGCCCTGGAGTGCCTTAATGATATATTACAACCATTTCTATTACATACATAAATGCACTATTTGCTGGCTGTCTTGCATAGTTTTAAAGAAAATCTTCAATTAACCAAAAATATTGCATCAAGAACTCTTACCCACAATAAAAAAAAAGCAACAAAGAATCCTGTAATTAACTTACTGGGCTAGTTACCCATGAGGTGATTCTGGATTGATTTAATCTTTGGAGCTTTTTCACTCCACGACTTAGGAAGAACTAGTTCTTTGGATTTACAATTGGATACTTTTAGGAAAGGAAACAGATGAAAGCTGACAGAATTCATGAGTTCCTTTCTTACTTCAAATATCCCACCCCGGCTTCTGGTTATAAAATTAATAGATTTTAATGACTGGATCCAAATGTTAGCCTTCTGTGTTCACATTGAAAGAATATATTTTAGGAATTTGGGGAAAATTTTTTTGCAGAGCAATAAAGAATGCTATACACTCATAGGCAAGCATGACAGGATTGCGAACAGTACGTGGGATCTGGTAAAAATGTCTTCTCCTGACCAACGTGGTGTCCCACTTATGTAACTCAGTGTTAGCTCCGCTGTTTTTTCACTGGAGCCATCAACCCAGACACATTTCTATGAGTAGGAGTGGGTGAAAGAGGGAATGGAAAGAAGGAGATATAATGATGATGAGACTGGAGATGACTTCTTTAGAGATTATTAGACACGAGACAATGTTTTAATTATTTTTAGATCTATTATCTGTGGAGCAACCTTATGAGGGGGCTACTGTTCAATTTGTTGCATCGATGGGATATCCAAAGTAAAACCAGAAACTCTTCCACAGGTAGGGCTTGGGTTTGATCCCGGCCATCTGAATCCAAAGCCCATAGTCAAGTGGGTAAAGTTTGGTGTGGCCACTCTGAGAAAAACAGAGAACTATTAAGTTAATGCTTTCTTTGGATTGCAAGCACCTTTAGAGTAGGAGTCATTTCTAAAGTCTATACATCAACATTACATTTTACATAACATTCTTTCCCTCCACTCCCTCTTTCGAGGGGCACACTGGTAGTGGAGAGACAGCTGGTAGACATGAAGGAGCCTCTCAGCAGGGGCTTCAAGGATGCAAGGTGACCTGCATGGAGCAATGATCCAAGACCCGGTGGGAATGGTGATTGCAATACTAGATACCAATGGCGAGAAAGAAGATAAGGTGTGAATGTCTCAACATTTGACCATGGTGAGAAGGTGGTGGTTGAGAGCCAGACATCCTTCCATTCCCACTGATGCTGTGATACTAAGTAGATCCCTTGACACTGAGATGCCACCCCTGGGATAATGAATGAGTGCAGAAAACCTTCAGGTTAGTCATAGCTGGAGAAAACACTGCACTGACTGATTAATCCTGAATTTGACCATGAGACTGACTGGGGGTGCATGATAGTAATGAGATGCTAAAGAAAATATAAAATGAGAAAACTTTGTATACGCATGTTTGAAGCCTGAGATTACTATCCTCAGTTGTTTTATTCATGGACATTTTAATTGCTACAGATTTGTAACCTAAGAGAACCTGACTATGAAATGTAAAAAGTCACTGAAGTGACTGCAGTTATTGTTTGTGGTAGAGTCATAGGTTAGCCATCATGTAATCATAAAACTTGCCTTTTCAAGGAATTGCATTTGAGCTTAATTTCTTCTTTAAAAAGATCTGTAAAACACTAGGAATTTCACTATTTTTTTCAGCTTTTCCAGAGCCAGTTTCCCTAACTGGATTTTATAGTCCTGGAAAACAGTTGCTTATGGGTCTTCTCTGACTCCTTTTGATTTTTACTCATAGTTTATATTTGCCTTGCATGTTTTGTACTCAAGTGATATAATTCTACTGGCTTCATTTACAGAAGGGCTTAATCCATGTGTTGAAAGACGTACTGCATTGTTGTTCACTCAACCATTAGGACGCAAGAAAGTTGGTAAAATAAGCCTTTACTGCATTGAAAAATTCTGAGAAATCTATCAAACAGGTTATGCAACAATATCTTTAAAAATCCCACATATATTGAGAAGTAATTGATCCCTCTTTATTTAAAGATGTTACTGAAGATTACTTTTTAAAGACAATTAGGTTGGTGCTATTTATAATGAAATAGTAATTTAATACCAGACAGTAAATCTACCATACAATTTCACTAGATAAATCACTGCATCATGCAAGGTCACTGAGTTTGTTAAGTGACTCATGTGTTGGTTTATGTTCAATTTGGGAACCAGGACACAAGCTCTTCTGCAAAGTTGGCTGGATGAGTGAGCTCAATGTAGTCAGTTTCTTATAATAAAGCAGCATCAACATGTAGAACATAATAGTGATGGCTGGACATTTGCAGTGAGTAATTTAATGGATGAATAATCTCACTATTCTTACTTTTAAAAAATTTAATGCTGGTTTTGCTGATGGAGGCATCTTTTCTGACTCTAATAACAGCAACCTAAGTGTATGCTGCTTTAAACATTTCTGAAGTGCTTTCTCAGGCAGTATATATTGTTGGATACTTTCTATGCCCTGAGACATAGATGTGGACAATATCATCCTCATTTTCAGGTAAGGAAATTATTACTCAGAGAAAATAAGTGGTTTACTTAAGGTAATTCACCTGCTAAGTGGCAAAATGCATTAGAATCAGGTCTTCTTATGTGTACTCAAGTATCTTCGTCATTCTCTTCCCCACACCGACACTTGGATATCAGTAGGTCAAGGCAGTGGGTCCAGAGTCCAAGGTGGTAGGTTGGGCGTAAATGCTGAGAGGCAAACAGAGGAGAGGAAACACTGTTGAAATAATGAGCCAAATCTATATTTGGGGCATAGATATTGCCTTTTAACTTTCTATAACACCGTAAGATAAACTGAAAATGCTTTATAGACCAGAAATTCAATTGAATCTAAAATCAAAATGGAGCTATCATTTGAAGATCAGATGAGATTATTAGCCCGTAACTTATTCAGAAAACTTTAGATATCCTGGAATTCTCATTCAATAAATATTGATTCTACCTTATTGACATAAAATGCTTTAGAGTGGAATATAGGTGATGACCCACACTAACCGAAGTAGGAGGGCATCATGGGACAAAGGGGAGCACATTTGATATAGTGCTAGGTTTGAGTTTAACACCAAATTCTTCTGCCTCGCTTGGGCGAATCATTTAGCTTCTTTGTGGCTTAATCTTTTCAGTTGAAAAATGGAAATAACAAAACCTATCTCATAGAAGTGTTGTGAGGATTAACTTATAAATTACAGGAGTTATTCACCATTGCATGGATTTTAGGAAATCAATGAACCTTCCATAATTGCAATGCAGTAGTATATGTATATAGGCCCATGAACAGAACTCTAGAGAGAGTGCTCATTATTGCCATTAGATGCTCAAAGGACTGTTAGATGAACCAGCATTGTATGTGAAAAGGATTTTAAATTGTGAAACACTATGTAAATAGTGGCATTCAAGGGTAAAGAAGCAATGCTCAGGAGGGAAAAACAAAATGGTAATTTTCAGTAGGAGAAAAAAAAATATCCATTTGTCTTTAACAAACTTGGACTAGAATTCTATAAGATGATTCGGTAAGTCTAATTTACATACAACATAAATTACCTGTAATGGCAAAATTACTTTCACTTATAATAATTTTAAATATAGGCTTGTTAAACAGTGCGTTTGAACATATTCCATAGATGATAATCTCTAATTTACTAGTTTCTGTTTCTTTTTGAAATTGTAATACATATATTTGAGATCCTTTTATAATTTTCCTTAGGTGATGTTGTTGAACACTTAAGTGTGGGATAAAACAAGTCTTCCCTGGTTCCAAGTAGTTAAATAATCTGTTCAATTCTTACCTTGACTTAATGAATTGATTTATAACACTTGAAGCATGTCAGTCCTTACCTCCTACTAAGATCCAGTATTTGGAATTACTAATCAATTCTCAACAAATATGACTTTTATGAAAATTGTCCTTTCCACACGTAAAACAAAAACAGACTCAACCTGGGGTAGAGTTGAGGGAGTAACATGGGGAAGAATAAATAATATCAAAGATCTTCCATTAGAAACCTTCCCTAAAGTACTAAATAATCAGTACTGCATTTAAAAAATAGGTTGGGGTTGGTCAATGGAGCAATAGATATGCAATTTGGATGGAACACTTGCTCTCTCAGATATAAAGACATCATTGTCTGCGGAAAGAGTTCTATTGCATAAATAATGTTGAGATGACAGTGGAATTTAGATCTCCCAGTCTCTTCCTTGATTTTGGCAAGGTTGAATGTAGTGGAAACCACAGTGGTTCAGGAAGAATGCCATCATGATGTGATGTTTTATTACAGAAAAACAAAACCAGATGGTATAGGTTAGAATAATGTATCAGTTGATGTCCCAGCAGGAAATAGATGATTCATTCCAAAGAATATTTCAAGGAGTATTTAATAAAGGGGCCATTTGTGAAAATGTAGGTGGGATATAGGAGAACCATCAAGGAGAAGTACCCCAACACTAGTCACTCAGAGCCAATTTTCACCTATAGATCTGAAGAGGTAAATTACCTGGAAGGAGAGTCTTGTGGAGGGACCACCTTGTGAAGAGCCATGATCTTTATGGGGAGGAACCAGCAACTCACAGTGACCCACAGAGAGGGAGTTAAGGGATTATGAATACTCTGTTCCCACTCTCTTCTTTCCCTCTAATCTCCTGCCAGGTCTCTAGTGGTTGAACTCACGCAGAAGCCAGAGGGCAAGACAGCTCATTGGTATACTCTTTACAGGCTGGCTTCCTGCAGCAGAGGAGGGTGGAGAATTTAACTGAAGGGGTAAATGGAATATATCTGTTACAGTTAAGCTGCAGGGGCAAGAACTCCCCCAACTTGGTGGCTTGCAATCCCAAAGTCTTCTCACTCAGGCTGAATGTTCAATGTTTGCTCTATTCACTATGGAATTTGGCAGGGAAAGAACACACAGAGTAAGTTAGAAGCAGCTAAGCTTAAAGTATCTGAAGCTACTTTCCTATCAGCATTCCTGGTGGTACTCAGAAAATATTATCAGTTAGCCTTCTATCTAGGACTTATTCCCAGAAGACTTTGCCCTTCACGATTCAGATAAAATGAAGAATAGTTTCTTTCTACCAAAATATTAGCAAAGTAGCATCATGCTATATATCCAAAATAGACTAAATATCCAGCTTCCAAAACAACTCAGAACATAATAACTTTTCCTTAGTATAGATGAGATTACCATCACCTTGCCCCTCACCAGTTATGTATTAATTTGGTTTGGCTTCCAGTTGCTGGCAACTGCTTCCCTTTGCCTGAGGGCATTCTCTGGCCCATGGAGTCTGCTCTGCCTGGGCATGCAACAGCCTCAGAGTACTGGGAAGATGCTGCCATGAAGGAGCGTCCTCAGTGAGACCCAGAGGAATTCTCTCATCCATGGATGGGATGGCAGTGAGGTGCACATTCTAGAGGATCTCTTACAGTTTCCTAAGGCCATAAGACTGTAGCCATTCAAGGGCAAATTACTTGATAAAGCACCTTTTATCGTCTTCCTTCCCTTCCTCTTCTCACTTCCCCTTTCTCTCACAGTATCTCCTGGGTTCACCTTCCAAATAAACACTGAGGACTCAAATCTTTATCTCAGGGTCTGCTTGGAGGGGGTAAGGGGGTAGGGGCAGGGGCAGGGGCTGACATAAACTAACACAGTGGACTATTTCTTCAGCTACAGGCTTCCTTTTATTTATGCTTAATTGTGGGACCTGGAAGGACATTAGGAAGTCTTTGGACAAATATCATTGGTAGGTAAAGAGGTTATAGGCAGAGACAAGGAAAGTAGCCTAAAGTAGTTTAATGAAGACCTTGATTATAAAGCCTTTCACTAAGGAGGATGTGAAAATATTACAGATCTTAAGACTTGGAAATTCCTGAATTAGATATCGTTTACACATTATCTATCTATCTATCTATCTATCTATCTCATGTTTTGCTTGAATCATTTAATCTATAAAGATTGCGAATGATTTATTAGATGGCTAAATTAGTTGCAAGGTTTCTGTCTCCTCCACTTTAGCCAATGTGCACGGTGGAATAGAGACAGGATGACTGTAATAAATAGCCCATTCAGAAAACAGAAAATTGCATTATACGTAGTAATTGCCGTCCACGGTAATGATGAAATCCTTTTGGACAGCTGTTATGAAGTCCTGGCTGTGAGTGACATTCCTTGCTTAGAACTCATTTTTGCTTTCGGAGAGGAACTTCCTTGTCCTCTGTGGTCTCTGGTTCTGCCATCTGGGACTTCTCGCTGGTCCATGATGTGACATGGCCACATTTGTAGTGGGAGTTGAGGGCTCCAGAGTTTTTTGCTGCGTACTTCCTGTCTGTATGAGTTGGGTGGCTTAAGAGTTGTTTTAATTCTCCGCCAAGGGCTTTAAAAAGAAAGCATATTTTCTGTTTTTGCTATTTCATCAGACATGATCATTCAGAGAAGGAAGGGAGCCTATGTCTAGGCTTAAACTTCAAATGTCACCAAGAGAAGAAAACAAATCCAATAATAATAATATTCCCATCATGAATATTTTTATGTCTAGCAATGTTTCTTCTTTGCAGGTGGGGGCAAAGGAAAAAAGGTTTAAAGATACAAATTCACAAATAGACATCATTTATATGGATTTACAGTAAAAAATATGTGATACATATTTTGGCCAATAGGAAATTCAAAATCATTTACATCAAGAATTTGTCGTATAGGTGATATGTCTAAATAAACATTAACTCTTAAATTTCAAAGGATTTCAGGGTATTTTTTCAAAAAACCACATCAATAAACTAATAAAAAAGTGAATAGAAAACTAATCAGCCAAAGACTTTTAAGTTTTAACTCATAGCTGTTTTGGCAATATAACTTCCTTTAAAGTTACTAAGACTTTCCTCTCTTTGCTTGTAGTTAGTTCAATATGCTGGTACTCACAGCTACAATTCTTTGTTAGACATAATTCTTAAATCCAATTAATTTATTTTCTTTTTCATCACAATTTTTTTTTCTCTAGTCAATGACATTTACCTTAGGGACATCAGCCTTGGGTTGAGGGTGCAGCTCAATCTAAACTTTGTCACATAATTATATTATCAGATCCTTAATGATTCAATTAAAAAAATCTTATTCTCTAATCTTTGGAATCTAATCTTTGAGATAAGCATACCCAAATTTTCAAAGATTTAAATTTTTGGAGGCTTCCTTTCTACTCTCTCTCTCTATATATATACATACATACACACACACTCATACTATATACATATATATATATATATTTATAAAAGATTTCTCAATATATTTTTATATATTTATAAATTTATATATATTTGTAAAAGATTTAATGCTTTTCTTTAATCTCTTGTTTATTTTTATTTACTTTTAAGTCAACTCTATGCCCAACGTGGGACTTGAACTCTCAACCTTAAGGATGATCTACTGAGTCAGCCAGGCACTCCTACTTTAATCTTTTAATATGCAAAGACTGCCAATTCTTTATTAGATGGCCAAATAAGTTGCAAGTGTTTTCTGTGGTCATTTCTTCTTCTAATAGCTTGCCACATAAAGTTACTAATATATAATGCATGCTAATGTAATTCTGTTTTCCAATCTCTTCTGCTAGAGCCACAGGCTAGGAAGGTGTGTGGTTTGCCTCTCCAAATATCATCAGCATCATTGTAACTGAATATTTTCCCACTGCCTATCTTGATAATTCACTTGCCTAGCTTCTGATATTAGTTTCCTAGTTTTCTTCTGCCAGTAACACAGATTTTATATTTTTTGTTACTACCCACTCTGACTGAAATTTCTATGTAAGATAACACTAATTATAGTAGTAGGTAAACCTTGAAATATAAATGACTTAATCTAACAAGATGTTTGGTTTTTGCTCATGTAAAATCCAATAGTTGGAGGGGCTGTGGGTTCTGCTTTATAAATTCATCTAGCAGTCCAAAGTAGCAATACTCTGTTGTTTTAAATATATACTTTTCTAGGCACTGACACTTAGCCAGCAGATATGGAAGGGATAATGCAGATTTATTTATGGGAGGTTTAATTGTTTTATTTTTTTCTCTCTCATTATCTTTATTGATACTAAGAATCAAAAACAAGCAGTTTGGGGTGCCTGGGTGGCTTAGTCGGTTAAGCATCTGACTTCGGCTCAGGTCATGATCTCACAGTTTGTGGGTTTGAGCCTGGAGCTTGCTTCAGATTCTGTGTCTCCCTCTCTCTCTGCCCCTCCCCAGCTTGTACTCTCTCTCACAAAAATTAATAAAAACATTAAAAAAAATATGCAAAGTTTGGTCTCACCTGCTCCTAGAACGTTTTCTTCCTTCTTAGAGTGCAGCTTATGGGAGGTTTTTATAGCCCAGCTTGGAAGCAGTACAGATCACTTCTGTCACGTTGCATTGGCTCGAAATCAGGCACTTGGCCATACTTAACTATAAGGTAGCTGTGGGCCCAGGAAGCTGTGACAACATGTAGATTTTGATAAATCCATAATATTATAGTATTCTTTACTACACTGACTGACTATTATTATTTTTAAAATTATCTTTTGATTCAGAGGGCTCTATTATTTATACATAACGGTTGTGAAGATCATATTCCAAAAAGAACTATGATTTTTTAATTTCCCACACTATGATATTTACTCTTAAATAAAACGAATAACTTTAATTTTATGCATGCTCCTAGTAGCACAAAACATGACCTGAAAATTAAAAGACTAAACTTTTTATTTGAAGCCTGGTACGGTCTGGCTGTTTTATCTCGGGCAAATTACTTATCTTCTTTAAATTTCATTTCCTTGTTTATACACTGAAAGAACAGCACAAGGTGAGTAGCTTTCAACATTTTCTATGACAAAACTTTGGTTATCTTCCCTCCCTCCCCCATCATTAATTACCATCACTTACAATGTTAAGTGATTATTTATTGGATAGCAATTTTAATTAATCAAAGATATAGGTAACTACCAACACAGATCTTCAAATCAGCATGATTTGCCATCATTATCACAATGACAGACGTGGCTATTTTGGCAGGATAGATGATGAGAGGTAATTACTTATTCAAGAGGTATTACCTATGGGTTTATGTTCAAATAGACAAGCTATTTTCTGGAATTTTGAGAAATTTAAAGTTAAATAGTGTACACGTTATCATCTATGGTTACCATAATTAAGTAGTCTTTTCAAATTCGATAAAAATATCTAGCTTCTTATTGTGTATTAAGATATAACTATCCTACATCAATTTCCAGGTACACATTGTACATTTCAATATATGGATTCAAATTTCTTATGAAGAAGAAAGTTTTCTTGGATTGTAATTTTAGTATTTGTTAATTCCATGGTTTTGATTTTCTTCAACAGGACCTCCAATTATACTCATGCTAGGTCTTCTTTGTCCTATGTCTATCTCAAATTATTTTTAATCTCTTTGTTTACTTTTTTTAGTTCTATTTTTTCTTTTTTCTTTCTCTTTTCCTAACATTGCTTCTTGAGTCGTCTCTCTACTTTTATATTAGTTTCCATTGAGTCTTCATTTCTAAACCTATTACTTTTATTTCTAATTCTTTTATGTGGTCTTTTTGTTCTCATCTTTCACTATATATGTATTTATTTCTTTAAGGTTATTTAGTCTACACATTTATTTAATATTAAATTAATATTTAATATTTAATATAATAATATTTAATTTGATATTAAATTAAATAATATTTAATTCTTTTCTGTTGTTCATATTGGAGTGAGCTGGGTACCTCTATACTTCAAAGAAGAGATTCCTGTGTAGGGGATAGAAGTGGGTCGAGCTAGATTTTTTTCTAGAATTTGGTTCTTCTTTTGTACTCCTCTCTGATTTTGTATCCTGTTGTTGGTGAAGAGTATTAAAAAATATGGTCTCTCCATATAGCCAAGCATCCAGTATTTTCTGATATCTGTCTGGTGCCCTCCGCCAATTGTATCTGAATTTTCTCTTCTTCTTTACTCCCTTAGTTTCTGACCTAATAAATTTATGTTTATTCCAAGAAGTTTTACCTCAGTCCAGGGTTCTATTTTGTTTTTTTGCTGGGTATTTCTAATACCCCTGAGAAGAGTCTTTTAAAACAAAGACCATAACAAAAGACAAAGAAGCACATTGCATAAGATAAAGGAGTCAATCCAACAAGAGGATATCACTTTTGCAAACACTTATGCACCCAAAATAAGAGCATCTAGACATAAAAATCAAATATTAATAGAAATAAAGGGAGAATCAGATAGCAATGACAGTAGGAAACTTTAATATCCCACTTACGTCAATGGATACATTATCAAAATATAAAATAAATGAGGAAACAGTGACCTTAACCAACATATTAGACCAGATGGACTTAATATATACAGAGAATTCCACCCCAAAACAGCAGAATACACATTTAAAAAAAATACACATGGAATATTCTCCAGAGTAGATCACATGTCAGGCCACAAAACAAGTCTCAAGAAATTCAAGAAAATTGAAACCATATCAAGTATCTTTTCCAACCACAATGGCATAAAACCAAAAATCAATTACTAGAAAAAAACTGGAAGAAAACCCCCACAAACAAGTGTAGAGAAGAACATATTACTAAACAATCAATGGGTCGATAAAAGAATCAAAGAAGAAATAAAAAAAATATTTTCAGACAAATGAAGATGGAAACACAACATTCCAAAATCTTTGGGACACAGCAGAAGAATTCTTAACAGGGAAGTTCATACAATACAGGTCTACCTCAAGAAACAAGAAAAATCTCAAATAAATAATTTACCCTTATACCTGGGGAAACTAGAAAAAGAACAAAAGAACAAAGTCCAAAGTAAGAAAGTAGGAAATGATAAAGATCAGGGTGGAAATAAATAAAATACAGACTGGAAAAAAAAAAACTAAAACAAAAGATCAATGAAGCTAAGAACTGATTCTTTGATTGTCTTTGAAAATTCAACAAGTTTCTAGCCAGAATCATTAAGAAAAAAAGAGAGATGACCCAAATAAATAAAATAAAAAAACAGAAGAGAAATTACAGCCAATACCACAGCAATATAAAGGATCACAAGAATGCTGTAAAAAATTACATGCCAACAAATTAGACAACCTGGAAGAAATGGATAATTTTCTAAAAGCATATAATCTTTCAAGACTGAAATCATGAAAAATTAGAAAATCTCCATAAATCAATTAGTGGTAATGGAACTGAATCAGTAATCAAAAAAGTCATAATAAACAAAGTCCACTTCAGAGGTTAATTCTACTACACTTTTATAGAAGAGTTAATATCTACCCTCCTCAAATTATCTCCAAAAGCTGAAAATGAAAGAACACTTCTGAATTTATTTTATAGGGTCAGGT
The DNA here is from genome assembly GCF_016509475.1 of Prionailurus bengalensis. Classification (NCBI taxonomy): domain Eukaryota; kingdom Metazoa; phylum Chordata; class Mammalia; order Carnivora; family Felidae; genus Prionailurus; species Prionailurus bengalensis. Next base: position 20,128,544 of record NC_057349.1, on the reverse strand, counting down.
TACCCTGATACCAAGACCAGACAAAGATATTATAAAATAAAAGAAAAAAAATAAAAAAGAAAATCGCAGGCCAGGGTTACTAATGAACATAGATGCAAAATCCTCAACAAAATATTAGCAAACAAAATTTAACAATAAATTAAAAGGATCATATACCATGACCAAGCAGACCCATTCCAGGGATTCAAGGATGATTTGACATCACAAATCAATCAACATGACATACCCCATAAAAAAACAAAAGATAAAATTCTTATGATCGTCTCAATAGAGGCAGAAAATGCATTTGACAAAATTCAACTTCCATTTATGATAAAAACTCTCAAAAAAGTGGATAGAGGAATACACCTCGACAAGGTAAAGGCCATATATGACAAACCCACAGCTAATGTCATACTCAAAGGTAAAAAGCTGAAAGTTTTTTCCTCTAAGATTAGGAACAAGGCAAGGATGCTCACTATTGCCACTTTTATTTAACATAGAATTGGAAGTTCATATAGTAAAGAATGAAATCTTGCTATTCATGACAACATGGATGGACCTAAGGTGTATTATGCTAAATGAAATAAGTCAGAGAAAGATAAATACCATGTGATTTACTTACATGTGGAATTTAAAATAAAAACAAAAAATTTTTTTAAAAAGCACAAAAAAACAGAAACAGACTCACAGATACAGAAAATAATCTAGTGGTTGCCAAAGGGGAGCTGGGTGTGGATGGGTAAAATAGGTGAAGGAAATTAAAAGATATAAATTTCCAGTTATAAAATAAATAAGTCACAGAGATATAATATACAGCATAGGGAATAAAGTCAATATTTGCATAATTTTGTGTAGTGACAGAACTATTGAGGTGATTCATAATGTAAAAAATGTTAAATCACTATGCTGTATACGTGAAACTGTTGTAATATTGCATGTTAATTTAATTCAATAAAATATAAGTTATAAATGTATGACACTCTCTACTCAAATTTATTTACTTCCATTTTATACATTGGTTAGCAACAGAGCAAAAATTTGTGCTCACCTCCACTCTTATATATTATTCATTGATTATTCAAACAATTTCTGAGCTAATGATCTACACCAATCATTGGTCCGGTGCTGGGTATATAGAGACAAAAACATTTGTTTTTATTTTTTAGGGCCTTGTAGTCTTTTTGAAAAGACAGCCATCACACATGAAACTTCCAATGGAATCAACTTTAACAGTTACAAAGAAAATGGAACTGAAGTTAAAAGGATAAATAACCACATGAAATGTTTCAAGTCTGCTTGGAAGAGACAATATTTGAATTGAGTCTTAAAAGATGAGGGGCATTTGTAAGAATAGGTGAATATAAGAAAGGACCTTCCAGAAGAGATAGTATGCTTATTATTATGGTAGGTCTATTGTGCTTAGCAAATGGTGATGACTTCAGTAAAATGACTTTAGAGGCATGTTAATGGCTTGGAGGAAGTGGACAAGAGTTTACATGGAGTTGGCAAAGGAACACTAGGCCAGAACTGTGGTAGAAGGGACTTCAGAGCTAAAATAAGAAATTTGACTCTAATTCTATAAGCAATAGGAGGCAAGAGAGGTTTTTAAGCAAGTGAATGACACGATTAGAGTTAATTATTAAGAAAATAGCTAGAGTCACTCAACATTACCAACTTGGTCATGGGGTTCTGAGCCAAAAAGCTGTTCTAAGAACCTAGGCAAAAGATTATAAAGTTCAGAATTTGCCAAAAAAGATGGAGCAGAGGACTGGATTTAAGGTATTTCTGCTACAGATCCCACAATAAAAAGAGTGTTTAGACTTTAAAATGCTTTTAGAAGGAAGCAAAGTAAAATCATAATATGTGAATTTCATACGAAGATCTTTCAATTGAATTTTAGCTTTTACCAAAGAAGCATATATTAGAAGCATATATTAAATAGTCTCAATTTTTGGTCTGCCAGGTTATTTTTACATGATAAGAGTTTTCAAGAAAGAAGAATCTTTCCTTTCCAAAGAGTGATAATGTCCACTTTGACACCTCCCTAAATATCTCCAACATGAGCCAGTTGGTATAGACAAATCCAGGTCTTCAACAGCCATTGGAGATTTTGATGCAAGACAAAAACAGTCCAATACGGAAGTGTCTGTTCCCATAGTGCTCGCCAAAGTCAAGGCTCAGCATAAGCTGCAGTTATTTTCCTGGGTTTTATGTGTTCAAGGGTATGATAATAAAAAAGAAAAACAAGTTCTCTGGTAAACCACATTTATAGGCTCCTGGACTGCAAAGTTCACAGCAAGGGTCTTTCTCTTTTGAAGTCAACATATTTCTTGAGAAACAGAAGAGTACAAGGTCTGTGGAAGACAGGAAGGAGGGTAAGAGAGCATGTGAAGTGTTCTGCACCTGGGGCTCATGGCTCTGTGGAGTACATGGAACTTCAAACCCAGAGGCAGGCTACAGAAGGCCTTCTAACTCTCTGAAATTATGGAACAACCATGGTGGATGCATGGATTTTTCTGGGGAAAGTGTTCGTTGCTTTCATCAGATTCTCCAGCTTTAAAGAGCTGACCTTTGAAGATAAGACTGGACACAAACTATGACAATATAGATCAGTTTATGATAAGAACCAAAAGAGTGATTTACATCATAAGGTTTTGCTACTTCAGAAGATGTAATTAGTTTGTCTCAATGGACTTAGAGTCATCTCTTTAGTTATGTATATTTATAAAGTTTGTTTAAACAGCCACACAACTTTGGGCACGTTTGCCTCTCTGAGCCAGTTTTTTTCCATTACTACCTCCTAGGTTTGTTGTGATAATTTATATAGAACAGTTTGCACAATCCTTGGGAACGTTTTAATTACATATTTATGACAAATGCGGGTATGACATTTGTTATGCATGTGTATGCATAGTAGCTATAAATACAAAACTGAAGCTTAGTGAATTGTTGAGGATTAGTCATATTTTATTTATGATCATCTCTTGGAAGCTGAAGAAAGAAGATCAAGTAGCAAGAATGTTTATGTTTTGCAAGTACTGATTTTAAGAAGGCAAACGTTAGGTTCTGATGTTAACCACCTGTTGCCAAGCCATGAATGAAGAAGAATTTGAGTAAATGACAATCCCTAGTTGAGTAAATGACAATCTTTAGAGAGAGTGAGTCAAAGTGACAATTTTTAGGAGAATGTACAACCAATAAGGATCAGACCCCACTTCTGATGGCAAGGATTATAAAAACATTCCATAAAAAAATTGAATCCTGGTCAAACCCAGGCTGCCGTTTTTCATATCCTGCTTGGTGAGTGATCCTGGAAACTTAATCTGATTCTTCAATTTCTCCCAACATAAGCAATTGAATTGTGGGTCAGGTGGGACCCTGTGTCAGCAAGCTATAATCAGGGTGTTTGGTCACTCCATGGCTTCCTTAACCAGCACACCAATCTGATTAAGGAGCCCAGTCTACAAAAGGGCCTTGCTTTAGGACACAGGCAACTTCTTTGTCCACTGACCTCCAATGATTAGGCCTCTGACTCAAGAGCTTGAGTTTTGAAGACTTAATGTAATTGGACGACCACGATGGGTCCCCTTTCTTTCTCCCAGTCTACCTCATCCCTCCATTATTTCCATGGCTAGCTTACAGGTTACCTAGAACACTTAATAATCCTTTTATTTGATTCCTTTGTACTGATGTATGTATATTTTCTCAGACAGCCTTTCCCTCTGACAGAAAAATATTTTGGTAAACAAAACAAAGCAACTCACCCACCAGACAAAGTGATTACTAAATTGGAGATCTCGTTGGAAGATATTAGCCAGCCGTGAAGCAGAGACATATTTTTCTCCATGCTTTTTCATAATAGTGTTCATAAAGTCATATGTAAGTTGGATGGTGTGTGGTTAGAGCAGTGAGGAAGGAGAGAAAATGTGCTGGAAGGGAAAGAGCACCGGGCTGTGCTGTCAACAGACCGGGGCTGAGAGCCGGGCCACGGGTTACTTACTTGCTGTTATCATGGCGGACAATTTACTTCCTAGAAATGTCCTCTCTGTGAAACGTGGATGATGATGCCTGACAGGGCAATTCTAAGGGTTAAAGGTAAAGTGGGTAAAGTGCTTGGCCCCAGTGAACACAAGCACATTAAACGTGTTTTATTGTTTTGCTCATGTTCAATTCGTGTTCTACCTTAATGAAACTCCATATCAAGTACTTTATTTTTATGTAGGCAGCACATTTGCGTTAATCATTTGGTATGTGCCTAGTGGTAGGTGCTGGGACACAAGGGAATAAAGCAGAACCCCTACGTTCAAAGGCATAACAGTCTAATTGTTTGGGGGGGTGTTTGTGTACATGTTCAAAGAGTAGAGCATAATGAGTCCTTGCCTTGTTGAAAATATTATCTAAACGAAATGAAATCAGTGAGGTGGTATTTTCACTGTGCCTGGAGGACACAAAAATACATAGATAGCTCATAGTTAGGAATGGCGGTTATGGGAATTCTAAGAGGTGAATATTGAACTCTGAAATATACCAGGGGCACAAAAGTGATGAGCTGTGTTTGTGTGGTTAGTTTCCTCGTGGTATTCTCCTTCACATTTTCAGCAATAACTTAAAATTTGTCACGTTGGATTCTTCCTGAAGTCAATTTGACTTGAATTTTAGACCCAGGATCTCCCTTTTCACTTATTTCTTTTCAAAATACCAAGTTCCCCAAAAGATTGACAAGTTTTTAAAAAGATATAATTAGATTTTTCACAACAGGTTTGCTGCCAGAATACAGGTGTCATGAAAACCCCTGCTTAACCTAACCCAAAATGGGAAAGGAAAAGACTCATATCAATATCATCGTCACGGACACACAGATTTGGACAAGTCTGCCACTTCTGGTCATCTGATCTACAAATGTGGTTGACAAAAGAACTATCGAAAAATTTGAGAAGGAGGCTGCTGAGATGGGAAAGGGTCCTCTCAGGGAGGCCTCGGTCCTGGATAAACTGAAAGCTGAACATGGACATGATATCACCGTTGACATTTCCCTGTGGAAATTCGAGGCCAGCAAGTGTTATGTGACCACCGTCGTTGCCTCAGGACACAGAGACTTCATCAAGAACATTATTACTGCACATCTCAAGCTGACTGTGCTGTCCTGATTGTTGCTGTTCGTGTTGGTGAAGCAGGCATCTCCAAGAATGGGCAGACCCGTGAACATGTCCTTCTGGCTTACACTGGGTGTGAAACAACTCATTGTTGGTGTTCACAAAGTGAATTCCACTGAGCCACCCTCCAGCCAGAAGAGAGATGAGGAAATCGTTAGGAAGTCAGCACCTACCTTAAAAAAATTTGGCTACAATCCCAACATAGCAGTATTTGTGCCGATTTCTGGTTGAAACGGTGACAATAGGCTGGAGCTAAGTGCTAACATGCCTTGGTTCAGAGGATGGAAAGTCACCTATAAAGATGGCAATGCCAGTGGAACCATGCTCCTTGAAAGCCTGTATTGTATCCTGCCACCAACCCGTCCAAATGATAAGCCCTTGCGTCTCTCCCTCTAGGACATCTACAAATTTAGGGGCATTGGTACTGTCCTTATGGGTGAAATGGAGACTGGTGTTCTTAAATCCAGCATGGTGGTCCCCTTTGCTTGAGTCCATGTTATAACCGCAGTAAAGTCTGTGGAAATGTACCGTGAAGCTTTGCGTGAGGCTGTTCCTGGGGACAGCATGGGCTTCAATGTCAAGAACACATCTGTCAAAGATCTTATCATGCAATGTGGCTGGTGACAGCAAGCAGCTGGCTTCACAGCTCAGGTGATTATCCTGAACCATCCAGCCAAATCAGGGCTGGACATGCACGTGTGCTGCATCGTCACCCAGCTCACGTTGCTCAGAAGCTGGCTGAGCTGAAAGAGAATATTGACCGTAGTTCTAGAAAAAGTCTGGAAGATGGCCCCAAGTTCATGAAATCTGGTGACTCTGCCACTGTTGATATTGTGCTTGGCAAGCCTGTGCATGTTGAGAGCTCCTCTGACTATCCTCTGGGCTAATTTGCTGTTTGTGACACGAGACAGATGGTTTCTGGGGGTGTCATCAAAGAGTGGACAAGAAGGCAGCTGAAACTGGCAAGGCCACCAAGCCTGCCTAGAAAGCTCAGAAGGCTAAATGAATATCATTGCCACCACCTGCCACCCCAGTCTTAATCAGCAGTGGAAGAACGGTCTCAGAACTCTTTGTGCCAATTGGCCATTTAAGTTTAGTAGTAAAAGACTAGTTAGTGATAGCAATGCATCCTGAAACCTTCAGAAGGAAAGGAGGATGTTTTGGGGACCCATTAAGTTCGTGTGTGTGTGGCAGTTTTACGTTATTAATTTCTCAAATCAGTACTTTTTAATGGAAACAAGTTGACCAAAAGCTTGTCACAGAATTTTGAGACCCATTAAAACAAAAGTTTAATGAGAGAAAAAATTAAAAAAATAAAAGATATAAACAAATTTTGCTCTGCATCCCTCTTTTGCCTGCCCCCCCACCCCCAGTCTCCAGAAAACTTTTTGACATCCACTTTATAAAATAAGCAAGTAATTATCTCTTTGGGGGATGGAAAACAGAGGAGGTGGGAAGTGAAATGACTGGCCTACACTCCTGTTATTTAGGCATGGAAATTATTTGTTTAGTGATTTTGTCACAATCATAAAACAGTTTTTGCATTGTCTTGGACTCTTTGTGTATTTTGAAAGAGAAGAGTGCACTTAAAACATTCTTTTAATTCTTGGGAATTAAGTGTATATTTGGGGAGGGTGTGAAAGAGGCATTCTTGAAAGAAAAATGTTTTAAGCACAACTGGGAAGACATGTTAACACAGAAAAAGGAAAATGAATAAAAAATTTTACTTTAGAATTGAAAGAGATTTTAGAGCTTATCTTGTTTAACTTCCATGTGTACAGATGAATGGCCTGGGTTTAAATGTCTTGCTCATAGAAGGTCACACAAACTGAGATGTCCTGACTTCTAGAATAGGGCTTTGCTCCCCTCCGTTATTATGAGATGACATGGCAGGATGGTCTAATAAATATTGTCGTGTTGCTGTGACTGCTTGTGAGGGCAGGTTGTTTGTACAAACAAAGTTTACATAATACCTGATACAGAAATCCTAGTGCCCTGATGTAACTTTAATGATGATGCCTTTGCTCTCTAGTTTCATTTATTTTTTAATTTTTTTTAAGTTTATTTATTTATTTTGAGACAGAGAGAGAGAGCATGCATGAGCACAGGGTGGAAGGCAGAGAGGGAGAGAAAGAGAGGGGGAGAGAGAGAGAGAGAGAGAGAGAATCCCAAGTAGGCTCCATGCTGTCAGCACAGATGCTGATGTGGGAATAGATCCCACAAACCGTGAGATTATGACCTGAGCCAAAGTCAAGAGTTAGACGCTTAACCGACTGAGCCACTCTGGTGCCCCTGTAGCTCCATTTCATAAAAGGTCTCCTTGAGGGCACTAAATCCTGCTCTTCTGGAAGAGCTCATCCACCTCCCATGGGTAAACAATTCGCTTCTTTACAAATTTTGTTTACTCACAATCCATAAACAGAATAAATCCTGTTTTGTGTGATTGCTGTTACCACAAAATTAGACAGACTTCACTTGAATGAACAGTGGTAGACTGTTGATAACATGGGCATCAGTTCTGCATAGTGTCATAGAAAGGAAAAAAAAAGTTTGACCAAACATATTGGATTTACAGTTAAGTGACTATAATTATTTAATTGTGGTTACTCTGAATACTTCTGCAGTGATGGAAAGCTAGTGGTCACTATGGTTGGCTTAAAAATCAAGTAACCCATTCCATAGTTTATAGGTGAATGTTTCTGAGTTTTAAAAAAGTTTATCAGATAGAACAATTTGTATTGGTTTTACCATTATATTCACCAAAGCCATATTCTCTATATCTATACTTCGATACCTTCCTCAGCATTTGATCTTTAACTTCTCCAGAGACTGAATTTCAGGGTAAATTATACAAAAGTAAGTTTTGAAAGAAGCCAGTCAAGACCTAGATTTTGCTGTTTCTCAAACAAACTTTTCTTATTACTGTAGTTGAGGCTGGTGAGATTAGTCACTCTATTTTTAAAATATTTTTATAATTCAAGTTGTTTGGACTTATTCTTTTTTTGGAGGGTTTCTTTTCTTTTCCTTCCTTCCTTCCTTCCTTCCTTCCTTCCTTCCTTACTTTTTTTTCAAACACAATATATGTGAAGAAGAAATAGTAATTGATGACCATTTATACCCACTTGCTTCACTCTGGAGAATTCTCTCACCTCCTCATCCATGCCCTTACCAAAAGCAGCAGATGAAAGGAAATTTCCAACTGTATGTAAAATTTTGGGAATATTGCAACATACTGATGGATCTTCTATAAGTTTGAAGTGTCAGCTCTTTATTAAGACCAATTTATTAATATTTTTCTCTTAGGTCATATTTATGAGACCAGGTCTGCTTTTAGTGATATTACCAATATATACAAGGTACAGCTATATCACATCATCACATTGCACATCAGAAACACAAAACACACAACTCATTTTCATCTTCTCCAGGCCTCAGTTTCCTCATTTGTAAAGGAATGTGAGAAGGTGGAATGATTTTTTTTGTTTATTTATTTTGAGAGAGAGAGAGAGAGAGAGAGAGAGAATGTGCACATGACCAGGGGAGGGGCAGAGAGAGAGGGAGAGAATCCCAACCAGGCTCCATGCCACCAGCACAGAGCCCCATGCAGGACTTGAACTCACAAATTGTGAGATCATGACCTGAGCCAAAATCAAGAGTCAGGCGCCTAACTCACTAAGCCACCCAGGTGTCCTAGGGTGGAATGATTTCTAAGGTGATTTCCTACACAAACTTTTTACGAACGTATTCTTAACACATGAACTTCCTAGCAATCCTGACAGCAAAGAACACTCTTACCAGATTATTCCCAAATGTAACACTTTTTTTGTGGTTTATAATTTAAATATAAAAATGTGGATGATGTACATTCAGAAAGATTTAGGTTAACTTAGAAAATTATGGATGGATCTGCCATTTCCTATTTTAAATCCTTAACACAGTCAATCCACTGTGCGTTGTTTATTTCATGAAATGCCTTAATCCTTAAAGATCATAAGAGAATCAGAATATTCTTGTAATATTACTCTTCACAATTTAAAAACTTTGATTATGACTAGCTTTGTTCTTGTCTTTTAAGATTAAAGGGTCACAGATTTTTTTTTTTTTATAATGTTTGCTTATTTTTGAGAGAGAGAGACAGAGTGCAAGCAGGGGAGGGGCAGAAAGAGAAAGAGAGAGACATAGAATCTGAAGCAGGCTTCGGGCTGTCTGCACAGAGCCCAACATGGGGGTCTAACTCACAAACCGTGAGATCATGACCTGAACCGAAGTTGGACGCCTAACTGACTGAGCCACCCAGGCGCCCCTGAAGGGTTGTATTTTTTTTTAAATGCCCTCACTATGCTGCACTCTTGCTGTCACGTGAGTATGATCTGGGGTGTTTCCATGGCCCTCCTCCAGCTTCATAATGGCCTCTTTTACAGATACGCAAGAAATTATTAGATTAATTTCCAGGCCTGGAGATGGTTCTGTATATTTTGAATTTTATGACCATAAGATGTTTGATGGACCTCCTATTCTATTTTCGTTGGCAACAGATGCAGTACATTGGGGTGCTGGAGAACTTAGAAGAAAAGCATCACATAGAAATATGCACTGAAACTAAAGCAGCGGCAATTTTAAAACAAATAGAACTCAATCCCTCTGTAGTTACTGTTTTAGAACTGATAAAACCTTTCATTTTGAAAATGAAGAGGAAAGTGAGGACATAAAGTATATTATGTGTACAAAATAAGTGAAATGTCCTTACTGCTAATCAGATAACTTGGAGTTTCTCCAACACCACGCCTTCCTTGTCAATTACCCCCTGACATTTGATCAGCCTCTGTTTTTACATCTCCATGTTAAATACAAAGAGTTTCCAGCCTCTACTTTTTTTTTTTTTTTTTCTTATCGGTGAAAATTCTAAGCAGACGTTGTCACAGTTGTTTGGATGCTTATTTATCTAAGCTCTTCTAAAACCCATGAAGGCAGAATTTGTTTCTTTCTTTCTGCTTTCTTCTTTGTATTCTTAATCCTAGCAAAGTGTCTGGCATGCAGCAGGAACTCAGGGAGGATCTAGTAAATATTTGCAGCAAGAAGTACTGTGTGCCCTGAACACTAACCGCCACTGACGTCTTTAATGTCAGGTTTGCTGGAAGGAGAGCTCACGTGCTAAGAATTAGGTTCATAAAAAGTTTGCGCAGGAAATAATCTTAGGAACTATTCCATCCTCTCACGCTATTTTACAGATGAGGAAACTGAGGCCTGGGAGAAGATGACAATGAGTTGTCTTTTTTGTGTTTCTGATCTACACATTTAAAATTAAAAAAAAAAATTAACGTTTACTTATTTTTGAGAGAGAGAGAGTGAGAGAGCGGGGGAAGGGCAGAGAGAGAGGGAGACACAGAATCTGAAGCAGGCTCCAGGCTCCGAGCTGTCAGCACAGAGCCTGATGCCGGGCTCGAATTCACCAACGGTGAGATCACGACCTGAGCCTAAGTCAGACGCTCAACCGACTGAGCCACCGAGGTGCTCCTGATCTGTACATTTTAACAGAGCATAAACAGTAATATTAACATATAACAAATTATATTCACAACAGAGACGGATGATATAATTTCTCACATTTTCCCCAGCTTTCATGAGGCATAATTCACAAATAAAACTCTTATATACATAAGGTGTACAATTTGATGATTTGGTATAGCTGTACATTGTGAAATGATGGCCACCATCAAGCTAATTAACACATCCATCGTCTCATATCGTTGAGCACCAACCGTATGGCTACTTACAAATCAGAACATTTTGCCTTTTAATAGCTTTGTTGTGCTATCTGTTGGGTTGTCTCTGAGTGCTCAGGGTTGGGCTGGCTCGCAGATGGGAGTTATGATACAGTAGCCGCCGGGGGCTGTGGTGGTGGAGATGGAAGGGCTCAAGAGCCTTGAGCAACATGGCCAGTGGGAGCAGAGGTCCTTGTCTTCAGGGTCCTCCAAAATGAGGTGGATCTGAGGGGAGAACTAACCTGGAGATGGCAAACAGGTGGATCCTTGAAGGCTTGCAGCATGGAGACAGTTTCTACTTTTCTCTTCTGATCTGATATTTGCAAATAAGATGGAAACCAGAATATACTGGAATATCTAAGAAACCCAGCCAGACACAGGCCTGTTGTTTGCTCTGTCTGCAGAACAACACAGGTTGTTTGTTCTGTCTGTAAGAGTCTCATTTGTATATATATATATATATATATATATGCAGAAAAATACATTGGGCTGGTTTGTGAATATTCTTTCTATTCTTACTGTTAGGATTAGAGATAGAAATGTGAAGGTGAAGACAAATTGAATTAAAATTTCCAAAGTCTCTGGGAGAAGTGAATGTGTACCATGTTGAAAACAGATATTCAAATAAGATTCTAAAATATCTTCCCCAGAGCTAAGAAAACAAAACCAAAATGAAAACCCCCCCAAACCCCCCAGTCTTATTCCTAAAAGACTCTTTTGAAGCAGGTGTTTTTGTCAAATAGTAAATCTATAACTAAATATTTCAAGGGTATGAAGATTCAGAAACATAGATATATTCTAAGAACTTTTTTTACTTGATTGGGTTCTGTCACAGCTCAGTTTTTGTTTTTGGCTACCATTTTATTCAGCAAATATATTCCAGAGTAACGTAAAATATGTCCATTTAGTTCATGAGTTTCTTGAAACAGTTGGTGTCTAAATAACTTTATTCTTGGCAGAAGCAACTTCCTGTTTTAAAAGAAAATAAGTTAAAAGGTCTTATAAGGAAGGCTCATACGTCTTCTTGGAAATCAAATGTTTCTTACAAAACATTTTGATGTGTTTAGTACAGAGGAATTAGGAACATATGGGTCACATTTTCCTTAAAATGCACATGGTTTTTAAAAATTAAAGGGTAATGTTCTTGGTAAAATAGGTTTTGCCAAACCCAAACTGCTTAAAAAATTGTTCAAGATGTGTAGCAAGGCCAAAGGGCCCCAGGCTTCCACAGTCCTAATAATAGAATCAATCAGGAAAACCAGAATGAAGTCACTAAACTCATTTTAACAATCTCTTGAAAAAAAACCAACAAAAATAAATCTCAATGTAGTAACAATCACAAGCAATTAGAATATAATAACTTTTATGCTTATACCGAATAAAACCCCAAGCTGGTAGTTAAAATCGTGCTAGGAATTCTGGAAAGTTGGCAGTGTACTTTGCTTGACTGAAATAATTGATTACATCTATAAAAATGGCGAAGAGACTAGAAGGGATTGCACAGATAAAGTACTTACCAGAAACGATTTAAGAATTTTACTGTGGTTGCTTAAGGAATAGAGGTTTATATGATTGTTTAAAACCCACACATTCTTTAGTAGAAAGATGTATGAAGAGGCAATGACCACAAAAATTTCATTAACCTGGTATTGAGTACTACTTGTCTTGTCTGGAACAGAGTCTATTAAATCGCCTAGTGATGTTCCTAGGGATGATGGGATAAAACGACTCCAGGACGTCAGACCTGAGGCTGTATATGTATATGGCCAGAATCAATTTGGTGTCCCATCAATTGTCAGCAAACAAATCTAAAAAGAATCCAAGTCTCTGCGCGTCAATATTTGCTTCTCTTAACTACTTATTTTGATGTGATATCTTGGTCTCGCACATAGTAGGGATCTGTTAGAAATGTACCGATTGGATTTGGTTTCTTTGCATGAGAATACCTCGCATCCTTTTTCAAGGTCTTCATTTTCCCTGCATGATCTGCCTCTGGGTATTATGAGTAAACCCTTAGGGTTTTCCTCTGCTGGTTGACTCATTGGTGTTTTAAGGGAAAAAAAAATACTGCAAGGCCTTAGAATAATAATAATAAAAAATCTTATTCTTCTCCAACTCAGACTGAATATAATCACCTCCAGCAAACGACAGAAACATTATGTTTACCAGTTGGGCAAGTTGAGCCAATAGTGCAAAGGTTCTGGAATCCTTCCAGTTTCCTCTTCTCTGCTCAAGATGCATGGCATTGTCTCCTGCTGAGAAGAATTCTAATTACTAGACAACGTGGGAACAGGGCAGACCGTATCAGCAGACTTCTGCATGGGACGTAGAGTTTGCAGAGACACAAAGTGCTCATAGAAATAACGCCAGTGTTCCTCTTTTTTTGTTTTACCAGTTCTCTAGGAAACTATATGTTTTGAAAGGGAACAGGACTGATGCATTTTAAGTCACAGGGAAGGATTTGGAAGGGTGTCTAGGTTGAGCCATAGGGGTTATGGTTGTATTATTGTGTGTATGCAGGGTGGAGGGTGTTACACTGACTTTCATCTAGATCTAAGTGGGTAAGGAATTGTGTAAATGTGTCAGTGTGTGTGTGTGTGTCGGGAGGGGACTTTGGCTTTATCAGAATTACTGGGTGATGTCAGGGAAAAGGTTATCTCAAAGGGCACTAAAAAGATACATATCAAGGCTAAGGATTCATTACTAAAAAAGTGATTTAAGAGGAGTGATCTAGTTCAGTTGATTAAGATTTCTAAGGGGAATGAACCTTCAGATGTCAAAGAAAAAATATTTTAATTAGAATATTTCCAAGAAGTCCCTCTCAGTGACATTGACACAAGCGTTTCATTTACTGTCCCACCCTTCCTGCTCTATTGCATCTGACTCTAGCCTCCTTTATCTTATTCAGTTTAAATCTTGGTCACAGCTCCCGAAAATGATTTCATTCTTACCAATGTGTCCTCATCCACTGTTTGCAAAACATTTCTCTGTGAAGATTTCCTTGATAATTCCAGCCCACTGGTGCCTCCCTCAGTTGTCTAAACTCATAATACTTTTATCATTTCTATGGTTTATTTGATGCATGCCAATATATTACATTTAATTTGTCTCCTTGTCCTCAATCGGGTAAGAGAATGTATGTTGTATATTTCTCTGCATTTCTTATAATATCTAGCACCTTCTGCATTAGAAGTACTCAATGAATATTTGTTGAGTGGATGAATCAGGTTCATGCATAAAAATGTGCACATATAACCCTTGTAGGAAGGGACAAAAAAAATAACAGAAGGCTTTAAAACGTATGAACCGGTTTTTTGTTCTGTTGCCCTAGCAACATTTTGTTGAAATTCTTCATATTGAGTCTAGTCATATTGTTTCTTGATTTCTTAGGGAAGTCCTGGCTTTCCAGTGAGTATGAATCCTTATCAACAGCTACCAACAGTGCACGAGATACACAATAGTCCTTCTATTCCACAAATGATTTTGATTTCATTTTGAGGGCCAGTCTCAACATGGCAACAGAGTTCATTGCAGTTAGTTTGGGATTTCCCTACATTCATTTTTCCCTGGAGTCGTATATGACTCTGAAGACGTTAAATAGTTCTATGGGTGTGAGCAGAAATGGCCCTTGGCCATTAATTTGGGGGTGTCATGGCTGAGATATCTTTGTCTACCCTGTCTCATTGGGTCTTGGGCTCTTTCTCTTAAGTCTGTGCTGTTTTTAGGGTCAAAGATTTACTCTGCTGTTTCTTCTCATGCTAGGTCACAGAAATCTCTAAGAGACTGATCCAATCTCATCACTCTATATTTGTTAGGGTTTCCATCTCTGGGGTTTTGCCTTCCTAAGGAAAAGGATCCTGGGATTCTTTTTGGAATGTCTTCTTTAACAATTCCCTTGAGAACTGTCTCCCTTTCTCTCATGTGTGTAGAGATGTATAAACCAATTTTATTATTTGTGAATATGGGATCAGAGCAGAATCTATTTTATTAAGTTTATTTATTTTTGAAAAAGAGAGAGAGTGTATGTACACACACGCTAGGGAGGGGAAGAGAGAGAGAGAGGGAGACAGAGAATCTCAAGTAGGCTCTGGATGTAAGTGCAGAGCTCAAACGCATGAACTATGAAATTGTGATCGGAGCCAAGATCAAGAGTTAGATGCTTAACTGACTGAGACACCCAGGCACCCCTCAGAGTAGAATCTTATTCTCCTCAAATATTTTGCTGTGATTATAACATTTCTTCCTGGATTTCATAGCATTGGTCTCAGGAGTTTTTGTTTTTGTTTTTTAAATAGTTCAGAGGCAGGAAATAACATATACTTAATGGTGTAAATTCTTGAGGAGCAGTAGGAATAAGGGCGGGTTAGACTTGCAAACTATTATGAGAATATATTGATTAGTATCTCAAAAGTGTGAATCCATTAAGTTTAATGGAATCCATTAAATTTAGGAAAGGGAAATAAGAGGTTTACTCAAGCTGTTTCTACCCATGCAAAATCATGGAGCCAGAATCAACGGTCTCTCCTAGGGCACTTAAAGAAACTGAAGGAATAGTTGGCTTGAAAGAGAAGTCTATACTAAAGGTATTGCCATGACCCAGGTAGCAGAGTAGAGTAGAGAAATCTGATGACTGACAGCAGATTAAGTGCGGTTAATGAGGCTATGTGTATTAGGACAACCAAGGTTAGGTGAGATGTGACCCTGACTTCCTTGGTCTCTTAGAGAATGGTAAGGATGCTTCTATAGCCAGTATATTTATAAAGGTTTTATAAAGAAAAAGAAGTCCAATTAAGAGCAAGCAACTTGACATATAAGAATATTGAGGCTGTAACTGAGACCTTGTGTTTGGCAACTCATGACCACATTTTACCTGATCCTGGTGAGAAAGGTTTGGTATTCATTAAGAATTGTATCTGTGTTGGGATGCCTGAGTGGCTCAGTCAGTTGAACACCCGACTCTTGACTTGGGCTCAGGTCATGATCCCAAGGTCGTGGCATGGAGCTCGTGTCAGGCTCCATGTCAGGCTCCACTAAGCATGGAGACTGCTTGGCATTTTCTCTCTTTCTCTCTCTCTCTCTCTCTCTCTCTCTCTCTGCCCCTCTCCCTGGCTCACATATGGACTCCCTCTCTCTCTAAAGAATAAACAAAATAATAAATAATTGTATCTGTGTTATACATAGCTTAACTGGTTTCATAATAGTGTATGTGTAACATATAGATCCATACATTTGCTAGGTCTTACTGATTGAACTGGATAGATTTGTTCATGCACTGAAAACCAGTTCATGAGCAATGTTTATATGCATGATAAACTTGTGGTATTGGAGAAGAACCATGACAGGCAACATTTTTGTAGCCTTCATGGAACTAACATTTCGGAGCTAGTCTCTACGGCATTCTTTTGGCTTTGCTATATTAATTTCCTCCTTTTCAAGCCTCATTGGAAGATTTTAGTAGACATATCTGGACCCAAGTTTGGACACTTGTTCATGATATTGGTGATTAGCCAGGGAATACCCTGACCCAATACATAAATAGGAGATGCTTCTAACTGGGTGCTTTATGGTATCCAGTCCAAAGGTATGAACCAACTGAAAACACCCAAATCTGACATTTACCAGCTGCCTGGTTTGAGCCTCTTCTTCCTATTTGATAGAGACCCTTCTCTTTGACTAAATCTCTTGGACCTATTTTGTAGGATCTCTGGGGTGGGGGGGGCAGATTGAGATCATTTCAAAACTAGAAGGAGCTACATAAATATAAGATACGGTTACATGTTAATATAATGTAATAATATCTTTTCATAAGCAATAATTGCTAACTAAAATTATTTAAAGTAAGATGACAGCTTCTTTTTAAAATCACTTTTGCTTTTTATGGCCTCTGATAGAATTAACCTCAGAATTATCTCAAACTTATGTGCTCGGAAATATTCAAAATATAAAAACATGTGGTAGGATGCCTGAGTCATGTCTGTTAAGTTTACTATGCGGTGTACTAATTTCTCCGTTCAAGCTGCTACACATAATAATATCAAATCACATTATGATAGGAGATCCCAGAGCGGTGACTCTGCAAATGGTGATGGGGAGGGGATAAGGAAAGCAAGAATGTCCTGAATACTAAAAAGTTTCCCATTACCAGGCATTTGAGATGATGTAGACGAAACTTGGTTGGATGCACAACTAGAATTAAAAATAACTATGTTTCTTCGATTAAAGACATTAAAACATTGTAGACTTGTTGAAATCAAAACCTTAGAGGTTTCTGACTTCTTACCTTTCTCCAAATATACTTTTAGGAAAAAAATCCTAAAATATGATATGGTCAAAATATTCACATTTCCTGACATCAGCGCTGTAACAAGGTTCCTAAACCCTCCTATTTGACTGAATTACTGAAGCCTTTCACTTTTTTTTTTTTTTTTTTTTTTTTTTTTTTGTCAGCTTCACAGATACCTTGGATATGCCCGTCCTCTCCTGCTTGTCTTTGGGCTAACCAATCTGCTAACGGGAAGAAATCAGAAATATTGCTCAGCTTTTGTTGTGTATATTTGAAGGCTTTTCTGGGATGCTCAAGAGATGCCAAGATGGCAAGAAATCCCATCCCAGAAAGTGGACCCTGGGAAAGCTGTGAGAAAAGGTGGGATTTAGGTTGAGAAAACTTTAAGAGTTCAGAACGTGAAGCCCCAGTTGCTTAAAGCTATAATGTTTGCTGCCTCTATTTAAATGGATAACTAGATCAAGGGACAAAGTCAAAGATTCCTGATATGTTCTAGTTCAATTCTCTGCTGTTTGATATTAGTTAAAAGTCTTTTAGCTGCAAGGGAATAAAACCCAACTGCTGATGATTTAAGTAAAAACAAAGTAAAAGCAGGGTGTGGTGGTGAGGGGGGGCTCATTAGCACATGTCACCTCAATGCCAAGGCTAGTCTGTAGAGATGGCTGGATCCAAAGATGTGGGCAATATTAAAAGCATCAGTGGCTCTCTCCACTGAACTTTCTTGTGTGGTTTCATTTTTTTCCAACACGGTCTCCTTATAAAATGGCTACTCTCAACTCATACCCTTTAAGCTTAGTAAAGCCTAGCAGAAGAAGAAAATCTCTTTCATGATAGGTCCAGTGAAAGTTCTAGGGTTCAGTTTGGAATGAATTCATTCTGTGCTTCTCTCCAAACCCCTGTGGACAAAGAGATAGACTCTATTGGTTGGATCTGGGTCATGTTTTCACCTAGCTGGTGGGAAAGAAAAGTAAGGATGGCGGTGGTGGGGGTTGGGAGGAGGGGGTTTAGATGCCCAACCGCATGAACTGAGAGAAAAATCTAGGTACTGATATCCGGAGGAAGGATGGCTGGATAGCCAAAGATAAGAAATGCCCCTTTGGGTGTGTTTGTAAATTACATGAAAAACCAACACTGTCCTCATGAATTGACCATCTTCACATTTATATTAATAAAAAAAAAATCACAAAGAGACAAAAGACCAGAATCCAAGGGCCAGTGCTATTCCTTGAAAAGTTGCTACAAAACTGAAATCTGCTTCGAAAACCATAAAGTGCTATATTCGTTCAAGCTACATACATAAAAGTGCTTTTAGTTGTTCATCTGCTATTAATTTTTATATGTACTTATAATAAATTCAAGTAATCATGAGATAATGCCTCTCTCATGATTATCTGATACTTTACAGAATTTTAAAGGAAACATATAATGAATCCTAGAGCACTGAATTACCTCATACCTCACAATATCTTGCAAGGAAAAAAAGTCTTGCTCTTCAAAATATCCTTCTGTCTTATTCTGTGACTGAGACTTATAGTCACCTGTGTAAATATGCCATTTGCTGCTTTAACAGTATGTGAAACACATGTGTAAATACATAAATATAGCAAATGAACACAGAACAACATATTGTTGAATTTCAGCTATGTAGAGCATGTCACATTTCTGTTAAATCTGGAAAATAGAGCATTAGCTTTGGAAGAAAATATATTTTGCTTGATTTTTTGTTACCAGTTTTTTATATAAGTATAAAAAAACTGATTGTGGCCCACTCTGTCGCTGGTTAGTTGTCACCTTGAATTTAGTCATTTAATATCCTTGGGTTAGTTTCCTAATCTGGAAATTTAAGAAATTTAATTGGATGCTATGTAAGGCTGCCACTAGCCCTAACATTTTATAATTCATGCAATCTCTGAAAATGCGAAATAATAAAACGTGTGCTTTGGAAGTGAACTAGTTAGATTGCCAAGGGCAGTGGCACATTTTTTTTTTTTTTTAAACCTGGGTCCCTAGGGGTGCTTGGGTGTTTCAGTTTGTTTAAGTCACGTCATGATCTGGTTGGTGGGTTCCAACCCTGGGGGCTCTGAAGCTGGCAGCAGGGAAGCCTGCTTGGGATTCTCTCTCTCTCTCTCTCTCTCTCTCTCTGCCCCCTCTCCTCTCAGGCTGTCTCTGTCTCTGTCTCCCTACAATAAATAAATAAACTTAAAAAAAACAAAACAAAACTGGATCTCTGCAACTCATGTGGTTACTTGATCTGTCCAAACGGTTGTGAGAAACCCAGGGTCATTGTGTGCATACTTCTGTTGAAAGGTTTCGAGTCTCAGACGGTCCAGGAGCACCCACGTGGTTTTTAGACCGGAAGTTTGATTCAGCTTTTCAGTCCAAGAGAAAGGCGGTCCCAGCCAGCTCAGGACAGGATTACAACGGGGAGCGCATTGTGATCTATTTGAAATGTTTCAAAAGCACAGGGTTGGTTTTCTGCAATTCCATTTTATTGAATTGGCTGCTCGTGGTACCCCAGATGTCAAAAGTTTTGCCCTTCTTTTCTGTTGCCACCTCCCTCTCCCTCCAAGGATAGGATTGCAAATCTGCCCGCTCCCTTCTCTTTTCTCACCACTTAATGGAATGGACTCTACATGCTGTTATCCAGGCACGGCCCTTTGAGAACATTTCCCAACCAAGGGAAACAAACAAACAAAATAACCAATAATAGGAATGGCTACAAGATATAATTAATTTTTCTGACTATTAACGCAGGAGGAAAATGTCTAATGGGTTGCAGATTTCTTCCTATTTGAATAGCGTGACCGTGACCAATTCAAAAGGAAACCCTCAGCCGAAGTTGCATTTCCGTAGATCCCCTGCATCAGGACAGAGCCTGGGTCTGGGTGATGCTTGCTTGCCTGGTGTCCTACGCATGGAAAGGGAAATGATGTACAAACCGGGAGGGTTCACAATGATCTGAAGAGAGCAGAGTTCTCTAACCATGATTAAGAACAAGGCAGCAAGACTCCACTTGTCCTGCTAACCGTTAAATATTTTTGGCTGTCTGCCAGCATCCTTCACTATTTCTTTGAAGCTTTCTTTTACTTACTACAGTAGAGTAATTAGAGAATACTTTTTCATCTTAACACACACACACACACACACACACACACACACACCCTAGTACGTTTTGCTCCAACATGTGCTTGCTAGAATCATCCTTCCAGAAACCATCCATAGATGCTCTGCATCTAGGAAAGCTCTTAAGAGCAGGTGGCAAAGTATTGATTCCTTTGAGCCCCTCTGTTTCTGATTCTCTGTTTTTAAATGTTACCCTAATATATCTAAGATAGGTTCATCTATGATTGGGAGCTGATTACATTTTACAAAGAAACTTCCTCCCTGGAGACAATTAAAAATGGAATAAAACTCTCCTTATCTGGTCAGACAGGCAATTGTTAATTTTTGGCATTTTTGCATTTACCTGATTATAAGATTTTTTTTTTGGAAAGGTAAAAATTAAACATTTTTAAAAAGTTAAGCACAAAGCAGTTAACTCCTCTGGACAAGTATATATATATATATATATGTGTGTATATATATATATATATATATATATACACACATATATATATATATATACATATATATATACACACACATATATATATATATATATATATATATATACTTCCCAGTATATACTGGGAAAGACTCTCTTTCAAAATATGGCCATCACCATGATTACATTGATTATATTAATTTTATTTTTTTAGAAGCCCAACAAGGCCATTTATTTTGTCTCCTTTTTTTCTCTCCAAGCTACTAAAATGATTGCAACCATCACCGTGCCTATCACCACAATAAGAAAATCCTGAGAAACAAAAGCATCCTCTCTTCTAGAATATTGTGGCTTCTGCATTAATATTCACTACATTGTTATTTTATTATGTTTGGATTTAATTCAATCAATAGTTTTTTGGGGGAAGTAAAAAAAGAGTAAAATAAGAAAGTGATTGAAGATAAAGTAATAATGTGTAGAGGAGAATATGTTTTTTTCTTATACAATTCTAAGTAAGCCATAGAATGTTTCGTATACTTGACTATTTATGATGTATAATAGGTTCATGTTGATCCCCAAACACATCATATGATAATGGTGACAAGTCTGACTTTTGTCATTAGACAAGACAGGTCCACATTATTAATTGCTACACTTGTTCCAAGAGGAAACCTAAGTTCAGCACATCTCAGGGAGGGACAAAGAGTGGCCTTAAGGACCTTACCCCTCTGAAGGAGAAACTCCAGCTTTCTCTCCACCCCATGTGTATTCAGGTGTCTGAGAGATGGTCTGGCATTCTTACATGAATAAGTAAAGTGCAAGGTCATCTCTGGTGGAAGGAAGCTAGGCTACAGGAAAAATTCAGGGGAAATTCTGGGCTGTAACTCTCAGACTACCTAGGAAACAACTGCCAACTTTCTTCAGGGTCCCTAGGTATGGGAACGTGGCAACATTTTAACAGAACAAATTATACCTGTTGAAATTTGCTTGGAAAGGCACGCTACGGCACATTTGGTCTGGTAATTGTTAGTAGTCACTAACAATACTAACAACTAACAATAGTAGTAGACACTATTGCAGGGGTTGGCTACAGGCACAGTGAGAAGATGCCTACTGTTGGCAGCTGGCTGGGAATCAACCTGCTTTTATTGATATGTTCGTTAATGGCAATTTTCTCTGGCACTCAAGCCACTAAATTTGTGGCTTTCAAATTTCCAACATGGTTGATCATGATCACTATGGTGTCTTCCAGGGTGGTAACATGGACTCTGGTGATGAGATGAGGAAGGTGGCTGCATTTTGGGGGTCCGGGTTGGAAGGACAACGGCTCTATGTCCTACTTGCCTTCCTCAGGTTACGAGAGCAGGACTTCCATGAAAATTCAGGCAGGTGGGAGCAGACACAATACATCCCTGAATGATGTAACTTTTGGGTGGATGCAGTGCCTACAGTTCATGGCTTAGTACACTGTGTGTGGTTCGGACCCTCCACCAGGAAGGCCAGGAGAGCTCACAATAGGAAAAGTCAAGAAATGAGCATTGTTTTCATGTTTAACCACCAAGACAAAACCACCAAGAAATCATGTTTTTTAGCTGTAAAACAAAACAAACAAAACTAAAAATAGTATTCAGTTGCCACCCTTGAGATGTGTTTATACTTAAAAATATATTTTGGTGATATTTACCTGAAGTCAACAAAACCATTACAGCATTAGCATTTTTCAGGGCAGATAAATAGCTTCAAAGGTGACATTTTCTCAGTTAAAACCTTTCAATTAAAGTTTCAATTTTCATCATATTGGGTAAATTAAGAACTGTTTTGGTTGTAGCTATGTTGACACTGTCTACTGAAATCACGTTAACAAAATAAACACCAGAAACACTAAATACCAAGGAAACTTACCTCATAGATAGAGAGTGCAGGACACAAACTCAGCTCTCTCTGATTTTATTTTATTTTATTTTATTTTATTTTTTAAATATGAAATTTATTGTCAAATTGGTTTCCATACAACACCCAGTGCTCATCCCAACAGGTGCCCTCCTCGATGCCCATCACCCACCCACCCCTCCCTCCCACCCCCATCAACCCTCAGTTTGTTCTCAGTTTTTAAGAGTCTCTTATGTTTCGGCTCCCTCCCTCTCTGATTTTAAAATCGATCTTCTCCTCATCATACTATACACATGTGTGTAGGTGTGTGTAGTCCATAGTTCATGTTGCTGAAGTTGATTGGCTAAAACTTCATTTTGAATTTTTCCATTTCTGCCTGTGTATGATGTTGATTTATTACCTTCTTCTTTTGTGTTATCCTTCTGATTTGGTATCACATTGGTACTAGGCAGCTAACAGTTTTGTGGATGATTTCCTGCTTATTGGTTTTCTGTTACATTCATTTTGACTTACACAGTATGTATTATTTTATTCTTAGGTTTTTCAGTTTTACATTAGTATGCTTTTTTTAGCTTTTGAATTGAAAAATGCTTTCCTCTTTTTCCTCAGTCTTCATTCTTATTTCTTTTTCCTTTTTAAGTAAATATTTTTGAAGTATTAATTTATTACTAGGTATTACTTTAGCTGCATTTCACAGTTGTTTAAATAAGTACTTCCATTGTTTGGTTTCATTTATTTCAAGTTGGAAATATTTTATAATTTCCATTGTTATTTTCTTTTTAAACTAAGGAGTTATTTAAATGTGCTTGTTTAAATTTCCAAGTATAGAAACCTTTGTTTTCTCAGTGCTGAATTCCATTTTATGTTTCTTTGTCAGAGAATATGATCTCTGTGATATTGTTTTTCTAAATTTATATCTTAATTTATGACCAACTGAATGAGTCATATGTTCTGTAAATGCTCCATGTGAATTTGATAATAATGTATATTTTTATGATTAGTTCAGAATTTATTTAAGTTTAATGTATATATATACATTTTTATTGCAGATAAATTATATAGTATAAATATTTATGATTTTATTCTTAATTTATTTATAATTCCATCTTCTATATTCTTAATTTTTTCTCTGCTTCTGACAGAAATATACTAAAATATCCCACTCTGATTTTGTTGTTGTATTTTCCCCTCATAATTTTGTTAACTTTTGCTTTATATTTTTCAAAGTCATGTTGTTAAATGCATAAAACATGTAGTATTATTTATTTTAGTTTAATGTTTTCTTAACAATGAATTATACTTCAATGATTTTATAATCTGGTGATAAGAGGTATTAGAATTACTAGTTATAGGGGGCATCTGTGTGGCTCAGTTGGTTGACCATTCAACTCATGATCTTGCAGTTTGTGGGTTCAAGCCCGGGGTCAGGTTTTGCACTGACAGCATGAAGCCTGCTTGGGATTCTCTCTCTCCCTCTCTCTCCCCCTCTCCCACTTGTGTTCTCTCTCTCTCAGAATAAATAAACTTAAAAAAGATTAGTAGTTATAGTTAATTAGAATTAATTAGGATTTACCTGATAGATCTTTTTCTAGTCCTATATTTTTTAAAGTCTTTTTGATTTTGAGTTTTAAATATTTAATCTGATCTAATAGTAAATGATTTGTCTTTGTTTACCTTAATCCTAATTATTGCTGTGTTTGAATTTCTTTCATTTTATATTCTTTGCCTATTCTCCTCTCCTTCTTCTGACTCATGTTAGTTTGATAAAGTTTTTATGTTTCCTTTTGTCCTCATCCTGTAATAATTGAAAGCTATTAGTTGCATCTCTATTTTTTTTTACTATTTTTACTGTTTAAGTTTATTATTTATCTTCAATTTTTAACACATGCACTTATCCATGAAATCTTTTAACAAATTCCAAACTTACTCAATAGTTTTAATTATTTCTCAAACCCAAAAAAGAACCTTAGAGTATTTTGGTGATCTGTTAAGCAAACTTCTCCCATTTTCTACTGCTTTTGAGAGTCTTTTTTTTTAATTTAAAAGTATAAACAGATATCATGATTCTATATTAAAGTATATTATTTATCAAACTTGTCAGCTTTTTTTCTTTTTTTTTTTGAGAGAGAGAAAGAGAGAGAGAGAGAGCGAGAGAGAGCTCATGCACTTGTGCGTGAATTGGGGAGGGGTGGAGGGAGCCCCGTAGGAGAATCTTAAACAAGCTCAACACCAAGCAGAGCTAGATCTCATGACCAGGAGATCATGACCTGAGCTGAAATCAAGAGTCTCAAGAGTCTGACGCTTAACCAACTGAGCCACGCAGGTGCTCCTTGCCAGCTTATTCTGTCAAAATTTGTCCTCATCTTTGTTCCTTACATACATTTCTTTATCTGTATTAACTTGGCTTTGGAGTATCCATTAGTACTGAAGGTCTATGGGTGGTAGATTATTTTTATATGTCTAAAATTACTTATTTGAGGCTCATTTTGGAAGGCAGCTATGGTCACCACTATACCACCAATGCTGCACAGGGGGCTCATTTTGAGTAAGACTCATCTATTAAACATATCCTGACAATTATTTTCCAGCAGCATTTGAGGATACTATCCTATTGTTTCCTGGCATTTGTTGTTGATACAAAGCCAACTTGCTATTTCTTTGTAGTGTATCTTCTCTCTGATAGCATATGGGATTTTGCTTTTTCTCTTATTTTCTGTAGGTTCACTACAGTATTTCTAGTGGATTTATATTTATCTTCCTTGACTCTCTAAGTGCACTTCTTTTTTTTAATTTTTAATTTTCAAAATTTTTTAGGGGGGAAGGGGCAGAGATAGAGGGAGAGAGAGAATCCCAAGCAGGCTCCACACTACTAGTGTGGGGCCTGATGCAGGGCTGGAACTCACAAACCGTGAGATCATGAACTGAGCAGATATCAAGATTTGGACGCTTAACCATCCAATTCAGCCACTCAGGTGCCCCCAAATGTACTTCTGATCCCAGGTCTAACGTATTTTTTTAAAAATTATTATTCCATATGGGGCGCCTGGGTGGCTCAGTCAGTTGGGCGTCCGACTTCAGCTCAGGTCATGATGTCGTAGTTCGTGGGTTCAAGCCCTGCGTCGGGCTCTGTGCTGACACCTCAGAGCCTGGAGCCTGCTTTAGATTCTGTGTCTCCCTTTCTCTGCCCCTCCCCTGCTCACATTCTGTCTCTCTCTCTCAAGGATAAATAAACAAAAAAATTTAAATTATTATTCCATAAAATTATCGTTTAATATCTCTTAAAAATTCTTCAAAATTTGCTGTTTCTGGTGTTTTTTGGGGGGAGGGGCATACTCTAGCCAAATACTTTAGTACCATTTATCAACTCATACATTCTTTCTTCAGCTGTGTCCAGTTCGGTCCAGTTATTTTGCCATTTGAAATCTTTAATTTTGAAATGTTTAATTTTGAAATCTTTGTTGTCCAAACTGTCTTTATTTTTCATTTTCAAAACATCTATTTCTCAATCACCTATTTCTCCCTATATTTTATTATTGCCACCGTTTCTTCTTTTAAATGGATGTTGACACTCCATTCATTGTCCTAATCTAATTAAAGTCTTTGTTGGACTATGAAGACGAAGTTTTTCACATGCATTCATGTTTTGATGCTATTGATTAACTTGGTTGACTTTCTCAGTATTAGAATTCCTCATCGTGTGTTTTGATATTTTAGTCACAGACTGATTTTGAATGGAAGGTGATTTGGTTATTTGTGTCATTTCTCCCCCCACCCCTCCCTCTCAATCTCTTTTTCTTTCCTAATTCTTCTTTGTGTGGTGGGATCCTCTGACTAGTGGGATGCTTCTTTCCAGCTTTTCCAGCATTCTAGTCTCCAAGTCCAGAACTTGGCCTTACAGTGTCACTCTGGAGCTCTTCCCCGTGGTGGGTAGAGATATCACTGATCCAGTAGTCACCAAAGCAGCGTTGGTTTAGCACTAGCTCTGCTTGAGGAGGTGATCTTGTCCTCCGCCACCAAAGACACAGTCTAAACCAGCGGTCAGCAGCTAATTTTCAATTCAGCTTCCTTTTCGTAGCAAGGGATATTCTATCCCAGGATTTTGCCTCTAGCCATTAGGTGAGCTCTGTTCCTCAATCCATAGTGGCCCCATCGTGTTTCTCAATTTTGTGCAGGCACCCATCTCTTGGCCCCCTTGCTTTTCTTTATGCTGAAACTGAGTGGCTTCAGTCCTGCTCTCCACTGGGCTGCCTTCTGGCTTTACTCTACAGAAATGATTTTGAGCCATTATGTGCCTTTTTTGTTTTTGCTTTTGTTTGTTTTTATATTTTATCTATCATTGACATGGGCTTAGAAGAGAGGATGTTGGTCAATATTTATTATTTTCTTCATACATTATATCATATCTAATAATTTATATTAGGAGCTTAGGCCTTTACCAACTTCACATCTGATTGCCAAAAATCTTCCAGGGGCACCTGGGTGGCTCAGTCGGTTAAGTGGCCGACTTCGGCTCAGGTCATGATCTCGCAGACCATGAGTTCAAGCCCCGCGTCGGGCTCTGTGCTGACAGCTCAGAGCCTGGAGCCTGTTTCAGATTCTGTGTCTCCCTCTCTCTCTGCCCCTCCCCTGTTCATGCTCTGTCTCTCTCTGTCTCAAAAATAAATAGATGTTAAAAAAAATTAAAAAAAAAAAAAACAAAAATCTTCCAGATTTGGAAAATAACCTTTTCAGCAAACAAGATGATAGCCCTTATGAAGGTATCCATTCCTCCAAATTCTAATATTTACAGATTGGCACAGGGTAAAATAAACAAGTTTTTTGAATTTAAAATCCTTCTTTCTTGACATAGTTCTGGACCTGGTAGGCTCTTCCCCATCATACAAATTAACATATATTTGGTATCTAGTACTCAGAAGTTTCATTGCTATGGTATTTATTCAGGAGGAGGGGAGAAGTCAATGTCCCTGTGATTATATCACGTTAACTACTTTTGATGACAAAGTGAATGGGCTTATTAAAATTATAGGGAAAAGAGTGAGACAACTGAAAAAGCAGAGAGAATACATATTTGTATTGAGCAGTTGGCACTTAACATCTTGAGGCTCAACTTATTCACAACATTAGCTCCGTTTCTAAAAACTTCAAGCTGCCAAGACTAATAGAGGCCACCCCAGAATAGTGGTACCAGAATTATGACAGTCCTCATTCCAAAGGTAATATACAGTTTAAAAGTTAAAATCTTTTACATTATTTATTTATTTTTCCAGTATTTAACTTGCAGATTTATGGCCGCATTATATCAATGAGAAAGCCCTTCCTCTGTTTATTTATAAACATAGATTTCATGGTATGGGAAAACGTCATGTGATAATGTACATTTATGAGCTGCATCTGGATTAATTCAAGGAAGAAATCCTTGGGTGTTGCTAAGATTCCTTAGATGTGGACATGGGTGAGGAGACTTCTGTGGGTGAGGAAAATAGCACCTGATTCTCTGAGCATGAACACTTTAATGTTACTGTCTCTTTTGCACTAACAATAGCCCCTCAAGCCAGTAACTACTGAGTTGGACGCAGTAGAGTTTTTAAACTCTAAAACCTTGCCCATTTTTAAGTTGACTTATTAGTTTCTTTGTTGTTGTTGTTGGTATTTAATTACAGGAGTGCCTTACATATTTTGTAACTTGACACCTGTCAGATATATGGTTTACAAATGTTTTCTCCCATTCTACAGGCTACTCTTTCACTCTGTCAGTGGGCTAAACACTTGAATAGACATTTCTCCAAAGAAGATTCACAAATGGCCAAAGAGTATATGAAAAGATGCTTAGAGTCACTAATCATCAGGCAAATGCAAATCAAAACCACAAAGAGATATTACCTTATGCCTATTCCTCTACGCTCTTCCCCAACCAAAAAAAAAAAAAAAGAAAAAAGAAAAAGAAATGTTGGCAAGGATATGGAGAAATTGGAGCTTTTGTATACCGTGGGTAGGAATGCAAAGTGGTGCAGTCACTATAGAAAACAGTAGGTAGGTGCCTCAAACATTAAAAATAGAACTGCCATATGGGGGTGCCTGGGTGGCTCAGTTGGTAAGCGTCAGACTTTGGCTCAAGTCACTATCTCGCCATTCGTGAGTTCGAGCCCCACGGCGGGCTCTGTGCTGACAGCTCAGAGCCTGGAGCCTGCTTCAGATTCTGTGTCTCCCCCTCTCTCTGTCCCTCCCCCTCTCACACTCTGTCTCTGTCTCTGTGTCTGTCTCTGTATCTCTCTCTCTCAAAAAATAAATAAACATTAAAAAAAATAAAAAATCAAAAAAAGTACTGCCATATGATACAGTAATTCCACTTCTGGGTGTTTACCCAAAAGAATTGACACCAGGATATTGAAGAGATACTGTTCATAGCTGAAATGTAGAAGCAACCTAATGTCAATCCACAGATGAATAGATGAAAAAAATATGGTATATGTGTAAAAAGGAATATTATTCAGCCATTAAAAAGGATGGAATCTTATTATATGTCACCACATTGATAAACCTTGAGGACATTATCCTAAGTGAAGTAAGCCAATCTCAGATGGACACATACTGCATAATTCACTTATGCAAGGTATCTAGCATAGTCAAATATATAGAATCATAGAGTAGAATGGTGGTTTCCAGGGACTGAGGCAGAGTTGGAAATCAAACATGGTTATTCAACTAGAATAAAGTTTCAGTTAAGCAAGATTAAAAAGTTTCTGAGATCTACTGTATAACATTGCACCTATAGCTAATAATACTTGAAAAACATTTGTTTAATGTTTATTTATTTTTGAGAGAGGGAGAGAAAGAGAGAGAGAAAGAGAGAGAGAGAATGACAATGGGAGGGGCAGAGAGGGGGGGACAGAGCATCTGAAGTGGGCTCTGTGCTGACAGCAATCTGATGTGGGACTTGAACTCAAAAACTCATGAACCATGAGATCATGACCTGAGCCAAAGTTGGATGCTTAACCAACTGAGCCACCCAGGTGCCCCTATATTTAAAAAGTTTCTTTAAGATGGCATATCTCATGTTGTGTATTCTTAGCCCAACAACATAAAATTAAAAAAAAATCTCTATCTTGCAAAGTAGTTCTATCAAATGAGATTATTATACAGTTCCTGGTCTGTAGTATTATGAATAGTTTAAAAGACAAGTCTCTTCATCAAATTGGTGTAGGGAAAACTGGAGAGCAACATGCAAGGAGAGCAACATGTGTATCTTACACGATACACAAAAATAAATTCAAAATGGATAAAAGACCCTAAATGTGAGACAGAAAGCCATCAAAATACAAAAGGAGAACACAGGCAGTGATTTCTTTGAATCAGCCCTAGCAACTGGATATGGCTCCAGAGGCAAGGGAAACAAAGGCAAAAATGAACTAATGGGACTTCATCAAGATAAAAAACTTCTGCACAGCAAAGAAAACAATCAACAAAACCAAAATGCAACTTTCAGAATGAGAGAAGACATTTGCAAATGACATATCAGATAAAGGGTTATTATCCCAAATCTATAAAAATTATCCAAGTCAACACGCACAAATAATCCAGTGAAGAAATGGGTAGAAGTCATGAATAGACACTTTTCCAAAGAAGACATTCTGATGTCTAACAGGCACATGAAAAGATGCTCAACATCACTCATCTGGGAAATACAAATCAAAACCACAATGAGAAAACAAATGTTGGGGTGATGTGGAGAAAGGGGAATCCTCTTGCGTTGTTTGTGGGAATGCCAACTGGTGCAACTACTCTGGAAAACAGTATGGAGTTTCCTCAAGAAACTAAAAAAAGAACTACCCTAGAATCCAGCAATTGCACTAGTAGGTGTTTACCAAAGGATACAAAAATAGTGATTTGAAGGGACACATGCACCTCAATGTTTATAGCAGCATTATCAGCAATAGCCAAATTATGGAAAGAGCACAAGTGATCATCAACTGATGAATGGATAAAGATGAGGTGGTCGTATATATATATGTATATCTTCCATTGTATATATACAATGGAATGGACTATTACTCAGCCACCAAAAAGAATGAAATCTTGTCATGTGCAACAACGGGGATGGAACTAAAATGTATTATGCTAAGCAAAATAAGTCAGTCAGAGAAAGACAAATACCATATGACTTCACTCATGTGGTATTGAAGAAACTAAACAGATGAATATAATGAAAAAAAAAGAGATGCAAATCATAAAACAAACTCTTAGCTCTCGAGAACAAGGGTTGCTGGACGGGAGGTGGGCGGGGGTATGGGATAAATGGGTGATGGGGATTAAGGAGGGCACTTGTGATGAGCGCCGGGTGGTATATACAAATGATGAATCACTAAATTCGACTCCTCCAGCGAATGTTACACTGTATATTAACTACGTGGTATTTAAATAAAAGCTTAAAAGAAACAAACAAAAAAATAAAAGTAAATACGTAAAAATTGTAAAGCCAAAAACAAACTCGCCACACCTCCCCGGCCTCAAGCAATGCCATTCTTCGCTTGTACTTGTTTTCCAAACTTGACCAGCAGAGAGACTGAGAGCTATTTATTTTCTTCTATTTAAGTCCTCATTTGTGGGAAACTTTTCTGACTCTAGATGTCCTCAAATGGCCAAACAGCAAAGGAAGGTACCAATTCCACGCAAAAGTTCTCACTAAAATGTATGCTGACATTTCTATTTTCTATGTTCATAGAATTGCCCATATGTCTCATTTATTTTTCTCTGTAAGTCTATTTAAGACTTCAAACATACTGTAACCATTGTTTCCTGTGTCACACCCATTTCCTGCGCTACCTTGGCACATTAGTGGTCCCTTCCTATCAAGGGGGATGGCTGCTCTAGGCCTGACATGTACGAGCCTTAAAGCTGCATTGAGAGACGCTATCACTGTTTGCTGTTTTGCCTCCCATACACTGGTCCTTTTAGGTCAGCTTTATTTATATACCTACTGTGTGCTTAAAGCTCCTTTTATCCTCACCCAAGGGTGAGAAGATTGGTTGAATGATCTCTACGAATCAGACAGTAGATTTTTATAATTCCTCCAACAGACTTGTACATGAATTTAATACTCTTGGATGTTCTAGTCTCTCTTTTATTTATTTATTTATTTATTTATTTATTTATTTATTAATTTATTATATTTATTTATTTATTTATTTATTATTTATTGATTCTAAAATGGGTTCAGTTTTACTAAAAGCCCATTCTCCACAAACTTCTGAGCACAGTGTAGCTAGGCCAACACGGCATCTGCTTTTGAAGTCAGTGTGTTTCATATTAATTATTTTTAACCATACTTAGTCTCACGGAATTGAAAAAAGGAGGAGGGAAGAACCCAGGGGTGAGGGATGGGAGTGTGATAGACTATAATTTTAGAGAAATCCATGCAGGAGTTCCGTCTTCTTTAGAAATAACTTTAACATTAGCTTAAATCATTCACCACTTGTAAGAAATCCTCTCCTGGTGTCTGTTTGATGTAACAATGGCAAGATGATGCATTGTAGGCTCCCTCAACCAGAAATCTTGATGGTATTTTTGGCTCCATCATTGATTGACTGGTCTATAAGTAAACCAAAGTGACTGTCAATGCAAGCAGCAGAAATGGTTAGTATGTGGTCAATTCTAAAAGATACTGTTGTGAGGAATGAACATTGAGAGGGGATATTTAGTAGATTATTATGTCGTTGACAATAAATTATGAGCACAAGTGCACCTGAAGTAGTCTCAGGAATGTGTTTCACAGTTCTTTGTCTTAGTTCATTTGTGCTGCTCTAATACCGTAATTGCGTGGCTTATAAACCTACAGAAATTTAGGGGTGCCTGGGTGGCGCAGTCGGTTAAGCGTCTGACTTCAGCCAGGTCACGATCTCGAGGTCCGTGAGTTCCAGCCCCGTGTCAGGCTCTGGGCTGATGGCTCAGAGCCTGGAGCCTGTTTCCGATTCTGTGTCTCCCTCTCTCTCCGCCCCTCCCTCGTTCATGCTCTGTCTCTCTCTGTCCCAAAAATAAACGTTGAAAAAAAAAATAAATAAAATAAATAAACCTACAGAAATTTAATTCTCCCACTTCTGGAGGCCGGTGCCAGCATGGGTGGGTTCTGGTGAGAAACCTTTTCTGGGTTGCAGACTGTAGGCTTCTCATTGTGTCCTCACATGGTAGAGAGCAGAGAGAGGAAGCAAGCTCTCTCATTGACTCTTACAAAGGCACTAAATCCTATTCATGGGGGCTCTACCCTTCTGATCTCAACTAATCCTAATCTCCCCCTCCATCATATTGGAGGACAGGGTTTCAATATATGGATTTTGGAGGGACACAAACATTTAGTTGATAAAAGTGTTGTAAGTGTTTTAAGAAAGATGCCATCAATTATATGCCCCACACAGTATGAGTAGATAGAAAATGAACAAACCACATGTACTTTGAGGCTCATTTATGTCCGCGTTTGCTCCTACCATGAAGAGAACAATCTCTAGGATATAATGCTTTATATCACTTTATATACTTTATTATAAAGTATAACACTTTATAATGACTGAAAAATATGTTTCCAGGACTGGAACAATTTGAATGTGGATTTTTAACATTGAAACTCTGCCTCTGAATTTCTGGTATAACACAGGAAAATTATTCTTGGCCAGGCACTGGAATTTCTTTGATAGCCTCATGGTTTTTCTGAAGATTAATTAGTTAAACATATACTCTTGACCATTTGATAGCTTGATCTTTGGAGATTTTATTTCCTTTATTAAAATATTGAATGAGGGGCGCCTGGGTGGCGCAGTCGGTTGAGCTTCCGACTTCAGCCAGGTCACGATCTCGCGGTCCGGGAGTTTGAGCCCTGCGTCAGGCTCTGGGCTGATGGCTCAGAGCCTGGAGCCTGTTTCCGATTCTGTGTCTCCCTCTCTCTCTGCCCCTCCCCCGCTCATGCTCTGTCTCTCTCTGTCCCAAAATAAATAAAAACGTTGAAAAAAAATTAAAAAAAAATAAAATATTGAATGATACATTTTATGTGATCTACATTGAATATTATGAAAGATTTTCATACATGTGTTTAAGATATACAACTTTTCCCTGGACATTACACTTTAATTGTCCTATTGACTTAAGAAACCACTCGCTGAGGCAAATATTATTATGACCTTTTTCACAGAGAAATTTTATAAATGCAAAAGCCACTAAAATAATTTAAAATTTCCTCTTGGCTTCTGCTATTTCCTGTGACTGCCTTGGATCCTGAGAACAACCATACTGTTGAATCTAGCTACTAGAAACTATAAAATGCATCATACACCTGTCCAGAAGAAGAAAGTCCTGAAATAATTCTTATGCTTTCTATCTATTGCTGTTCCTGTATTCTTTTATCTTTCCTTCCTTTTAAGAAAAAAAAATAGTACTTTGGAACAAATTGATTTAGTAAGATAATGCATTGATCATACCCCTAGCCTGGGGTGAGAGCATAACTTCAAAAACAGTAATAACTAAGACAATCATCTCATTTTACTGAAATAAAACTGAAAATGTACACCCAACAAAAATCATCTGTGAGACTACTTTAGGTGCATTTGTGCTTGTACTTTATTCTCAATGACACAGTAATCTACTAAAGTTCCTCTCTCGATTTTTCTCTTTGCAATCTGGAAGAACAGATTCACCAGTGATTGTGCTCATTTATAAAAGCATCCGAAACAAAATTGAACCCCAAGGCTGATAAGCTATAAAGATGCTGATCAGATATGAGCAGAATGGACCATGCTTTGGGGCTCGCTCAGCTAAAGATGGTTCTAGAAGACTGATGGCTTTATATACACAATTACAAACACCACAGCTCTGTCAGATGAATGGAAACTCGTGAAATATGGGGCTGGCCCTTTATTAAGTAAAGAATGACATTTTGTAAAATACTTCCTAAGATTTAGTAATTTTTTGGAGTTAATTAAATTCCCAATATTCTTTGGTAGAAAACATAATCAAAGGATCTTACAAGAAAGAACATCCAATAGCATATAAAACAGTAGTTCTATAGTTCTATAAAACAAAGACGAATTGATTTTTAATGGCTCAAGCTAAAGGAATGAACCTTGTCAAATTTATATAATTGTTACCCATAACCAGTAGAAGTCGTGATCAATAAGAAATTAGAAATATGCTTGTTCTTTTCAGAGTTTTCTCCAAAGAGAGGTTGGAATTTCCTTTCCTTCCCTTCCCTTCCCTTCCCTTTCCTTTCCTTTCCTTTCCTTTCCTTTCCTTTCCTTTCCTTTCCTTTCCTTTCCTTTTTTTCTTTCCTTTCCTTTTTTCTTTCCTTCCCTCTTCTTTTCTTTTCTTTTCTTTTCTTTTCTTTTCTTTTCTTTTCTTTTTTCTTTTCTTTTCCTTTTTTATTCTTTTCCATCACACAGACATCTAAAAATGTAGTTACACTGACATAATATATTAAAAACAAGATTGACCTTCAATCTGAGATTAGTGCATATTTATCAGGGATGGGGATGAGGCTTGGTTAGATTTGCTCTTGATCATTAGCTAGCTTCTATG
Organism: Prionailurus bengalensis; assembly: GCF_016509475.1. Lineage (NCBI taxonomy): Eukaryota > Metazoa > Chordata > Mammalia > Carnivora > Felidae > Prionailurus > Prionailurus bengalensis. The sequence continues at coordinate 20,093,378 of NC_057349.1, read as the reverse complement.
ACTTTTCACATTCATATTGTAAAAATAAGACCCTTGAATTTACATTTCTATAAATACTTTTTGCCAAATTGAAATTTTATTCATTGACTCAATGAATAAGTATGAATGCCAGTTTAAAATTTCTTGTGTTCTCCATATTTTGTTTCATGATTCTACCAATGAAACAATGTGAAAATCTACTATTACCGCTAGTGGCTTCTTTGTCTTTCCTGCTGTTAGTCTCTCTATGGAAAGGCTTTATGCCTAGTTCATTCTGAGTGCCCAGAGTTCTTATGGTTTCTCTTGGCTTCCCAACAAAATACACTAACTCAGATCCCATATTTATACAGATACCTAGATAGATGATAGATAGATGATAGGTAGATAGGTAGATGATAGATAGATAGATAGATAGATAGATAGGAATTCACAAATAATATTCTTGTAGCAATAAGAAACTGAAGAATCATCAGGTCCTTGAAGCCCTGAAATTAACAATTTGTGATAGTTTCAGAATACTTTGAACTAGGTGAGGAAAATTAGGTACATTCTAGTATATGTCTGAAAAGTGTTTTTCGAGAGGTATTAATTTGTCTTATTGATGTGCAAACTTAATTTGAATGAAAATATCAGAATAAGGATATCTAAGATGGACTGGCCCCTAATATTTTCAAGACCCCAGGCAGGAGTATACACGTGCAAGCCCGCATACTCTACATGTAAATATTTAAAGGTCATAAATCAAACTAACAAACTCTCAAATAAACATGTTCTACCCTCCTACCTTGACAAATGTAAGTTATAACAACCTGAAAGGCCAGATTTGAATTTGAATTCTAGAATCCCTAGGAGATCTGTGTGGCAAGATGATGCCCTGGAAGGGCCTCTGGCCTCTGCAACACCCCTTCACCCCCTGTACCTCCCCCGCCATCCCCTTCCCCATGTCCTGGTCTCCTCTTCCCTCCCTCTAGCTGGTAGGGCACTACAAAACCCTGCAGGTGCTAGTGTGGAGATGACAGCCTGCATTCCAACCTCCATATATACCTCAAGCACTTACTAACGTTTTGGCACCTCTTAGGCCTAAGGATGCATACAGGTACCCCCCACTTTCCAAAAGTTTGCTTTATACCCATTTGCTTTTGCAAAAGACCTGTGTTAGTACCTGTATTCGCTAACCAGAAGAAATCTGAAAAGGATTTTTGCTTTTATTAAGAAAGCCGTTACTCTCTTAACATAGGCCTTTTGTGAAAGTAAAGTGGCCTAACAGGAACTTTTGGGAAGTAGGGGCTACCTTTTGCTTTATCCCATTTCAGCTTACAGAGGGTTTCATAGGAAGTCTCTACTTTCAGATATCAAGGGAAACCTCCGTATATTCCTGACAGGGTAAACTTAGGGAAGAAGAGATCAAGCGTTCTCATAATCTGAGCGACATAATTGAGACTTCCAGGGTACCCAGTGTCATGCGTGTAGTCTAGGGGGTGGGAAAGGACTCTGAATAGCCAGACCCCTTTCTACGGGCTTCTTTCCAACAAGAGGGTGAGTGCCAGAGAAAATCCAGAAAAGGGGTTTCCAAAGCCCAGGACCCAGGGCAGGGGCACGTCTTTCTCACTTATGGAGATGATATTGATCCAAGTTCTCTATCATGCATTAAGGTGTAGGATTGAATTTGGGGCGTCTGGGTGGCTAACTTGAGCCTCTGGCTCTTGATTTTGGCTCAGGTCATGATCCCAGGGTTGTGGGATCAAGCCCCACATCAGGTTCCATACTGGGTGTGGAGTCTGCTTAAGATTGTCTTTCTCTCTCTATATATATCTCTCCCTCTGCCCCTCTCCCCTGCTCATGCTCTCTCTCTCTCTCTGAAATTAAAAAAAAAATTTAGGATCTAACTCACACAAAACCATTTATCATTTTGTATCTATACCTTTTTATATGGAATTTTGAAAATAACGCTATATAAGTGAACAATGAAACTTAAAAATAATCAGCATCTAAATGGTGGGAAAATAGTTTGGGGAGTTACTTACACAGTTTGGGTACATTCATTTTCCAGGTGATACTTAAACTAGCTGTAGTTTGTTAGGAATAGGGGAATTGATGATAAATCTGTACTTGAGATTTGGAGGGCGTGTGAAGTAGACAATGATTCCTTCCCCAGAAGTCCACATCTTGGAGTGGGAATATGTTGCAAAGAGCAATTCAAGTCTCAGATGGAATTAATGTTGATAATCAGCTGGCTGTAAACGAAAATATTGTCCCATATTGTCCAAGTAATTGCAACATAATCACAAGGGTTCTTAACAGAAAAATAGGTCAGAGTGAAGCAGTGTAAGATCTGAGGACTCCAGCTGCCATTGTTATATTTGAAGACGAAGGAAGGGGTCAGGAGCCAAGGAATATGGTAGTCTCTAAAAATTGGAAAATAGCAGAGAAACCGATTCTTCCCTGGAGCCTTCACAGAAGAATGCCAGCCCTACCAACACCTCGATTTTCAGTCCAGTGAAAACCATGCCAGGCTTCTGAGCTCCAGCATCCAGATAACAAATGTGTGGTTTTAAGTCATCAACAGCAGCAGTAGTAAACTAATACAACGGATAAATATCTCAGCCCAACGTGATGCATTGAAAAGCTCAGAACGTTACTGAAAACTCCTTATTAAAGTGTAAAATTAGGGACGCCTGGGTGGCTCAGCTGGTTAGGTGTCCAACTCTTGATTTCAGCTCAGATCACGATCTCACATTTTGTGAGTTCAAGCCCCCAGCCAGGCTCTGCGCTGGCAGCACGAGCTTGTTTGGGATTGTCTCTCTCCTCTCTCTCTGCCCCACCCCCACTTGTTCTCTCTCTCTCTCTCTCTCCAAATAAATAAACTTAACAAAAATAAAGTGTAGAATTAACATGTTCTAGGTTCTCAATTAACCTTTCTTAAAAATGAGGATTAATTTTCTTAAAAATATAAATGAATTTACAATTAGAGTAAAAAAAATGTTGTTAACTTCTCGGTACAAAATTATATTATGATGTGCTTAGCATAGTGTATGTATCTGCAAATTTAGTCTTGCAGTAGATGCTACATGCCGGTAGCCGAGAGATTAGTTGTGTTATTTGCATTGTAATCTGATGAAAAAAAAGAAGCAATGAGTTTAACCAAATAGAGAATGCAAAAGGAATTTCAGTAGTCTTCAGAAGGCCTCAAACTCAAATTGCAAAGTGGCCCAAGTCTTGAGCAAGAGTAATGACATGTGGGCATGCCACTATGATGCTCTGTGTACCTACAGATATTGGATTAAGATGAATTTTTCTTCTTTTCTTTTTTAACTGAGAAAAGGATTCCTAATGGATTTGTTCATGATATCTTGAATCACAAACTGAAGAAGAAGGGTGTGTTAAATTTTTTATTAATGTTCCCATAGTTTATTAATTAGTAGAAGATTCTACATACTTAAATTGTTATTAGTTTTCCCTGAAAAGCTATTATTAAATCATATGTGTATATGGGTGTGTGTCTCCATATACAGGCAATTATATTGAGAACCATGGGGTTAAGGGAAGATAAAAAGCAAAATAACGACTTTCAATTTCTTCTTGACCTTGAATGTACTGAGGTTCCCGAAATAGCACAATATGCAGTGAACACAATAGTAATATAAAATGTAGATAAAAATGTAAAGCGGTGCAATCAAACAGATATTAGAATTTAAATCCATTTAAGACTTTATCCTCAAAATCATGTGTAAAAATCAGAGAATTCATATTAAAAGGAGCAGACGTAGTTCACCATCAAAGGCATTTCTTAAACTGATTTTCCTCACATCAGGTGGCTTTCTCTGGCCCTCCTCCCACTTTTTTTTTTTTTTTTAATCAAGCCTAAGGAAACCTATAGTGAAGTTCTCTAATAACAAAGTATAATGGGGCCTCCTACACCACTGTATGTTGAGGGCTGTCTATTCTATTTTTAAAAGTCTCCAGGGAAGGAGCTTCTAACTTCCTTGTGAATCTATGACTTCGTACCTGGCAATCTTCCCCTCCCTGGGTCCCCAGGCTGGTCTTCCTCCCTTGCTTAAGAATTTATTATAGATCAAATTATTTTAGGGTTCTGAATATATTGTTATATTTAAACGATACTTTCCCCCAAAGGGGCTCAATTAAAAGAGTGCAGGATGTCTGTACAGTGGAGTGCTATCTCCCAAGAAAGGTGTTCAATTAATATAAATGGGGGAGATTCAGAGGATAAACACAAGTCAAAACCTCTCGGATGAACCCTTTCAAAAGTTTTGCAGCAACTGGAATGTGAGGTATGTCTTCTTTCTTCTGATTCTTCCTGGCGTTATGAAATTATGTGCTAGTGAAGGCAGATGATCCCAGCCCAAGTCCTGAGACTAACCTTGGCCACACTGTTGGTTAGTCAGAGGGCAATGATAGTGCTTCCTTACCTTATGTTTTTATGTGCATTAATTAATATTTGTATGGTATTTTCAAAGATATCAAATCTTATTAGGCTCTCTGAGTTTGATACTGTTATTACTCCTCAAGGTATTTTTATGGCCATTTTCCTTCAAAAATTAAATAAAACTGGAGAAGAGAATAGAGTTCTATTTTGTCATAAAATTATCGCGACATTCAGGAGGAGATATAAATATTGAAATTTTTCAAATGTCCCATATTTCTCTTAATGTTCTCTATTACCTTTATACTAACGTTATATCTTCGAAAAAATAGCAGCACGATATAACTTGGAATTTTTAAAAATACTTCTAATGTTGGGGCGCCTGGGTGGCTCAGTCTATTGAGCGGCCGACTTTGGCTCAGGTCAGGATCTCGCAGTCTGTGAGTTCAAGCCCCACATCGGGCTCTGTGCTGACAGCTCAGAGCCTGGAGCCTGTTTTGGATTCTGTGTCTCCCTCTCTCTGACCCTCCCCCGTTCATGCTCTGTCTCTCTCTGTCTCAAAAATAAAATAAATGTTAAAAAAAAATACTTCTAATGCTATTCAATACTATTCTTAAATTAATGGAAATATCAGTTAGGCTCTCTAATGAATGTAAACAGTGAAAATGTTAACTTATGCACTTATGTTAACTATTTGCTGTTTACTTTGCTTTTGGGAAAAGGGATGTATCCATTTTGTGTTTTATGTTTTCTTGTAAATCATTTATAAAAGTTTTTAGATCAAAAAAAGATTAAGATTCTAATTTTTGTATTACATCTTTTTTATTAGAATGCACGTGAGAGCAGATTTTCAATTGATCTCACTTAAAAAAAATTTTTTTTTTAATGTTTATTTACTTCTGAGACACTGAGAGACAGAGCATGAGTGAGGGAGGGGCAGAGAGAGAGGGAGACACAGAATCCGAAGCAGGTTCCAGGCTCTGAAGGTGTCGGCACAGAGCCCGACATGGGGCTCGAACACACAAACTATGAGATCGTGACCTGAGCTGAAGTCGGATGCCAGACCGACTGGGCCACACAGGCACCCCTCAATCGATTTCACTTTTGAGGATTTCTCCTTATTCTTGTAAGAAAAGAAAGTTATCTTTGTGATGAGCAAGGTATTTTTGTCTGCCAATATGTTGGTAACTGGCTACTTTCAATACTGCAGGTCAACTTGTTTTCCCGTTTGCCATTTGTTTAGGGAAGGGATTTACAGTCCTGTTTGTCTACACTAAATGACTGAACTTATTAATGGAGCTCAAGGGAGAGTGGGGGATTTTTGCTGTTGTGTGGTTTGTCTTTTGTCTTCTGACATGCTCCCACAGAAACAGAACAAGTGTACTTCTCCATATAAGTTTTCTTTTTAAAAATTTTTTTAACATTTATTCATTTTTGAGACAGAGAGAGACAGAGCATGAATGGGGGAAGGTCAGAGAGAGAGGGAGACACAGAATCGGAAACAGGCTCCAGGCTCAGAGCGGTCAGCCCAGAGCCCGACGCGGGGATCGAACTCACGGACGGCGAGATCATGACTTGAGCCGAAGTCGGATGCCCAACCGACTGAGCCACCCAGGCGCACCACTCCATGTAAGTTTTAAAGGTGTCAAATATAAAGTATAATAAAGATGAATTTCTTCTCTTTTACTTCTCTTCCATTTCAGTTATTAATATTAATAATAATATTAATATTATTTTAAACCAATGATTCCGGAGGTGCCTGGATGGCTCAGTGAGATAAGCTTCTCACTTCGGCTCAGGTCATGATCTCATGGTTTCCGGGTTTGACCCCACATTGGGCTTTACACTGACAGCTGGAGCCTAGAGCCTGCTTTGGATTCTGTGTCTCCTTCTCTCTCTGCCCTTCTCCTGCTCATGCTCTCTCTCTCTGTCTCTCAAAAATAAATTTTAAAAAAAGTTAAAAAATTAATAATAATGATTCTGAATTAAAAAAAAAAAAAGTATCCGGATCATTGTTTTCTGTTCTGTCCTTTATTTGCACATGTTTCTGGAACCCCAGAATGCTGGCTAGTGTTCAAGGAAGTGTTTCAGACTTTCTGTGTGCTGTCTCCTATTCTTTCTAAATTTCTTGAAGATTTTTTATTTTAATTTCAGTATAGTTAACATACAGTGTTATATTAGTTTCGAGTGTCCGATATAGTGATTCAGTAGTGATTCAGTAGTTCTACAGTTACCCAGTGCTCATCAGGAAACGTGTACTCTGGATCCCCTTCATTCACTTCACCATCCCCCCATGTGGTCCGCTGTACTTTCTCACCTCCATCCGACTCAGGAGGTGGAGGCCGGAGGACAGAGGCTGCGTGTTTGTTTTCCCTTTTGCTTTCTAAACACATCTTAGAGCTAGATATGAAGAGCGTTCGTATTAAAAGGAAAAAAGTAGCAGGGGGCTGTCGTTCATTGTACCAAGATGCACATAATTTAGCCAAAATTTCAAATCACGGCAAATAATGGATGCAAAGTTTCCCCTTTTTTCAGAGGGGGAAGGAGCAGAGAGAGAGAGAGAGAGAGAGACAGGGAGAGAGAGAATCCCAAGCAGGCTCCATGCCCAACACGGAGCCCGACATGGGCCTGATCTCAAGACCATGAAATCACAACCTGAGCTGAAGTTAAGAGTTGGATGCTTAACCGACTGAGCCACCCAGGAACCCCCAAAGTTTCCCGTTTTTTATGTTTTTCTGTAATGCTTAACTATTGTCCATCTCGGGTCTAGTACGTAATTTCCATTTTTCATCTTCACTTTTAAGAAAGGATGATAATTCTTAATTTCAGAAAACATTGTTGAAAATGCTTCATATTTCTTTTTTTTTAAATTTTTTAATGTTTATTTATTTTTGAGACAGAGAGAGACAGAGCATGAACAAGGGAGGGTCAGAGAGAGAGGGAGACACAGAATCTGAAACAGGCTCCAGGCTCTGAGCAGTTGGCACAGAGCCTGACGCGGGGCTCGAACTCACGGACCGCGAGATTGTGACCTGAGCCGAAGTCGGACGCTCAACCGACTGAGCCACCCAGGCGCCCCCAAAATGCTTCATATTTCTTAATGAAATGTGTCACATTAGTGCAAAAGCTTCCCTTAGTCACTCTTCATATTGTTCAAATACCTTTTATCTTTTTTTTTTTTCAGTAATAACTGAACAGCTTCTGAACAGATTGTAATGGAGAAGCAGTGAGATGGGGGAAGAAGGAAATATTATTTGTATATTGTTTTATATAATTTACTTTATGCATTATGTGTGTGTGGGGGTTAAATTTCTTAAAATAAATTGGTTCAAACTAAAGTCACAATTCTCAGTGGATTAATTGAGCAGTTGGAAAAGATATTATTTAATTTTTTTCCATTAGAATGCAATTTAAAAGGTATTCCTAATTGCAGTAAATTTTGAAATAAGACTATTTACAATACTTTATTTTGTTCACCTGATATTGTAACAGGTTAAAGAATGCTTTCTTCGTTGGCATGGTAACATGTCCTAGAAGAATAAATGTTGGTAAAAATCTCGTAATTTGTGCTATTAACCAAAATAATGTTTTAAAACCTTGTTTCCTTGTATTTGCTATGTCCTTAGATCTAAAAGAAATATTAAATTAGGGTTTTGTTAGTTTGGAATATGGACCCATGACAAGGTATGTGAACCTGCTTTAGAAAAAAAAGATCATTCTTAAATTTATGTGGATTTATTGCACATTTTTCTTTGAGGTGAGCAAAAGCAAGTCTGTTATTGCTGATACAACTTGAAAGCTTATTGAGGGAAATAAACACTTCCTTTATTTCTTAACAAAAAACTGATTTTAAATGTTGGGGTTAGAAACCTACTCAACATTTTTTTTTCAACTGCTCTCGCTCTAATTCATAATTACAAGCTTATTCCAATCTCTGCATAATGAAACCACATTTTAGACCAACAGCTGTTATCTGCTTTTTCTGGTAGCCTTGGGGGCATGAATATTTTAATATTCATTTTCTATGTGCAGATAAACTAAATACTTCCTACTGGAAGTCTATCAAAGTAATCACAAAAATCTTAGTTGCTGTTCTTTCTTCCATGTAACTCATTTAAAAAAAAAAAAACTGCTCACTTTATGCTCCATTTGCCATAAACCTGAAAGTGATTTTTTACAAAACATATAAAGAAGAATATAGGGAAATCCAGAAATATAACAGATCATGGGAAAGCGTAGAGCCATAGTGTTTTGGCGACCTGAACTTCCATTCTCTTCCATTTGTGCAGTCAGTTTAAGCCTCAGCAGTTTGCTTATGGCAAATCTTTTTTAAAATAACTGGTTTTGTGTTAAAGGCTGTGATTTTCACTTATTGAAATGGTATTAGGTCTTATATGGAAATGATATGGCCTAAAGGTAGATCACCCCACCACCCCCAATCTTCCAGCATAAACTTACACACACCGTTGTAATGCAGCATACGACATATGGCAACTTTCGGTTCGGGATGGGCAGTGAATTAATAGAAAAATTAAAGTTCTATAGCCCAGTAAAATCTAAAAGTGAAGCAGCACATAGAAGGGTGGTGTGAGAACTCTCGAGGAAAAGAGAAATAGATGAATTTGTAGCTAGAGTTGAGAAGTCAATATTGGGAATGGTTCAGATGGATTCTTCCTATTTTTTAAAAATGTCTATTTACTTATTTTTGACAGAGAGAGTCAGAGAGCGCATGTACAGGCAGGAGAGGGGCAGAGAGAGAAAGAGAGAGAGAATCCCAGTCAGGTTCCACACTGTCAGTGCAGAGCCCAACACAGGGCTCAAACTCACAAACCGTGAGATCATGACCTTGAGCTGAAATCAAGAGTCGGATGCTCAATCAGCTGTACCACCCAGGCGCCCCATGATTCTTCCTATATTTATGTCTGTAGGTAGATATTTTCACCTGTCTGCATTTCAGAAGAATATTACTACTTCTATAAGCAATATTTTTGTGTGGAAAACAATCTGTGCCTTTAGGTCAAGATCAAATTATCTCATTAATGTTAAACCATGACGATCTAAACATATTTGGGGTCTGAGCACCATGATGGAAAAATAATGCCAGGAGGAGAAAAAGCCACATAAAATGCTCTATGTAATGTTTTTCTAGTTACAAGGACCAAGTTCTTCTGTGAAAGCTTATTTGGCTTTAGTGAGCACATATGTGATGATGTCCTACATGATCTTTCTTTCTGACTTTATGTTCTTGGCTCTCGGGATAACAGAACACAAACACTCAGGCTCTGGGTTTTTCAGAAACAGATGCTTCTCCCTCTTTTTTAAAAGTGGATACATTTGGTAGGTCTTGATGGTGAGAAGAGATAGAAACTTCTCATCCTTTCCAGTGCCTGTAACAGCTAAGATTTTCGTGCTCATCTCTACTTTGTACATTCCTCCACTCTCCTTGGGCTCGTCTCTTTCTTTCTCCTTCTCCTTCTCCTTCTCCTTCTCCTTCTCCTCCTCCTCCTCCTCCTCCTCCTTCTTCCTCTTTGTCTCCTTCTCCTTCTCCTCCCCTCCTCCTCTTCCTCTTTCTTCTTCTTCTTCTTCTTCTTCTTCTTCTTCTTCTTCTTCTTTTCTTTTCCTTCTTTTTTATTGTGACTTAAGAAGTCCCTTCTAAATATCAGAAAAATTCCACTTCTCTTTAGCCTATTTCTCATTGTTGTTTCTTTGTCTTCATGTCTTAACAGACACTTGCCTTTCCCTCCACCATTTTCAATGGAGTCCCAGCTTCTTCAAAGATCCCTCCAGAATCCTGCCCTTTCCCCCTACATCCCTTATTTTTCAAAGTCCCTCAAGTGTCTCTCTACCCACTGAAGATTATCACTGCTGCCCTGTAGGGCTTCCCACATTTGGTTTTTATATTCTTAAGGATATTCCTAACATTTACCAAGCAATTGCTCTGTGCTGATGTGCTACTAAACACTTTGCATGCCTTCCTTCCTTCATTTATTCCCGTCCTTTAGAGGTCTGCTGTTATTATTTCCATGATGTAATGGAGGGGAATGAAATGTACTGGGGTTGAATAACTTGTGCAAAGACAAACAGCAGTGAAGTGGTTGTTTAAGTGGTATAGCTAGGAGGCAAAACTGGGTCCCATCCAGAACTCAGGCTGTCAGTCGTTACGAGCACACGAGTGTGTTTACTCTCCATCTTTGTCAGTGACACTGGCGTTCTTACTGTCAGTTCATCAAGTGCTGTGAATTCCTAGCTTCAACATTCCGGCACTCAGCTTTCCTGTACAGGTGCCATAACTCTGGGACTGCACACAATAGTCCATCCCTGGGCTCTTCACAAGCACGGAGTCTTGGTCTGCCATTCTCTCTCTGTTCACCTCCACTGAACCTGCTTCTCAGTGTCTGTCTCTCATCCTCATGACCCACATCTCCTCTCATTTTGCCCACCTTTTCACTTCCTTTGACTATTTCACCTTCTCCCACCTGAACACTCTGGCAACCTCAAGCTTTGATGCTTCTTACCCATCAGTCTAGATTCCTAAAGTCTCTTGTTTTTTAATGAGCCTTCAGTATCAAGCCCCCATCTAAAATAATTCCAGAAATTACTCTACTCATGCCTCTCTTTAGATTAGTAGAAACAAAGAAACGATTCCCAGGGTATCCTGTGACTTTAAATTCTGTTTCCAAGAAGATGTGCCTCCCGCTGCAGTTTGGCACTTGCTGCTTCTTGGAACTTCTTCTTCTTATCCCCTTTGAGTCCTTGTTGCTTTCTCCTTAGGCCTCATTCCAAACCTGCTTTCATTTTTTTCTCTTTCTCCCAAGCCAAGCTTCATCTCAGCAGGGATCCACTGTAACCTTCGCCCAACCGTCCCTGGCTTGGTGCTAAGATCTTACCGCATCCTGTCCACAGTGGCACTTGCCCCCCTCATATATGCTAAGTTTTGCCCAGTTTTTATTTTGGGACATTTTACTCTGAGGCTCATTTGTTTCCTTTACCACATTTTAAGACTTTCTTATTCCAAGAAAGACTTGCCTTCATCCTTGCCCTCAAGCATACTTGGGCTTTCCTTTCTTAAAAAGTTCTTCACTTGACAGGCTGCCTCATGTAGCCACGATGGGATTTCATTTTCCCTTGACCGCTTGCTGTTCTACAATCTTTTTTTAAATCATATTTATTTATTTTTGGGAGAGAGAGAGAGAGAGAGAGAGAGAGAAAGCAGGGGAGAAACAGAGAGAGAGGGAGACAGAATCCGACGTAGGCTCCGGGCTCTGAGCTGTCAGCACAGAGCCCGACGCGGGGCTGGAACCACGAACCAGGAGTTCATGACCTGAGCTGAAGTTGGACGCTTAACCGACTGAGCCACCCAGGCACCCCTGTTGTTCCACAGTCTTAAATAAATGTCCTTAACTCCCTGGGTCTGTCCTCAAACAATCCTGTTTCTTTAATTCCTTAAAATGTGACTTGCACACCCCGAATTTTGCTGAAATGCAGTCATCCATGAAGTTATTTTTGCTCAATATTTCTTTTGTTCTCGTTGCTGACGTCTCTGTGAAATTTGGTAAGTAAGCTGCAACTTCTTAACTAAAACATGTTCTTTTCTTGACTTTCGTAACATTATTAAAGTTTGCTCCTCCCGGCTTTGGCCAATCTCTTCTGTTTATCCTTTAATGTTTTTTAAACATTAATCCTAGGAGCTCCCATTTTTTATTTTTATAATAATTATCTCCTAGTTCAGCTTTAAACGGCCCTGTGATATTCATTTAAAAAAAAAAAATCACGGTTTCCATGCCCAACTCTCTAGTTACACAGGACACATTTTCACTTGGTTTTCAAGCCACCATTTCTTCGAGGTCTAGAATTGAAATCATTCAGAAGTCATACTTTATTCAATTATTGCTTTCCAGGATGTAGCAACTGCCTGCTACTTGATAGGCACTCATATAGTTTCGTTTAATAGTACTAGGAATGCACATTATCGAGAAGCTACTCTACTGTCCTATAGACAATACGATAGGCACTTTAGATATTGCATTTAATATTCTCAAAAGTCCTTCAAGGGCAGGCTCGAGGAAACCCCTAATGACTGTTTACCCCAACCTTTACCCACAATTCCTTTCTCTGAAGTCACGTTCCAGCCAGGGATGGCCCAGTGCCACCATTCTGGGTAATACAGTATGAGTGAAAGTTTAAAGGGGCGGTCTTCCAGAGAAGCTTTGGCTTTTTCTCAGCTCCAATGCCTCTTTTCCCCCTTTTGCCCTTTCCGTTGCTGCTTTCCATGTTAGAACATGGATGTACTAACTAGAGATACTGCAGCCGTCTGGTGAATAAGAAATGCAGATAAACCTGGGTCTCTAGTGGCGTCTAGTTTCTCTTCCCTCAGATGCTACATTTTAGGTCAGGGGTATCAACGTTCTCCAGGTAACTATACTCAGCTCTTGTATTCATCTTGTTTCACACCCCCCAGCTTCTCATATTTGGATTTCTGCTTTAATTTCGTGACTCATCTGATTTCAGTCTCTCCCCACACCGCTTCATGGTGGTTACGACGGCCACGCTAACCTTACTTACAGAGTTCTGAAGTAATGTTAAGAATACAGATGGAGGTGTTCGTTAGTGCTACAGTGGTGATCATATTGCAATACCCAAAAGTACATCCTGTAAATGTATCCAATCAGCACATCATACACCGAAAACTTACATGATGTTGTAGGTTAATTATATCTGAATAAAATATTACATGTAATAAAATGTGTGGATGCCCCTAGCCAAAAAATGATGCTTTACACTTACATAGAGCTGCTATACAAATTTATACAGAACTTATATAGTGTTCATTAATTGATTAATTATGCTATTTAATCTTGATTAAACTATGCAAAGTGTATTTTATTATCATCATTACTGAGAAACTGAGACTTACAAATGGCCAAACCCATACCCACCACCAGTAAGTGGCTGACTTAGAAATAGAATTCAGGTCCCATGACTCAGGATTAAGTGCTTTTAAAACCACATTTCTCTTCTCACACTGCTTTGCAATTTATTTTTGGGCTCAAGAGCCTGCTGGAGTTACCAACACTGTGACATATTGAGTGCATTTTAAGTAAATTTTCCCAGAACCTTTCTCCTTTCTCCACATGTAACTTTTTTTCCTTGACTCTCCAACATAACTCCCCCATGTTAGTCAGACTAGTTTAAATATAGTTTCTCAAGTCTGTTTATGCTGTTTTTCTGCTTGATATCAGTACTGTAAGCTTGGCTCAAATTCCACCTCATCCATATAACTTTTTTATTTTCAACCTAACTAATTTGGGCTACTCTTTTTATATTTATGTAAAATTTCTTAGCAATTGACCTTAAACTCTCTTATATTACTTTCTAATAGTTTTATGCGTTGCTTATTTATTTATTTATTTATGAGAGAGAGAGAGAGAGAGAGAGAGAGAGAGAGAGAGAGAGAGAGAAAACATGTGTGGACAAGTGGGGAAGGGGCAGAGGGAGAGGGAGAGAATCTTAACCCATGCCCAGTGTAAGCATGACTCAGGGCTTGATCTCATGACCATGAGATCATGACCTGAGCCAAAATCAAGAGTCAGACACTTAACTGACTGAGCCACCCAGGTGCCTCAAAGTTATAGATTCATTTAGATCATGTGCTTGAGGACAGGGACTATGAGTACTTTACTATATCCTGATAGCATTCTAAATCTAATGCACAGGCCTGAAAGAAACATGCTAAGAATCACTGAACACACCATTTCTTGATTCCTCCTCCCTCCCTCTCTCTCTTTTCCTCCCTCCCTCCCTTGCTTCCTTCTTTCCTTCTTCTTTTCTCACCCCCTACCTCCTTCTCTCTTTTTTCTTCTTTCATTTCTTTTTATTTCATCATTTGAACTGCTGAGTGATGAATGAATTACGAATATCCTACCTCTTCTTACCGTTGTCACATGCAAACTACCTGATAAATCATGAACCGTATCAGCTGACTTCAGCCTTCTGTGATCTATTTTGTTTCTGTTGTTCCATTGAGTCAAATCCATTGCCCCAATTTTTACTACAGTCTTTTAAAATAAATGAATACATACATCAGGAAAGAAACAGATATAACAAGCCCCTCCCAGTATTACATGTAGATGTCCATATTTCCCACCCCCACTGTTGCAGTTAGATATTTGAAACAGAAGAGAATTGAAAACAGAGAAGCAGGACCAACTATAGAATGCTATCATAAAAAGGCTCATCCATCTTGGATGTGCTCCGTATTAAACTTATTGTGAGTACATTTCTAAGATGGTTTTGAGTTCCAGAAAATTACTTGGGGACATCACATGTCCATCCACTTTACTGCATAGGCACATAAAATGGTGTGTGGAAAACTGGGTTGTCCTAGGACAATCGTGTGTTGAGTTCCAGCTCTGTCTCTGATGACTTACGTGACTTGAGATGACTATCTTTTATTTTTTATTAGATTTAACAAACATTTATCAAGCATTAACTCTGTGTAAGGTGATGCATAGGACAAGGTGCAGTGAGACATTCAGGCACAAGCAAAACATTTCTATAGAGGCAGATGGTAAAAGTGTCAGAAAATAGATGCTATGCAGGCAATCATCATGCTAAGACAGAGAGAAGTTAATATAACACAATGGACTGATTTAAATATTTGCTAATTTGACCACCCATGGCCAGATCCCATGTTGGAAGCAATATGGCTTCCTTCAACGCTGGCAGCTTTATTGTCACATGAGGTCAAGTTACTGCCTCTTTCGATAGCATCATGATGGTTTCCATTTTCCTGTCTTTTTGGTGGAAAGGTGTTTATTTGCCTCATGTTTTCAGTTAGGTATTTTAATTAAGACTTTATGATCTCCAAATGCCCAGAGAGCCACCTTTGTTTTCCATCTTTTTCTCTTGCATACTCATGCTAATTAAACTCACTAAGCCCTTGACTTGGACTTTAGACCTTTAGGAGTTCATGAAACCCTTAAAAGTATATGAGAAATTTCCAAGCGTATGTATATGTATGTTATTCTGGAAAGAGTATCCAGCATTTTCCATCCCTTTATCCAAAAGGTTTGTGGTTCTATAAACATTTTAAGGATTACTACTTCAAGAAGCAATTTTCCATGTTTGCCCAGCAGCAGCTGGGATATTTCTCAGTTTTACTGGACATTAGCCATTGCTTCAGCATGTTTGTTAGCACGTGGTCACACATATGCATACTTACGGGAATTCATTGCCACAGTATTTATTATGACTGTGCTATCTCATATTTTATCACTTGGATTGTTCATATACATGGTGGGTGTGACCAACACAATTGCCTTCTTAATCCTATATGAAGGAGATGTGGGAGTGTTTTCTCCCTTCTCAAATCCAGGGCAGTCTAAAGGTCAGCCTGTCCTTCACACGTCAGCTGGAGTCTAAAGGTATGGAGGCAATCACAGTGACTACTTGTGAGCAGTCTTGACATCTGGAAGCAAGTTAGGTAGCAGAGTTTGGAAACTCTGGATTGGCCTAGAAGTCTTTGATTGAGGGTGAGGAGCCTACTAATCTGCATCCAATAGGACTTTGTCTTTTGGAGCTCTGTCTGACCTCAGGTGAAGGAGTCCCCACTGCATTGCATCCAGAAATGTTGATTTCAAGATGCCTATTGGGCATCCAGTGGAGATTTTGATTAGGCAGTTGAAAATATGAGATTAGATCTTAGGAGGAAGTCTGCACTGGTGATCTAAAATCCAGGGTCCTCATCCTATAAAACCAATGGACTAAGTGACATCAATTAGGTACTAAGCATTAATAAACAGAGGTCTGAAGACCTTTTCTGAATATCCCTGGGGACCTTCTGAACGAGTCTACTTGAAGGATCCTGTATGTGTTCAACATCCAGGAGTAAGGACATAATGAAGGTACAGCAAAAGTACCTGAACTGTCACCCCCCCTCCCCCCATAGCTTGCTGTATTCTCTCTCCCACTTTCCTGTATTTAGCTTTAATAGCATAATGCAACCCTCACCCTGGTTTGTGAGGAAGTCTTTGTCTTGATGTATCTCTATGGCCCTGATCCTTTTGTGCTAACTTCCTCTTTCTCTGTGGGATGGCTAACTGCAGAATCATCTCATTGACCTACACGTTGTGGCCATTTCCCACTCTATCTTGTGCTCTCTCTAAGAGAATGGGGCAATCTGCTACTGAATGGAGGCCTCAGGCTTTGAGTTCATGCACAGTTCCTAATGCTGGACCCTACAGGGCCATTCACTCTGACATCTGTCTACTTCCAAGGCTCTCCACCCTTAGGATATTTCAGGGGCATACTTTAACTGAAAGATCAATTTGTTTTTCATTCATCCCTGGAATGACCTCCTTCTAGACTCCACAAAAAAGTTTTAAAACCACAGGGGCAGCCAAATCTCCAATGGGTCTAGTGTTTGCTGGTGGAACAAATAGCACACAGACCTTCAATCAGCCCAAGCTTCTCTTTCCTTTCAGAAAGGACATTAATTTCTCAAGATACTCGATTTCTACGAAGTGAAGGTTAAAACTGATTATTTCTAGATTACAATGTTTCTAGAGAGTTTGTTAAACTGTCTCAATGTAGTGATTTCATATTGTGTTATGGATATTTGGCTTTCTGGCTTATCCAGTCCTGCAAGATAGTGTCCCCGATTTCCCTCTCCTTTTCCAAAAATTATCACAATACTTGATGTCTTGATTTACTTTCTTGTGCACTACAAATCTAACAGACAGGTGTTCATAGAATCTCAGGTGTTACTGAGAATTTCTCCTTAAATCCAAAGTCTTAGGTTATTGCCCCAAAATATAACCCATGCAAAGTTGAGCTGCTTGTATAATAACTTACTCATTATCACATTCAAAAGAAACACCAGTCTGGAAATTTAAATCTAGATCATAGAACATATATTAAATGGTGATTATATTGCATAATACAGAGTAGCTCAGCTTAAAAGTCCTATGCCCAATTTTCCCAAAGTTTGCAAGTGAAGTGTTTTCTTGATAATTGTGCAATAAGAAGAATAATTAAACTTTCCCAAACAAAAACAAAAGTGAAACAGAAAGCATTAAAACCAATGAAATGTAATAG
This sequence comes from Prionailurus bengalensis, assembly GCF_016509475.1. Taxonomy (NCBI): domain Eukaryota; kingdom Metazoa; phylum Chordata; class Mammalia; order Carnivora; family Felidae; genus Prionailurus; species Prionailurus bengalensis. The sequence continues at coordinate 20,075,923 of NC_057349.1, read as the reverse complement.
GTAAGGTTTATGTGGCTGCTGTAGTCATTCATAACTGTCCATTAAAAATTTTGTTTCCAATTTACAGCCTTTTTGTTCTGAGTGATTAGTGGTATATTGAACAAAGGTGATACATTTCCATTTAAGAAAATGCATGTTATGTTAAACACTTTTTACCAGTTTCTACTGGGTGAAAAATTCCATTTGAAAATCACATCTTTACAATTTTGTTTCTATTTCTATATTATTGCCATCAAAAGTTTTCAATATTTTCACTCTGTGAAAATGGGCAATGACAACTTGAGCCCAATTGTCACTCAAATTTATAAGAAATTAACACTTAGAGATGAACTACATTTGTACTGGTTTATCTCCCAAAGTCTCTGGAATCATTTCTTTATGTTGGATCTTAGCAACAATGGAAAGTCCTTATATCCAATCTCTTACCACTTTCTCTTCTGTTTCTTGCTTAGTGTACCCATATTATTTTTTCCTCTCATCCAACAAATACTACTTCTTCCCTGCTTAATGACTGCTGTCCACTAGGTTACTGCAAAGATATGATATCAGATTGTGAGCTAGGTGGATAGTGAGGCAGTAGAATAGTAGTGAGGATAGTGCAAGAGGAAAAGCCATAGCTTTATGGAAACTTGTGGGCAATGAGAAATTGAATATGAATTAAAGAGACAAAATTAATTGGAGTGGGCACAAGAAGTCTGAAGTAAATGCCAACAATTATATCTTTGATGAGGGAATTAATATATTGCTGTGGTCCACAAATTCTTGGCATCACTCCAGGTGTGGTATGTATCACCTTGAGTCTGGACTCTGCTTGATCAGTAGCATGAATGCGGCCATGTCAGTTTCTAGGCCCAGGCCTTAAGAAACTGGTAGCTTCCACTTCCTGTCTCTTGGGACTGTGACTTAAAATCCAGCCACCATATTGGGAGGAAGCCTAATAAGCCCATGCAAAGGCTACATGTGGGTGTTCTGATCAATAGCTCCAGTGGAGGCTCCCGCTGACAACCAGCATCAACCACAGACACATGTATGAATGGACCACCATATGACTCCAGTCCCCATCTGGTCAAGTACTTGTAGCCTCCCCCGTTGACTGCCCAGATATCACAGAGCAGAGGCAAGGTGCAGCTAATGCACCCTTTCCTTAATTCTTACTCACAAAATTTGCGAGCACAATAAAGTGGTGGTTGTTTGACACCACTAAGTATGGAGAGATTTAGCTACTTATTTTTTATGTAGAAACAGTAATGGAAACAACCGGTATCAGGAATAAGTATGCCACAACTGTTCAAACCCTATCTTCTTTTAATTGATATAAGTCATCTGAAAATCTCAAGTATGCTGCTGTAGGTCAAAAATGAGTGATTTAAGCTCCTAGACTTGCAAACTTGCAAATGTTTGACTCTGAACAGATGCGATTCCCTTTGAATAAGAAGAACTTATTCTAAAAATTGTTAAATTGTAAATAGATTTTCAAGCATGAGGTTATTTCTTTGATGGTGACCTTGTCACCACTTCTAAACGTTTTTGATAAGGGGATCTTTTAAAATCAGTAGACTGCAGCTTGTGGCTGAGGTATCTAGATAGTTTAGGTGGCCAGCTTTGAACTCCTTTATCGTGGTGAAGTTGAAAGAAATGGCTTTACTTCTACCAGTAGGGTCTTCTGCCAAATTTAACTTGTACATTTCTAAATCACTTACATATTTTAAAGGATTAAAATTAAAGATGAGATTAAAAACGTTCCTCTTGGCTTCAAAGGGAGAACCAAAATCTCCACAGAGCCTAACTGACAACCTCCTTTGCTGTTTGAGAAAGGGGGAGGGGGAAACAAGGATTTGACATTTTTTTGCTTTTCTTCTTCTTAACCTCTTGTTTTCCAGCCAGGGTTGTTCTGGCGCAAACATTAGGATGTTGAGATAAACTGTGATGTTTACCTTAGCTTTACTCAAACCTAGGGTGACATTTAAGAAATTGATACTGAATATTTGTCCATTTCTGAACTTGGCTCTGACTCTAGTCCTTAGGAAGGTGGTTAATTTGACATGTTGTGGCAGAATTAATTTTGTTGCCATAACAGTAACTTTCCCCTAATAAATTTTTCTCTCTAGAGATTTCAACACTTCAAAAGATGATACAGCATACCTTTTGCAAACCGGAGGATGATAAGGTTTCGTGTAGGCAATGGAGCCAGTGATTACTTCTGAACCCCAGCATGTAATTATGGAAGAAAGATGGGGGGGCTTTCAACATGTTTCTGGTAGCAACACTGAAGGTGGGGAGAAATGTCAAGTCGGGGTTGAGGTTCAAAGTTAGGAGCTGGCTTCCAGCTCTGCAGCTGCTATAATTACACAATTCTGTACATTGGAACCATTTATCTTCTGCCAACTGTGGTAATTAATTTTGTCTTTAGTCAGTGGAAGGGGGATTGATCTTCTCTTTATGAAAAAGTTTCTCACGCAAATGTTTTCCAGTGTTGAAATGTCAAATGGCTTTTCTCCTGTTTTACAGGTACTTACTGGAATCTGAGCTCACGCGTCTCTGAATCCATGACTAATGCAAGTCAGAACCAAGTTTATTGATGACGGCCCTTTTCCTCCTTAGGGATCAAAGTTTTCCAATGTATATACTGATTACGGCTCTCAAATTAGCTCTAAGCCTATTTGCATGTAATGCAAGAATCGCTACCTATGCAGGTAAGCGCCTGTTCGTTGCATAAACAAGAAGTATAATGTTTTGCAGGTTTACATTTTCTTTAAAACCTTCTTGTCCCTATGCTTAACAGAATTATTTAACCCAAATGCATCCCAGTGGACTTGTAGAGTAAAGTTAGCATTTAAAAAGGGCTTGTCACTGGGCAGCTGTATCTCAGTTCCAGCAAACTTGGGTCGTACCTTCGAACATTCTACCTCCCAAAGTTCGCTTGGTCTAATATGAGAGCATATGAGAGCATTTTGATGTAATTTTCCTGCTGTGAGTGGAGATATGATTATGAAAAAAATAAAAGAGGGAGGGAGAAGAGTTTTAAAGGACATGGGGGAAATGTTTATGAGCTGAATTATAAGCTATATTTTGTTTTTTACAGAAAATCACTGTGAATTAAAAACAGTATTGCATTTTCGTTTGATTTTTTTTTTCCTGGGTGTTCAAAGTTTTTGAACGGCAACTGTAAAAGATCACAATCGTTGAACGAAACTGAAATTCACCTGTGAATTTATCCTAAGAAATTAAAGAAATCAAACAATATGGGTGATTGGCCAAATGGGACTGGGCTTGAGGATAAAGGGAAATTTGGGAGTGGCTGGGGGTGAGATATCGTGATGAGAGGATAAAATTGAGCGAAAGTTTAATTTTACATTTTTTTTTTCCCTGAAAATTTCCGTGAACTTCTATGTATACTTCTATCTAGCATGGTGTACAAATTTCAGACCTGGAAGGGTAACCATTTCAGTGCTTGTACTTCTCTAACAGTAACGTGAATATGAATCTTCTGGGGATCTTGGTTCTGATTCAGGGGGTCTGGGTTGAGGCTTGAGATTCTGCATTTCCAGAATGCTTCCTGGAACCACACTTTGAGCACCAAAGGTCTTGTCCCCTCTCTACTTCGCCTTCTGTCTACAGATGAACATAACGAGGGTAGAGATACTGAGTTTCCCAAGGTGGCACAGGTACTTAATGGCAAGGGTGTGAGGAAGACCAGGTCTTCTGGTTCCCCCAGTCCACTATTTTACTCATGGAACCAGAATTGTCCAGTCTGGTTCTCTTGGTGAGAAGCTATAAACATCTCAATGCTCTTTGCAGAATATCCTTAAACATTCAAATGCTGAATTCATATTACACAACTCTGTGCTCAGTCAGGTAGCATCTTATAACAGACTCTAGTGACGGAGGTCAATTATTTAATTTGAGCAGTGAATGTGTCAATTAGCTCAAGAACAGGTCCAGAGTTTATGCATACTGAAGGTTACATAATTTGAGGAGTTCTCTTTAAGAAAATTATCCAAGGTTACAAATAAAAATTAATGGGAAAATTATTTAGTTAGAATATTTATTTAGAATGGGAAAAGAAATGGAAGAAGAAATCCCAACAAATAACTAGAACATTAGAGGAGATTTATGCCTCTGTCTTCTGAGATCCTTTAGGAAATTTACCATAAATATTTACAAAAAATGCTTCCTATTTGCAGCCTAGAACTTACTCCCAGTACTGTCAAGAGCCTGCACCAGTGAGTGGTCTTAAAGCTCAACCTTCATTAACTTCATAGTAAAGCTACTTCTGATCTGAGGTGAAGTTTGAGAATCAATGCTGTCTCCATAAAGTGGGCTACAGGGGCCTCAGGTGATGTTCTAAGGGGTCCCTAAGACCCATTCCAAATTCATTTCATGGAGGGAATAATCAATGTGTTCATCCTCCACAAGACTAGACCTCTTGAGATTGTTATCTAGACATATTCTACCGTTAGTATCATAAAGGATATTATGTAAATGCTCATTCAGCTTCATTGCTTACTCAGAAGGTAGAAAGAGAAGCCAATGGAAAACCTAGGGAGGCAAGAGAAAGTCAAACAACTCTAGCAATTGTACCAGCTTTAGAACTTTCTGTCATCTGAGCTCTATTGTTTCCACTGTATTCTTTTATCACCCCAGTTATGACCCATTTCTTGCTCCTTTGCTAATGTTCAACACTTTAGGTCAGCAGGATATTTCTAAGTCACTGAAACTATAGCATTAAACTGTAAAACGTATAACCAAAATATTGACGAAAACAATACGCGTGTGTTATAGCACTTCTGAATGGTCTCAGAAATTCCTATTCTTAATTTAAAACTACCTTAGGTTTACTTTTTTAAGGCACAAAACTCTGTTTCAAAAGACATCTGCTCTGTTTTACTTTCCTATACTAGATAATCCCCCTTGTACTACAGTTTAGCCGGGTTTCAGCACAAAAATATGATGAAGCTAAAATTATCAAAGACCATGATGGATGTTTAGAAACCTTCTGAGAGAAAAAGCTAAGAACGTTACACATTTCTTTGGTATTGATATTATATGATGAATCATAATAATACATTTCAAGACCTTAATCTTGTCTGTTTGTATTTATTTCACTGGGATATGTAGTTTTGTTATATTCAGTGTTCATGTCGGTTATGGTGGATGTTATAGCACATACATATAAAATTGATTTACGGTTGAGGATGATTTATTCAAACTAGACAAACACCCACATTAATTTATACTATGAAAATCAGCTTTGATTTTCTTTTTGTAGCCAACTTGGAAAAAAAAAATCTGGTGAATCATTTAGTCTCAGAGTTTGCTTTATGAGCGATTTTCTCTGGGAAAAGAAGGGGGGACCTTCTGCTAAATTGGGGATCTGGGCAACCAAGCATCTCTAGGAGGAACAAAGGAAAAGAACAGAGGGGCTAATTGTTTAATTAGTAAATGTCTGCTTGGTTAATGACATATTAATGAGTTTTTAAGACCGTCATATCATTTACCATAAAAGACCCATGTGCCTATCCCTGGATGTACTGTATAATTAAGTAATGTGGCCCAGAGGAGTTAATCATTTAAAACCCTGTCATCTTTCTCAAGTTTTCAGATAGAAAAGCCAGCACAGAAGGCACCTGCCAGGTAGAGTCAGGGTGGCACATAATTTTGAACTAAATTGTCTCTGTGCAACGGTTACACAGTCAGATGTCTGCCCAGAAGCAGAATTTTTTTTTTTCTTTTGACAACTGAGAGAGCTGCTAAGATACTGATGTTTGCTCCTTGGCAGTGAGAGTGTAAGTTTGCAGAAGAGGGGCCATTTGAGCTGCTTTTGAGTACTTAAAAGAGTAGAGAGGCTCAGAGGACTTGATAATTCTCGAATTGTGCTATCCAATATGGTAGCCACTTGTCACATGTAGCTGTTTAAATTTCAGTTAACTAAGATTAAATAAAATCAGAAATTCATTCTCTAAATCACATTAACTACATGTCCACTGCTCAAAAGCCACATGTGTGTAGTGTCTCCTTTATGGGCAGCATAGACATAGAACATTCCCGTCATCACAAGGAGCACTCTTGCACTGTGCAGCTGCTGAATGCAAATAGTGGGAGCTGGGAGGACAGCATTAAATAGCATTCACCTCACTTCTACCCCCCCCCCTTTAAGAGCTGGAGAGAGAGTGCATTCTGCAAACCCCAGAAGGTCAGCCCAATGCTACGTGACTAGTTCACATCCTTCTTTCATGGGCAGGATCCACATCAGAACACTTGCAGCCATGTGTTTAGACTAGAAAGTGAAAATTGACCTTACCACAGCGTACACAATTTGGGGGATATAAATTATGCCCCTATTGGTAAATTATAGAGCTTAGTACCACAATGAGCGCTATGGAATTTTCAAGCCCAGCTCCTTGTTCTAACCTGCTTTGCTCAGATCCTGCGGATCGGCTCGTTTCACACCAACACGATGGAGTACAAGTCAGAAACTGCAATCCCGCTGCTCCCGCACATGTCAGTGTGGTTTTCCCTTGAGTTAAATCCTGTGTCTAGAAACATTTGAATGTCTTAATTTTCTTGGACCTTCCTCATAAATAGGAGTTGTCCAAATGGGTTAAACAATTGACACACCATTCCCTTTTCCTAAGACTCTGACCTACCATCTGATTTCTTTTTTTTTAATTTTTTAAATGTTTATTTATTTTTGAGAGAGAGAGAGAGAGAGAGAGAGAGAGAGCGCATGAGTGGGGGGAGGGGCAGAGAGAGAGGTAGACCCAGAATCCAAAACAGGCTCCAGGCTCCCAACTGACAGCACAGAGCCGGATGCGGGGCTCGAACTCACGGACCGTGAGATCATGACCTGGGCTGCAGTCAGCAGCTTAACCGACTAAGCCACCCAGGTGCCCTCTACCATCATTAATTTTTCCTTCTGTCATCCCTCTTTGCTCTCTCCTCAGCCCCTATTATTCTAAATATGGTGGCTATTTGGGGGTCATTATAGACTTAATATCCTGTGAATGGTGATTACGCACGTAAGCCAGTGCCACCCTATGCAGCTGGGGAGCTACGCCAGTGCGTTATCAGAGTAGAACTGCTGGAGACTCTCTCCTTGATCTGCTGGTTCATGTTAAAATTCATGTTATAGCCCATGACCCCTGCATTATGAGCCTTTTGCTGGTGCTATGTCATATTGGTGCTGCTTCCCCAACAAACCTGACACACAAGCTTCAAATAGTTTAGGCTGAGAGTGTCTCACAGCTCCCCAGATTCGCAGAAATCACAGAAGCTTTCTAACTCCTAGGGCTCCAACACTTTCTTTGTGTCATTGGCAGTGAAAGGACATCAGTCAACTCACTTTCAAAACTATAGCCTACCTACCATCTGATTTTCTTTTTTTTTTTTTTTTAGTTTTTTAAAATGTTTATTTATTTTTGAGCTAGAGAGACAGAGAGAGAGAGAGAGAGGGAGCATGAGTGGGGGGAAGGGCAGAGAGAGAAAGGGAGACACAGAATCTGAAACAGGCTCCGGGCTCCGAGGTGAGAGCACAGAGTCCAACGCGGGGCTCGAACTCACAAACCATGAGATCATGACCTGAGCTGAAGTCAGACGCTTGTGGCTGAGAGAAGCCATCCATCCTTGTGGCTGAGAGAAGTCCTACAAGAACTATCGTGCAAACATCAAACACGTTACCGTAAAATCCACATTGTATTCTTCCTCTTTCACATCAGGTGGGGTAGATCATTGCTCACATATGTTCACTGTCTCCTCACTTCATCCATGGGAAGAGTATAGTTTTTCTGCCTCAGGACCTGTGACTTCTTTTGTCTCATGGTGGATGGAGTGTTCTTTCCCACCCTTGATTTGGGTCTTGGCCGCATGTTTTACTTTGATCAAATGGATGTTATCAGATGTTATTCTAGCAGAAGCATAAACTGTGCTTGCTAACACGGGCTTGCAATCTTATGCTCTACCTTTCATCACAAGAGGAATATGCTTTGAGTAGCTTTTCCAAGAGGATGAAGAACACATGGAACAAGCTGGACCCAACCTGAAGTGTAGACTCAAACTTAGCTGAGGCCTAGCCTGGATCAACTCAACTGCAGCTGGCCTGCAGATACGTGAATGACAAATAAGTGCTTAGTTTTATATGTCACGGAGATTCAGGATCTGTCCACAGCCGAGACATCAGCTAGACTCTTCCTTTTAATTATCAGTAGGACAATACTGGTTCTGTGTGAAACAGTCTTATGGCAGCTAGAGCTACCCTGCCACGATGGTCTGATCTTTCTGACCTTTATGCTCTAATGGTTATGAGACACCTGGAGCCAGAGCGGAGGAAGTACTTGCCTATTCAGTCCCATCTTTATATGATGACTGTGGTAGAAGATAGAAGATAGTTTTGAGTCAGGTATGAAATGCAGAATTGGGCCATGGTCCTGGTTATTGTTGAGCCCATAGGTGCTGATATGGTTGTGGAAACCATTGGAGAAGTTTATATATACACTGTTTTCGCTCTTTTCAGGACCACGGTGCAGTTGAAAGTCCCTACTCTTCTTGAAGTCATCCTTGACCAATTGCTTGGTTTTCACAATAACTTGCAAACAGAGGTGACATATGTTATGTGTTACTTCTGGGATGAAGCCCTGTCTACCAGTGTTCAATTTACCTTCATGTTTCCCTTGCTATTGTGACTGGCCACTTTCCACATGGTGGAGGATGGTGCTATGGAAGCCAAATTCAGAGCTGATGGGTGTTTAGCATGAAATGAAATTATACATTTGCAGCTATAACCACTGAATTTGTTTTTCTTGCTAAAGCACTATAACCTAACCTATCCTGACTCTTGTAATTCCTTGTATTCAAGATGATTGAAATCTAGTAAAGGGGATTAGACAGATGGCTATCCAAAGTAATATGAGACAGCACCATATTTACAGTTCAAAATAGATTTTATCTGAATGCTGAAAAAGGGAAATTGTTTCTGACCAAGGTGATCAGGAAAGACATGATCAGAGATGAATAACTGAGCAGTCATTTGCATATGATAAGATCTGGATAGACACGCGGTGGGAGGCTTTGGGTGGAGATGAAATGGGAATAGAGCAGAAGAGCCTAAGGCAAGTTTCAAACATGGCGAGCCCACAGATGAGCTGGCAGTCAGGCCCTTTAAAGCAGGGTCACTGCACATAGATCAGCAGGCTTTCAGTGCAGCATCTTATGCTGTGGCCTCAGTATAAAGGCCAACTAATAGAAAAAACCAGATAAGTAGACCAAGGCAGAGGATGGGAGAGCCTTGAATGCCAGTCAAAGAAATTTGACCTGTGTTTTGTGGGCAATGAGAATCATCAATGTGTTATGTGTGGGGAGGGCATCACATCAGAGCAATGTTTTAAGACTGAGCATGATGGACAGGGGGGAAAAAAAAAAGAAAGAAAGGTGTTTCTAGAACTTTCTATCCGTCTGGCTTTGGCGAGATGGTCCACTGCAATGAGTAGAGAGTAAGATGATGAGAGGCTGAAATAAGACTCAGGAAATGGGAATATAGAGATGTACATGCACTTCTAGAGGGAAATGAGTATCACATGGTTGTTAGTGTATAGCCTCAACCATTTACAGGCTGTGTAATCTTAGGCAAATCACTACTTAACCACCCTGAGCCCCAGAGTCATTACGTGCAAAATGGTGATAATATGAGTACACATTTCACAGACATCTTGAGGGGAGTAAATGAGAAAATGTATTCATTCCACTCTAGCGCACATAGTAAGTCTCCAGTAATTGGAAGTTACTATTATTTAAAATAATGGCTATTTTGTTTTTTTCCAAAGAGTATTACAGTTAATTTTTTTTCTATTAAGCGTTAAACTTGTTGTTTCTGTGTGATATTTCTTTAGAATAGAAAGACAAACTTCCTCAGAATGTTAAGCTATCAAAATAAAAATGAAAAAAAAAACACTTTTCTGTTATTTCAATATCACCCTTCCATTAGACCAGAAACACCAAGTAAGCATGACCATCAAGGCAGTTTTTTCGTGCAGTTGGTAATTCCTTTGAAGGCCCGGAGGGAGGTTGGTAGGGAAGAATACTGAATAGGAAAGCAAACAAGATTAGGTCAGCACCCAATCTCCCTTTGGGGGGGATTCACAGAACTGTTTTTGTTTGAATAAGCAAAGCTTTTGCAAAAGTTTGGTTTGTTTCTCACTGAATCCAAAGTTGTTTCCCTGTCCTTCAGCTAATATTTTAAAAGGTAAAGCAAATATTCAAAAAAAAAAAAGGTAAAGTGGCATTTTAAGTAGAAAGTAGAAAAATTCATTTTCAAAAGTTCAAGAAAGTCAGCAAAAATAGTAACGCTTTCTTTAGCTGTATAAACTAAAAATTGGTGAGTTACAGCAGCGTCTCTGTGCCTGTTCTCTGCCAGGATCTATTGTGGACACATATATTCCCTTCATCGAAATCAATAAGGAAGTTATTATTGGATTTTACAAATGAAGAAAGAAAGATTTGAGAAATTTAAGAGGCTGACATAAAAATATGATTTCATTCAACACAGATTTATGACTATTTACTTTATGGCAGACCCTGTTCAAAACATTGCGAGATGTCCTTGACCAGGACACAGATATTTATTTCCAACAATTTGAAGCTTCATGGTGAAAAGATAAGTAAATAAGGAAATAGTGTCAAGAGGGCTTTGATAGCCATACTCCCAAGGGAAGTCGCCTTGGATACAGTGACCTCAAAGTTAAATCTTGCTGGAGACTAAGGGTTAGCATCTGTTAGGGCGAGAGGGCAGGACACCAGGGGAAAAGTCTGCGGTCATATGCCACCTTATGCTGTCTGGTCTTTTTCTTGCAGGTTTTATCAGAGTCTGGTAAACCCTTAACCCTCCACCACAACCATCTTGATCCAAGGCATTATTATTCCTACTGGGGTTGTTGTCATTGTCTCTTGCTTGGCGTCCCTGTTTCTGGCCCTGTACCCCAAGTCTATTCTAACACTACCAGAGTGATCCTGTTAGAATGTAGGTCAGATCAAATCACTCTGCTTAAAAGTTCCTATGTTTTCCACTCATTCAGAAAAATGAAGTGTCCAATCTGTTTATCTTATATGGTTTTACTGAATCTACCTTGCCTTCTTCCATTCAGTTCATAGCACCCTTAACTCTCTGATCTCACCTCCCATGGCTCTTCACTCTTCACTCTGTTGTACAGGCTTCCTTACTGTTCCTAAGGCACATACCTGTCCCTAGTGTATGCTCGCACCCCAGGACCTTGCACGTGCTACTCTTTCCACGTACGATGCTTTCCTCTCTGACCTCCTTAAGGTGTTTACTTAAATGTCACCTTCTCAGTGAGGTGAATATGCTCTGTGTAAAGTTGTAACCCATCGTTGTGCCTATCCCAATATCCCTTACATCCCTTTCATCTATTTTACCACTTAGCACACTTAGATTTTACTGATTCATCTTGTTTGTTTTCTATCTGCACCACCACTCGCAATCCCAACATGTAAGATTCACAAGGGAAGGCATGTTCGTCTTTTGGCTCATTGCTGTATCTGGCATAGAATGGTTTCCCACTAATTATTTCTTAACGAAATAAATCCATACATCTGGATACAACTGGAACAGTTACAAATGCCTTCTGAGATGAGCTTTCATTTCTTTATTAGTACAAAGAGGAAACACTGGTGTCTTTTGGGTGTCAGTATGTATGAAGGGGTTAGCCTAACAGGTAACCACAAATACAAAGTAATACTAAATGTTATAACCTAAGGGGTAGCAGGGAAAACTCAGGAAGTTCAGGTCTATAATTGTTACTCTGAAAGCCAGAAATAAGAGTCAAATGCTAATATCATAATTCAAATGGGTAAGCGGTTTTAATAAATATAAATAGGTTCTTTGCTTCCGGTAGTTTCTTTGCTTCCTTTTCATAATAGAATACAAAAGCCATTTGTACTGTTCTTAAAGTGTTATCAGGAAACCCCATGACCCTTCTCAGTGAGGCTCTGATGCTTAATTTTTGGTTCCTTTTCCAGCTAGAACTCATCTTTGTCATTTACTCAAAGTGGCTTAAGAAAAACAGCTTATTGGCTCACTTTATTTAAACAGTTGTAGTAGGACTAGATTTAACCATAGTGTGATCTAGGAGCTGAGAGGATACCATCAGAACTCTCTTTTTCCCCACGTCACAGCTCTGACTTCTCCATGGACTGGTCTCAATCTCAGACGGTTATTGTCCTCATGGTGACAAGATGGCTGCAGTGGCAATAGCCTAACTACCTTCAACGTGGCAGCAATGAGGAAGTAACTTTTCTAGTAGTGTTGTCAAAACTGGACAATCACTCTGATTTGACCAGCTTGACTTACTTGCCACCACGATCCCGGTCTAGGGAACATGTAACATAGTGATTGGCTCCCCTGTGGGTCAACACTCAGATTGTATGAACTGATGATGAGTTAGAGGCCAAAGCAAATCAGTGTCTGTACCAGAATAAGGTCACTGGGATGCTTCAAGAGCAAACCACATACTCTTTGTTTTCTTCCAGAATTTTCTGTAGGTATTTTTTTCTGCAATCAGTGCTTGGATTTTATATAAAAACTAACAAAATGATAGCACATATGATGACACATTTTGTCTATTTTACACTAAGTTTTATCATATTTTAAGAATATTAGTCATGACATATAAACATCAGAAATTGCCAAGCAGATCATTTAGAGCTATTACTTCATGAGAATTTAATGAAGGTTTTTGTTAATGGAAACTTCTCTGATGATGATAGACAGATGAGACATGGATGGAGAGGTAGATAGGTAGATAACACGTCTATAGGGCTTACTTTATGCCAATTTTAAATGCCATTACCTTCCATACACACACAAATATATACATAAAGTTCATTTAGGTTAAGAGAGAGAGAGCAAACACATGCACATGTGGGGGAGGGGCAGAGAGAGAGAGGGAGAGAGAGAATCCTAAGCAGTTTGGTGTCATCAGCACAGACCCCACGCGGGACTCCATCTCATGAACCATGAGATCATGACCCGAGCCCAAACCAAGAGCCAGATGCTTAACTGACTCAGCCACCCAGACTCCCTATAAATATATAATTTTAAAATCCACAGGGCTCCTGGATGGCTCAGTTGGTTAAGAGTCCAACTCTTGAATTCGGCTCAGGTCTTGATCTCACTTTTGTTTGTAAGTTGGAGCCTCGCCTTGGGCTCTATGCTGACAGTGTGGCACCTGCTTGGGATTCTCTCCCTCCCTCTTCTCTCTGCCCTCTCCCTCACTCTCTCACTCTTTTTCTCACAAAATAAATAAACTTAAAAAAATATTCCTGAAGGAAGAAAAACAATAAACCAAGAGTCCTCTGTCAAAACTGTCAACGTGAAGGGCAAATAAAAAAGATAAATAAAATTTGATTAGTCCTCACAACAACTTAAAATAAGTGCAGTTCTTTTTAAAGACTTTTTTTAAATGTTTACTTATTTATTTTGAGAGAGAGGGCAGGGAGGGGCAGGGAGAGAAGGAGAAAGAGAGATTCCCAAGCAGGGTCCACACTGTCAGTGCAGAGCCCCACGCGGGGCTCAAACCCACGAACCATGAGATCATGACCTGGGCCCAAATCAGGAGTTGGATGCCTAACTGATTGAGCCACCCAGGTGCCCTGGGAAGTGCATATTTTAATCCTCATTTTTTCTTCCATGGGGCAAGTCTTTGTTTACAAGTCTTTTTCTTTCCTGATAAAGGGATATCACTCTACAAGGAAATTAAGAGTTGTTGAGACATCCTAAGATATACCAAAGGGCTGTAAATCAGACCCTGTTCACGGTCACCTCAGCTGCTGAAACTCCGACCCATCGGTACTCACCTACCCCCTCAGTGATTCCCCAGCAGCATGAACACACCATGCACTGTGTAGACAAACACCTGGGAGGAAGGGCATCTGCATATGATTTCAAAACTATTGAGTCCGATGCTTTCTAGGCATGTGAATTTTTCCTTGGGAATGAGAACTACAACATAATCCCAAGCACCAAACACTAGTAAAGCCGTTTAACATGATGGCAGTATTTCTTTTCTTGTGTTTGGCAGTGTTTTTTATTTATCCAGCTTCCTCGTGTGTCAGCACTTCCCCCCATGACATAAAATCAAGAAAAGTTAGTTTTCGGAATAATCCCAAACTGAAGGAATCAGTAAGTGAGAAAATTATATCAGCCTCAATGGCTGTCTCTACCAGGAGCCAATTCCACTGACTTGTGGTATTCACACAAAGGGAACATATTTTGCATGATTTGACTTCCAAGCAGTGATTATCCCTCGCAGGCTGTTTGTTTTTCCAAGTGGTCCTGCTGATTAGAGGCTCTGAGTGAAATCTGTGGTGGTTGATAACCTAGCTACCTTGGCTTTCTGCTACATTAAACCCTTTTGGTCTGCTTTAAATGGGCAGCGCTGACGCCTGTAGACTTTCTCTGCCTTCAGAAGCTGGATTTCTTTTCCAAGAATTTGGTTCTTCAGGTCGTCAAGAAGTATATGATATGCGTTGGCAGAGTTAATAGAAGAATGCAACTTTTGAGATTACAAGGCCTCGGTAGAGTATCATGTATTCGTTGGTTTCGTCGTTGAAGTTTTGAATAATTCAGTAAGCAATGAATGTTATTCATTATCCCCATCTTCAACACAACTGATGTGGCATCTCTCAAATTCTATTTTAAGGCATAAGTGTCCCATTCGGTGCCCCATATTGGAGAACAGGGTAGGGTTGAAAAAAAATGCTAGGGTATCGATTCTGGGTAACTCAGTTGGTTAAGCAACTGACTCTTGATTTTGGCTCAGGTCATGATCTCGTGGTTCATGAAATCGAGCCCCGTGTCGGACTCGGCTCTGCACTGATGGTGTGGAGCCTACTTGGAATTCTCTCTCTCTCTCTCTCTCTCTCTCTCTCTCTGCCCTTCTTCTGCTCACACTCTCTCACAAAAGAAAAAGTCAAAGCTTGTATTTGCATACCAAAGCCTTGAAACATCATTCAGCATCTTTAAAAGTTATGTAGCCAGGAACGCCTTTCCCCCCCGCATATGACAGCTTTTATCATTCCTCGGAACTTAATTTCCATAAAGCACACATTGCAAAGTGCTAATTTTATGAATGGTTATTTGAGCCATGAGTGGGTCCTGTTTGCAGGATGCTCACCTCTGTAACATTGTAGGACACAGGAGATTCAGGGTTTGCAAAAAGACAATTAAAATCTAGGTCTTCGATCTTATTTTCCTTGCTCTCAGTCAGAGGTTGGAAAAAAGCCACATAAAGGGCCACATAATAAATATTTTTTGGCTTTGTGAGCCATATGGTCTCTGTCACACCTACTCAGTTTTACCCTTGCAGCACAAAGGCAGCCACAGACAATATGGAAACCTGAACAAGTATGACTGAAATGTGGATTTCATATAATTTTCACATATCAAGAAATATTCTTTGGACTTTTTTCCAACATTTAAAAATATATAAACCATTCTGAGCTCACAGGCTATGAAAAAACAGTTAGGAGGCAGGATTTGCTGACCCTGCTCTAATCTTAAATTGGTAAGTGAGATGATATCTATGTTTCCTCGTGTGTCAGCACTTTGGGCATGACCTGACCTATGTTTTTACTCGCACTACCCAGAAGGATCTCCCATATTAATGTTCTTTTTACTTTCCTTTTGTGCTTTTTAAAAAATTCTGGAGAAACAAGTTTGTAGACTTATCACCTTGCAAATCTACCCACCCCTCAATGCTCAGTTTAAGTTTTACAGCTCAGTTAAGCTTTTTCTTTACAGTTTATTTCATACTGATGTCTTTCTACCCTGAACTCTTCAGAACAAGGCAGGTTGGGCCACATCAGCCCAACTTCTCCTCTGATGCTTTGCAACACCTTTTGCTTTGCTACGTACATTTTAAAGAATAAAAGTTTTATAGTCTAGAGATTTTTTAAAAGCCCTTTTAGGGCAGAGATCTATCTATTTTGTGTTACTTTATAGCAACCCTTCTGAACCACATTACTGCAAATTGGGCATTGATTGAGCAATCAACATACCGGTAGGAGAACAGACAATGCACAAATCATACAAGAATATAGGGATATTGTGATGTGTATATTTAGAGTTAGCACTCAATTGTCTGCATATTCACTATGGGAAATAGTAATTTATGGGAGCTGGTTGTAGGAGTGCTATTACGTTTGGAGTAGTATGATTTATTTTCAGGTATACATGCAATGAAAAGGTCAATTGCCTTGTCTTTTCTTTTCATTCAGTCATCATTCATTCATTCATTCATTCTGTAAGTGGTTGTCAAGTTCCAATACAGCAGGTCCCAATACCAAAGCAGATCTGAGTGTCACTTTCATTGCCAAAACAGATCAACTCTAAATCCAGCTTCTGCTGAGTCAGCATCTGAAACATCTCTCTGTCTGTCTGTCTCTCTCTCTCTCTCTCATCAGCCCTATCCTCACCCTACTCCTGTCCCCACGAGACCCTCATTACCACTTGACTCAACTCTTGGTCTGTCCATGTCTTCCATGCTGTATGTGGTTGTCAGAGTGATGCTTTTTATACCAAAAAAGTTATCATTAAGCTATCTCTAGCTTCCTATTTAGAACTGTTTAATGATCCCCATAGATGAGGGATATATAGACGTCTCAGGATAATGAGGCTTCCTGTGGAAAGGTCCCAGGCTTCCTCCGCAGTCTCAAATATTAGCATGCTAGGGCGGCCATAACAGAGTACCGCAGACTGGGGGACATAAACAACAGAATTTTGTTGGGTCTGGAGTATGGAAGTTTAAGATCAAGGTGTCCACAGGCTTGGTTTCTCCTGGGGCCTTGATCCTTGTCTGGCAAGTGTTCTGTGTCTTCACAGGATCTTTGCTGTGTGTGCATGCATCTTGGAATCTCCCTGTGTGTCCTATCTCGCTCTTTTTAAAATTAAATTATTATTATTATTATTTTTTTATTTTTTAGAGAGAGAGAGAGAAAGCATGAGCAGGGGAGAGGGGCAGAGGGAGAGAGAGAGAATCTCAAGCAGGCTCCACTCTTAGCACGAAGCCCGATGCGAGGCCTGATCCCACGACCCTGGTATTCATGACCTGACCTGAAACCAAGAGTTGGATGTTCAATTGACTGAGCCACCCAGGGACCCCCCTAATCTCTTCTTGTAAGGACCCACGTCATACTGGATTAGGGTCCACCCAAACAGTCTCATTTTATCTCACTCACCTCTTTAAAAGTTCTATCTCCAAGTACAGTCTCATTCTGAGGTATTGGGTGTTAGGGCTCCAATGTATGAATTTTGGGCAGACATAGTTCATCCCATATCACATCTCTAACTTTCTTCCTTCTCCCTGGATAGCACCATTCATTTCTGTATTGAACCAGAGAGTTCTATACCTCCTGCTTTGTTCAGTCTGTTTCCTTTATGTGAGAGAGATTTTTCCTATCCTACTCTTTCTTGCCTAATGAACACTGATGATATTTAAAGATTTAGTTTAGACACATGCCTTTCATTATTGTCTTTCCTGACCTCCTAGTGTTTATGGAGACCTTCAAGTATAATACGTGTAACATGCATTATACTAATATGGGTGTGTCTGTGCCCTGTATCTAAACTGTGAACCAGAGTCCATGTTTTGTCACTGCTCAATGGAATTTTGCTGAATGAATGACTTATAAAGTCTTTATTGACTCTTGGGGCGCCAGCATGGCTCACTTGGTTAAGCGTCCTACTTCAGCCCAGGTCATGATCTCACACTCTGTGAGTTCAAGCACCGTGTCTGTGCTGACAGCTCAGAGCCTGGAGCCTGCTTTGGATTCTGTGTCTCCCTCTCTCTTTGCCCCTCCCCTGCTCATGCTCTGTCTCTCTCTGTCTCAAAAATAAATAAAAACATTAAAAAAATTTTTTTAATCTTTGTTGACTCTTTAATTTTAGTTGGTGGGATAAATGGCTGGATAATAGACAATGGGAAAGGCTGTAATCCATGGATTAGAAAAGCAATATCTGTGAAGATACCTATACTACCAGGATAAACTCAAAGCACAGCCAGATGTTATCTAAGAACCTTCTCAAAATTAGCATTATAGGTACTGCATAGAAATGCACACAAACTAAACCAGAGAACTTACTTTTAGCTGAACAATTATTCTAATTTTATTTACAATAAAAGAATTTCAGTAAAAGTTTTACTTTTTTAATCACTTAAGAATGTTCTGGAGTCTGTTTTCCTTCTTTCTTTTTTTTCTCCCTCATACATACACAGAGCTAGCTTTTCCCTAATATCCCGACAATTTTCTTACTGAGAAAATAGATAATTATTCTTATTCTATGTTAGACTTTTACTTGGTTCCTTGGGACTTATACATAGGACTTTCTTTGGGGAGAAAATGTTTTGTTACATGAAACTTCGAGGACAAAACTGTATCTAATTCCTAGTGAAATATATAGTAACGTTCTATAGAAGCTCATAAGCAGATGGGAGCTGAAAGAATTCTTATAAAATTACCATATATTTAGCAAAATTAGACAAATATTTAAGAAACTACTACCAAAAAAGATACTACTTTTTTTTAATAGATGTTAGACAAGCAAAATAGATTCAGATCCATGTGACAATAGTTCCTTAGACGTTCCACTCCACAAGTTGTTCTGTGGTTTTCTCTGTTTTCTGACATGTTAGTTTTTAAAAATAAACAATGAATTATAGTTTATTATCAACTAGACTGGACAGCAAACGCTAAACAAGAATGATGAACTAATGCATCTCAAAGGAGAGAAAGTCCCTGCCTGCTGGTATGACTATATCCAGGTGGATAAGTTACCTACGTGTCTTTGGAATATTTTCAAGTCATGTCATTAAAAATGGCAACGCTATACACATACCTGAGAGTTTTGTCCGTTGGTTAGGTTTCTTTTTTAAAAAAAATGTTTATTTATTTTTGAAAGAGAGAGACAGGGTGTGAGCTGGGGAGAGGAAGAGAGATAGACACAGAGAGAGAGAGAGAGAGAGAGAGAAAGAGAGAGAGAGACAGAACCCCAAGCAGGCTCCAGGCTCTGAGCTGTCAGCACAGAGCCCAACATGGGGCTCGAACTTACCAACCAAACCATGAGGTCATGACTTGAGCTGAATTTGGACACTTAACTCACTGAGCCACCCAGACACCCTGGGTAGGTTTTTAATAATTAGTAAATCCATTAATTTATTCCTTCAGTCATTCAGGGCATATTTCAGCAGAATCTGCTGTGCGCTGGGAACTTTGTTACATTAACCACAGGGTTCCTTATTGGATGTAGTTATTTACTCATTAATTTCATAATAGGGTTTCACAAGAAAATTCTTAACACATCTGGTGAGGGCCTTTCCACTTGAAAAAAAAAAAAAAGCTAAACTTTTAACCTGACTGAAAATGTATCACCAAAGTGCTCAGCTTCTGGCATAAACCAGAGACTATGTATAAACACATCATAAAAATAGCTAAAACAAGAGCAGAGAGCCCAGAAGGCTAAACTTGTCTTTTAGATCCAGTCATGGTGATAACCCAAGCAGGGCCCACAAGGGCCAGAGGATAAAGCAAACTGAACCAGACTTCAAGTCAACAAACATTTATTGAACTCGAGTTCCGCATCAGACACTGTGATAGTTGCTTTTGGGGATACACATATGAGTGAAACATCTTATCTGCCCTTAAGGAATTTATAAGGGAAGACGCAGATATACAGAACTGCCACGCAAGGCAGGATGCATTATGTGCTCAAATGGAGATACAACAAAAGTATTCAGGGCACATGCAAGAGAAAGTGGTTAATCTTTATCATAAATATCAGAGAAGGCTTCCCACAAAGGGTGGGGCTTGAACTGTGCCTGTAAGATTAGATGTGGTTTTGAGAGGCAGACAGTAGGGGGAAGAGCCAAGTAAACAACTAAGAAAAGTCATGAAGAAGAAAATCGCAGTGTGTAGCCTTTAGGGTTGGATCAGAGAAACAGATCCATGAGGCATGGGAGCTGGTTAGGTAGTGGAGGGGCGGACAGTTGCTCAGTGTCTGGGAGCTTGAAGCCCACGGGGTGGGTGGGCAGGAAGAAAAGATGGGTGTGAAGTAGGAGGAGCATGGATAAATTGGAACTCCTAAAGTTGTATGGAGTCCCACAAGGACCAAGTGGAACCCACTATCTCTCAGTCTTCGTCTCTGAGGATGGAGACAACCAGCTGGAGAAGTGGGAGCCATTCTTTATGAAGTTAAATATGCACCGGCCCCAGGTGTGGGCTTGAGGAGGAAAGCAGGAAGCAGGTCAGTAAGGAGGTAAGCAGCTCTACCCAGTTGCTTCCCCAGCCAACCAGCTGAGACACAAGATGTCTTCTCTGCAACAGCAGCCAATGCCCTCACACAGTGCTGCAGCATTCCAAGGACGTGGACCCCCATTTCACGTTTCTATTCTAAATCTTGTTCAAAGGGCCTCTTATGCTCTCCTCCCCACCCAGAACTGGGAAGTGAAGGGAATCTTGGGAAACACAATTTCAGTTTACCTAACCTGACATATTGTCTTTCACTTGGTCCCATAAAGCCAAAACACACAGGATTATATTCCCCCTGTTCATGTATTACCAAATATTTGGCCTTTCCAGAGGCCAAATAGTTTCCTTAGGAAATTACAGAAAATACCCATCAGACTGAAAGAAACTTATTCATTCATTCATTCATTCATTCATTGGCTAAAGATCAATCAGCTTGTTCGTTATGGTCCCAAGCACTGGAAATTAACACATGGCAGAGACTAGAATTAAAGAGTTGTATTAAGTTGATTCTTTTATCTCTTACTGTGGGGATTTGTTTTTGCCATTACAAAATGTATAGAGAGATCCATTCTTCACTTTTGCCCAGCGGCTTACAAACTCCAGATACTCCAGAGCTCTCGCGTACGGCTGTAGAACAATCTAGACTTGAGCCCCTGAAAATACAATGTTGAAACAAATGGGACAGATAATAGGTCAAATGATTCCTTTTTTGATGGCGAAAGACTTCTGTTTCCTCTCCCTAGAAATACATGTGCATCTGGGTAGTGTCCTGCTTTGGGAGACACCTTGAAGGAAAGGTGACTTCTTTGTTTGAAACTAACAACCATCACATGAGACAAACAAATTAAGTACAGTTATTTTTCAAAGAACACAAATTAAGTGTTCGAAGAGTTTGCACTTTCTCCTTGCATTGTGTTGCTCATGAAGAAAGAAGTTTGAAAGGATGGATAAAACACCATCAGAACAAAAGCTGGAAGTAAACGAAACTAAATTAAAATAGACACCATCTGTGATTCATGCATCCTCACAGGTGGGTTACCGATTTTATGCAACTTCACATCCGGCATCGTGTTTCCAAAAACAAAAACTACATTTCTGGTAGCTCTGAAATTCAGAGGGGAAAGAAGGTTGGAAGTCCATGCTAATGTGACCTCCAAAAGAAGGGATTGAATCTGCACTTCAAGGTCAACGATGACATTTGAAAGGAGTTGACAATATGTAGAAAATTAGTGCTGAACTCAAAGTTGGCTTTATTACTCTTCCGATTTGAAGTAAAAATTAACTCCAGCGACTCTAGAGCCTGATTCTGGGCTATTGTTTTCTACATGTTTTAGAATTCAGCGTGCTATTTCCAAGAGCCTAGTGAAAGAGCACAAGAGTTTGACTCTAAATCTTGGAGTCCTGAGCAGTACTGCTGTGATAGGCTAAAATAACTGCTAATCCCTCATGTTCGAACAGACTTTATGAAGTGATTTCACATAAAAGATCTTTTTTGATATAACTATTATATGGCATATCTTCCATTTTATGGACAGTGTGAGTTTTTTGATGTGTAAGATGAGCTGAAATAGGGAAAGTGACAGGAAATTTACAGACCAATGGAATAATATTCCACAATGGGGTATTCTTTATAATTATCTTGGCTCAATAGCACCATCCAAAGTTCTTAAATCATCAACAATGCCATTTTTACTGTAGAGGATAAGAGTTATGTTCCTTTGACTCTTTAAATTTTCTTCCTTGACAAAAGTGATCTACCTCTCTAGCCAACCTGTCTCGATGATCCATAACGTTGCTCGCCTGGTGCCAGATGGATGTGATAGAGGGCTCCTAAAAGGCTCTTGGTACGAGGAAAGTGTTGCTTACATGTAATGGGAATCTTGTGAGATTTAAAGTGGGAAGATGCTAGTTTGAGTCATTAATAACCTAATTCAGCTGGATTTACTTTTATGCTGTTAACATTGCTATTTTGGTGTATGTAACTTTTGACTAACAATTTTTTCAGATTTCAAATGATATTCATTTTTAATAGCACGGCTTACTATTTAATATTGCATCTATGTCAAAAGGACATTGCCCTAATCTGTTTTCCATCGAGAACCTTAAAACAGGCACTTTTGTTCTGCAGTGACAAAAGAGTTATTTATTCCTCCTTCCTGATCTAACGAACCACAAAATCTAGTCATTTCTTATCACTCCAACCATCACTTTTTGCTTATAGCTGGCACTCAGTCAAAACAGTACAAAAGCCCAAAAAACCAAGAACAAAACAGTCCGGAGTGTGACCAGGGTAGTTACATGACTGAAACCAAATCTCTGCCATCTACATACCAGATTTCTCACCCTGAGTGCCCTAAGGGTCCATCAAAATTAGGATGCCTAGAAAAGAAGCCATTTTGTTCAGAGTCAAAGCTGTACTTTCTCTGTAAAGCTAATTCTTCTATCGATCATGGTGTCATCATCCGTTGATTCTTCTAAGGTAGCAACTTGGGAGTCATCCTTAACTTCAAGCTTTATCAATTACCCTGTGGTGTCAAATCAGAAATGTTATTTCAAATCCAACCTCTCCAATTTGTTCTAAGTCTGGGTCCTAGGATTCTGTGCCAGTGAAGCTCCTCTTTATTTATTGCTTGGATCACTACAGCATTTTTCCAACTGGTTTCTTTGTCATCAATCTCTCACGATGCTGGTTCCCATGGTTGCCAATTACTTTCCTTTAATTAAATTAAATTAATTAATTTTTATAAGAATGTATGGGGGTTCCAAATAGGCAGTGATGACTTCTCTCATAGATAATAAAAGCAGGAATCTTAAAGGAGGTGCCTTTTGAGTTGGACCTTGAAGGATCACTTACCATCTCTTGACAAAGGTAGATTGGAGATCAATTACAAGTGACTGAAGATTTTAGAATAGGAGAGTAATACCATTAGAAAACCCTTCAGGAAGATTAAAGTGGTGGCTGGAGTCAGATGGAGTAGGAAGGAGATGATTTTTCAGATAAAAATGAAGTTAGGACACTAGTTTATTTATTTTTTTTTACTGAGGCATACTTGCCATATAACATTATATTAATTTCAGGTATACATCCTAATGATTCAGTATTTGTATACAATGCAAAATGATCACCTCAAGAAGTATAGTTAACATCCATCACCACACATAGTTACGGATTTTTTTCTTGTGATGAGAATTTTTTTTTTTAAATTGTTTTAATGTTTCTTTATTATTGAGACACAGAGAGAGACAGAGCATGAGCATGGGAGGGGCAGAGAGAGGGGACACACAACCCGAAGCAGGTTCCAGGCTCTGGGCCGTCAGCACAGAGTCCGACGTGGAGCTCGAACTCACAAACCTTGAGATCATGACCTGAGCGGAAGTCGGACACTTAACCGACTGAGCCACCCAGGTGCCCCGTGATGAGAATTTTTAAGATCTACTTACTCAGCAACTTTCAAATATGAAATACAGTATTTTTCGCCATAGTCCCCAAGCTGTATATTACATCCCTATGGCTTCTTTGTTCTTTATAATTGGAAGTTTGTACCTTTTCGTCCTCTTCACCCATCTTGGCCACACACAGTGCACTTTAATTTTACGGGGGGTACTTTGCACGGAATGGATGTTCTTTCAAAGAATTCTCTGCTTCCCTATTCAAGCTAACCTGGCTTATGAACTGTTTAGCAGAGAACAACGGCCCTTCAGAAACTAGCTCATGAACTGGGTTCAGAAAAATTGGAGCAATGATCATGGGGGTTATGTACATAAAAGAGGGAGGGGCTTCAGGCGTTGGTAAAATGAGGAAGGCTATTAATGATATTAATAATGCAAAACAATGGATCTAAACTGAGATTGAAATCTAGGAGAACCTGGGTTTGCGCTGGGATCTGGCGTATACAGGATCAAGAAAGAGCATTCAAGAGTGGGGTTGTATATAGCAGGACCTTTTTGGGTGGCTTTCTGCTATCACTCTCACACACTCATCATTAGGTTTAGCCACACAATTTTTAAAATTTATTTTTTATGTTTTTATTTTAGTTTTGAGAGAGACACAGCAAGCAGGGGAGGGGCAGAGAGAGAGAGACACACACGCACACAGAATCTGAAGCAGGCTCCAAGGGCTGAACTGTTGGCACAGAGCCTCATGTGGGTCTCAGTATTACTGGTGGTGAGATCGTGACCTGAGCCAACCTAGGCGCCCCACAATTTCTTAATATAACTTGAGCACCTCATGTATCCACCGTAGACGAGACAGTATAGAAGCCCTAGGATTATGAAGATGAGTAACCCAAGACTGCAATTCTATTATTATCATTATTTATTTTATTTGCAATTCTATTATTTACACTAAGATATTTTGAAACTACTTGAGGCATAAAAGTTTAATGCTGTTATAGATTTCCTATTGTTTGTAAGCTTTATCAATATAAATTTACTCTCTTTACTCAACTTAGTGTTTTTCTTGTTAACAAAACAGGTATTTATTTATGAACTTATGCATGCAGCAAATATTTACTGAATTCTGATTACGTTCCAGATACTGTGATAGGGCCCGAGGACAGGCTTACAAACAAAACATGCTGTCAGGGAAGATAGTCATTACTACAAATAACACTGATATCAGTATTTTTTAAAGCGTTTTTAAAGTTTATTTATTTATTTGAGAGAGAGTGAGAGAGAGAGAAAGAGAGAGAGAGAGAGAGAGAGAGAGAGAGAGAGAGAGAATGAGTGGGGAGAGACAGAGAGAGGGAGAGAGAGGAAATCCCAAACAGGCTCTGGGGCTCAAACTCACAAACCAGTGAAATCATGACCTGAGCCAAAATCAAGAGTTGGATGTTTAACCAACTGAGCCATGCAGGCGCCCCCAATGTCAATATTTTAACCCTGTGTTATTTGGGTGGTGGTGTGGAGAGGGAAAAGGGAGTTGTACTCTAGGGCCTTGTGTATGATATTTTCTTGTGATATTTCACTTTTTAAATGTTAGGAATAAAACATTAGATTGTTATTTTCAGTGATTTCTGAGGGTCTTTGCCTTGGAAAGGAAGAATTTAGACCTTTCACTTCTATTTAACTATTTTGTCTAATCTACATTTGTCATCCTGATTTATACTTTTTTTTTTAAAAAAATTAATGTTTATTTATTTTTGAGAGACAGAGAGACAGAGTGTGAACAGGGGAGGGGCAGAGAGAGAGGGAGACACAGAATCTGAGGCAGATCCAGGCTCCAAACTGTCAGCACAGAGCCCGATGTGGCGCTCGAAACCATGAACAATGCGATCATGACCTGAGCCATAGTCAGACACCTAACCAACACCCTGGCGCCCCTGATTTGTACTTCTTTTAATGCTTAATTTCTCGTGTCTTCTATTTTCTACAATTTGAAAGGTAGCTACCCTTTTTCTCATTCTATCAGCTGCTATTTTTATCTTTGCCCAGAGAACTTTAAAACTTTATGTAATTGTCATGGTGGGGAACAAAGTAATATGTCTTCACTCCTGCTTTGAAAAAATGAAACATTCAGTGCTTTTTTTTTCCCTCCCCCCCCCCTTTTTTTAATCTTTACTTTTGAGAGAGAGAGAGAGAGAGAGAGAGAGAGAGAGTGGGGGAGGGGCAGAGAGAGAGGGAGACACAGAATCCGAAGCAGGCTCCAGGCTCTGAGCTGTCAGCACAGAGCCCGACATGGGGCTCGAACTCACAGACTGTGAGATCGTGACCTGAGCTGAAGTCGGACGCCCAACCGACTGCACCACCCAGGTGCCCCTCCTTTTCCCTTTAATGTAAGGCTTGGTTAATGTATCCTAGAGCCTGATGTGTGTGTGTGTGTGTGTGTGTGTGTGTGTGGTAGTCCCAACCTGTTTATAAGACTAAAACAGGCATTTAGTCTTAGGTGATCAGCAAATCCTTCCTCGCCATTCCAGGAGTAATCTTTTTCTCTCCAATGGCAGAGAACATCTTCTTATATTAAATCATGGCCAAACAAAACAAAACAACTCTTTCATAAGAAGTTAAGTGAGGTAAAGATATTTTTGTTTCCCTTCTGATAATCAGAAAATCAAATGTGTTCAGGCCATTGCATGTATGTATTCACTTATCGTTAATGAAAACTGCTGTATTGTGGATAGTCACCAATGGAATCATAATGTCCATTTTCTCTATAATAGGCATTTAAAAACTGAGTGAGAAAATAGTGGCTTAATTTAAAATATGAGATAATTTAGAATATGGCTCTTGAGACTCCAATGGTACAAAGGAAGGCATACCATTAGGGATTGGAAATCCTAAATTGAGGTCAAGGCTAAGGTGTGAACAAGAGGATGCAGACAGGTTTAAAAGACCAAGGCTGGTGTTCAGTCTTAGGGCCACTTAGGGCAACAAATGCTTTTCTCGTCATCCCAGAGTGCTTAGCATCGGCAAATGGCAAAATGGCAGCTTTTACCCTGGAGTCTTTTCACGACTGGAAAGGCCTTATAGATCATCTTGTCTGAGCACGTAGAGCAATGGGGGTCCAGAATGGCTGAGCTCATTAGCTGTGGAAGCTGGACCAGAGACCGTGCTGTCTGCTGTCAGCTCCGACTTCTTTCCATTGCCTCCACTTGCCTCTCATCTTAATCCAAAATTTGTGATTAAATGGCAAACATGGGAGATTTCACTGAAAAACTAGACCACTTCCATGTGGATCAACTAATGTGAAACTCTGACAATTCTTCTATCAAGAAACCAGTGTGATAAATTCACCTTCCTCTCCTAACATTAGCTAATCAAAACACTTTTAACTTATTGAAAGTATTCACAGTTTCTAAGAGAAGCCCATGAGGATCATACATCCTAAGCAATCACAATATTTGAACAATATGTTCTTTTCATGTAAACAAACCCGTGCAGGTTGTCATGTCAGTGACAACTTTTCTCCACGAACATAATTGTTTGGCCTCTATTTGATACATTGGGGCATCATGTTTTCAGGACTACATTTCATTTCCCTTTGATGGAGTAATGATACTGCACATTAGCCTTTCTCCTCAAAAACACTCATGGAAAGACATTTTAACCTACATTAGCAGCATCTTTAGATAGCCATAATGCTTTTTCAAGATAAATAAGCAAACCTCTCTGGAGCTGAGGCATAACAGTGCTCCTAAAACAGACACATACAATGATCTGGTCTTTCTTTTCTGAATACAGATAAGGCATGTTATCTGATAAAGAATACCTTCCCAAAAGAAACAAGGGAAATCTTAAGTATACTTTTAATAAGTGTAAGTATACTTATAAATCTTAAAGGTATACTGTATCATATGAAAACCCTCTTAAAGTCATAGCTTTTCAATTTTTTTTAATGTTTTTATTTGTTTTTGAGAGAGAGAGAGACAGAGCATGAGCAGGGGAGGGGCAAAGAGAGGGGGAGACACAGAATCCGAAGTGGACTCCAGGCTCTGAGCTGTCAGCACAGAGCCTGACATGGGGCCCTGACTGGTGAACTGAGAAATAGATCATGACCTGAGCCAAAGTCAGATGCCCGACTGAGTGAGCCACCCAGGGGCCCCCAGAATCATAGCTTTTTAAAAACACTCTGTGTCCTTGGCTCTCAGCCAAAGATCACTGCAGGAAGTTGAAGAGAAGCACGGTTGTCAAACTGATTTTTCTGTTTTTGCAGGGATGTCCGCATTCACTATTGCACATCCTGAGAGTAATCGTGGGTGTCCCCAGTAGAAGGCAATCCAGTGAATAGAATTTGGTGATACAACTTGTGTGGTGCATAGTGCTAGGAACCTGTTCAGAAATACACCTGTGGCAGTGTAAATTCACAACAGTGAAGTGAGCCAGCTCTGACTTAGGGAACTCTCACAACAAATTGCAGGCCAGCTGCCGGGAAGGGAGTCAGGGTGGTGGGTGAATCAGGGGTACTCTGGAAATCCATGTGGAATGAGCAAAACTCAGAAGGGAGAGTGGAATCCTTAAAGAGCTACCAGCAGAGAAACGAATGCTGGAAGGCATTTTTTTTTTTTTTATGAAATCAAAGCTTTAATGAGCTATAAGAAAGCAAATCCCAAGAGCCCTAGGAGTTTTGTAAATAAAGAGACCAGACTTCCTGTGGGAGCACAGCTAGAAGATAACTTCCCATTTAGAGGTGCCCCAGCAATCACATCTTACGTGCAAAGTTAGCCTGTCTGGACCCATCGTGCTCTCCATTTTTCAAAGGGGAGGAGACACCGCTTGAAAACGTATTCCCAGTCGTGTTGCCTGGAATGTGATCCATTAGAGATTTATTTCGATATCTAAGCACATGTGCCACGGGAGATTAAAAGTGAATAATCAGTCATTTACCTTAATGTGAATGAATTAGGTGGCTTCTTGGTAATATCTAAGTGAGCTGCAAGGAAGGAATAAAAGTGTTCTCGAAAAATAGGTAAGACAGAGTGAGGCAGCAGGGAGCAGTGCAAGAGGACCCCCACCTCTGTCCCCTGAAACATCAGCTAGGGAGCCAGAAGAGAAATTAAGACCTTAGGGAAAGAGCTGAGGGAGAGAGGTGGGAGGGGTCTACACTGACATGTGACTCAGTGGGCTGCCTAGAATCCTCCTGGTCTACAAATACAGTCTTCCTGCCCCACCCAAGTGTGGCAATAATAAAGCTCTTGCTTTATTCTCTGCTCTAACCCCCTCAACCAAGTCATTTTTTTTCCCCTGCCATGTGATAATGTTCTCTGTTGATAACACATCAGTGGACAGTCTTCTGGCATTGAGCCATGACATATGTAAAAAGCAGAAGCAACGTGTTGAGATAGTTTAGGTCTCATGTTATTGTCAGTCCCCAGAAGATTACTGCCCCTGTCTTTCAGGTACTTGGCTATCAAGAGTAGGAATAAAATCCATTTTTAATATTGAAAGATCATCCCTGGTGCCTCCCCACCCCTCCATACAACAGAAGGATAAAGCCTGGCATAAAGACATATTTGAAACAAAAAGCTAACTACCCAGGGGTCGTGTCAGGCACCTGAATGCCTGACCTAAAAGCCTGTGACCTTTGCTTATGCATCTGTTCCTCCGGCACTCAGATATTGACATCTGATGTTGACCTCTGATGTTGACATCAGATGTTCCCATGTCAAAAAAAAAAAAAAAAAAAAAAGGAAAAAAGAAAAGGAGGATTAGGTATTAATAAAAGAAAAGTACCAGTGTTGAAGGCCAGCACTGTGGCCTTTTAATACTTACTAAAATAAGCACATGCAATAGATTATATTACCCTCCTCCCCACCCCGCCACCCCTCTATATAGAAGAGGGAACAAAGGCTCAAAGCAGGAAAACAACCTGGCTGTGATCATACATTTGATGAGAGTCAGTGAGAGCACCAAACTTATATTCTTGCCGTGAGATGAAAATGTCTCTTATGCTCATCTGACAGCCATTTTCTCACACTCTGATTTATGATCTATATGGTACAAGCCATTGTAAAACACAATCCAATGTACAGTTGTAAGGAACTAACACAGAGTGCCAATCAATAGTAAAGAAGGAATACAATAAAATATTCTAATTGGTATTCATGAAAAATAACAGATCTATCAAGATATTCCATTATTGCTTCCAAGGTTACATTGCATGGTTTTTGGTGATTTCTTACTTTTTATGTCAATTTTCTATAATGCATTTTAAATCAAAATACAAACGAACCCCTTTTCCAAAAACGGTATTAACCTCAGATACCCTTCCCCTTTGTTTCAATAGAGACATGAGATGAATAAAATATGATGTTTAGCAAACTCTGATTTTATTTGCTTCAAGTACTGGAAACATTATTGGTAAGAACAAAGTCTCTACTGTTCTGCTAAGTTCTAATTCTTAAATATAAAATTTCCAATTATTCATGAGTCATTTTCTTTTTTCTTAATTTTTCAGTTACCACCTTAGGGCAAATCCTACTATGTGGGGATTTAGAATTAGTATTATTTAAATAACCTTAGGAACCATGAGTGATTCCTTATAGGTTATGTGATATACTTGCATCTTTAAGTGCCACATGAATCAAGTTAATCACAAAGTCAAATATGTAAAATTCAGATTCTATTTTGCTGTGTAGACAATTACAAAGACAGGAATATAAAAGGAAAAAGAGACAGCCGTTGAAAAAGCAAACTGGAACACCCCTTTCATGAATCCTTTTGTATGCCTGACACTGGCAGTTGGGGCTTCCTGATATGGTATTTGATGTCAAAATTGATGGGGAAACCCCACATTTTACTGCCAATACTTGTTTTGTTTGGAGAGGTTCTTCTTTTAACGGTACGGCTGTACTATCAAATGAAAGCATGTCTGTCCTTTCCTATTCTTAGAACAATTAGAAGAATGTTGAATTTATGGCCATTACCCAATGGCGTAGCATTCTGCTTTAAACAAAATGTCTTTATTCTTTGACTAGTTGGATAATAACTAAGGCAATGAAACATAATGAATACTGTCTTTATTTTTTCTCTGAAGGTGCACCGGGAACATGGGCTTTTAGGAAATGCACATCCTTGGGACATCCTGCTAAAACGGGCAGTGGAATGAGCTGGGGTCCAGGAGTCAGAGGTCCTGGACCTCCAACCAACAAATGACTTTGAAAGGGGCTCTCATAATGCTTATCATCTCCCTACCTAACTTTTCACCCTATAGACAGAGTGAGAAAGAGAGTGAGGAGTTGAAGAGATTGTTTCTGGGTCTAAACATTTGGGTTTCACAGTAGATAGAGTAAGGAAAGTGATGTCTCATTTTTAATCCCATTATTAAAAAAAAAGGCAAAATTGGAGAGTAGAGATATGGTCATTGTTTTTATTCTTATGATAGAAAACAAAGTGATTGTTTTTTTATTAATTGCTCAGAATTGGAAATCACATTTCTTCAGGGCCCGGGTGGCTCAGTCGGTCAAATATCTGACTCTTGGTTTCAGCTCAGGTCATGGTCTCATGGTTTTGTGGGTTCAAGCCCAGCATCGGGCTCTGGGCTGATGTGCAGAGCCTGCTTGGGATTCTCTCTCTCTCCCTCTATCTTTACCTCTCCCCTGTTCATGCTGTCTCTCTCTCTCTCTCTCTCTCTCTCAAAATAAATAAACTAATAAATAAATAAATAAATAAATAAATAAATAGAAAATCATATTTCTTCAATTAACCAGGAATGGTGGGTAGGCCAGTTTGCCCTTTGGCGAGAAGGCGTTGCATGGTGTTTGGGATGTGGGTCCTGCATGCAGGGCCGCTGGTGTTGGAATCCCAGCTTCACCCCTCTCACAGGCCATGAACTTAGTATATCTCCTAATGTCACCCACAAGAACTTGCTTGCTGAACACAGCATATTTCTTTGTTCTGAGGGGCATTGGTAGACTGAAGATAGATCTAGCCATATTCTGAAGGAATAACCCTAGATTCCACATCTGGGAGCATCTGTTCTAGTCCTGAGGTCCTGACTTTACAGAAGACTTTGGGTAAATTGTTCTGTCTCAAACAGATAGCTTTTGTCTCTCTGAACACCATTTGGGAAATATCATTTCATGATATCCGTGATGAGAAGGCATTATGTCATTGAAACACAATATATAGACTTCAAAGTAGCTACCAACCTGTCCCAGGATATCATCCCAGGATTCACGTTTCCTTTTCAGCTCTGGGCTTTTATATATGAGCACCGCAAAACTAAGTTCACAGCGGCAACACAATTAGCAAGCTCTCTGAAAAACTGCCTCCGTTTGTGGCTGCTAATGTATTTGCTATAGATTTTAGTGACAGAAATAGTGATATTAATGTCGTCAACATCCATGTCACTGCTTGAAGGCATCATGTAAGCCAAAAGGTTACATTTTAAATTATGAAAGGCTGAGTTTAAAAAAAAGTCCTTCATTTTTCTGACTTGTCACATTAGAGTTTAAGATTATGTTATAGGTGCTCAGAATTAATCATAACATGTTAGCCTAGGTAAAAATAAAATATAATATGGGAAGTCCATATTGTTGATTTAAAATATTTTATTTATTTAAAAAAATTTTTAATGTTTATTTATTTTTTAGAGAGAGACATAGTGTGAGTGTGGTTGGGGCAGAGAGAGAGGGAGACACAGAATCTGAAGCAGGCTGCAGGCTCCAAGCTGTCAGCACAGAGCCTGATGTGGGGCTCGAGCTCAAGAACCATGAGATCATGACCTGAGCCGAAGTCGGATGCTTAACCGACTGAGCCATCTAGGCACCCCTGATTTAAAATATTTTAAATGTTATGCTATGGGCTAGATACGTTGATATCAGTAGAAGTATATATAAAATAAACTGTCATTTTATGAATAACCTCTATGTTTAGCCAGATAACGTTGTGTTTCTCATCAAGCATATTTTAATTAGGGCAGATTTCTCTGTAATGAAATTCTAAATAATATAAGAATACAAATTTTAGGAAAATGGATCTTTTAATTAATCAAATCAGCATATACACAGATGTATATATGTATGCAGGAAGTATACACATTTCATGTTTACTAGGTACCCAACCATTTAATGTTCCAAACAACCTTATGGAGGTGATATTCTATGCCCACTTTAAAGATGAGAAAACAGTCTTAGAGATTAAATAACTTGTCCAAGATCACACAACTATAAAGTGGTAGCCTGAGGGTAAAACGAAGGGTTGTCAGCCTCTAAAATCACTACCTACCCTTACATATGCTTCCCCTCCAGACTCCTAACTATAGTCATAACTAATTCTTAACTGTTATTTTTTTATTGTTATATTTTTATTCTTAACTGTTTATTTTTTATTCTCTTAATGTAGAATACTGTTGGTTGGGACTTTTTGTTTGTTTGGTTTGGGTTTTTGTTTTTTGTTGTTGTTGTTTTGTTTGTTTTCTGGGTTTTTGTTTTGTTTTGTTTTGCTTGGGTTTGTTTTCAGGATAGGATTGAAAAGTAGTGCCGACGGATCCTTCCAGCGGCATGAGTAGATGTCGTAGGGCTGGCACTAATAATTTTCTAGGGATACCGGAAAGCTGAAATTATCTTCTGTCTTCCTGTTGATTGTCTTCGTTATACTAGCATAATGAGCTGAACGCAAAGATTCCTTATTTTATCCCTCCGATAGCCATAGAGAAGGTATTAAAATATATGATGAGTCATTGGTCTGTGACACCTACCGTGCTTTAAAAATACTAAAAATGGGACCCAAATATTTAATTTCATTTAATTAACTAATTAATTATTTTTTTAAAAAGTTTATCCATCTATTTTGAGACAGAGAGAAAGAGAGAGAGAGAGAGATGCGGGAGGGGCAGAGAAAGAAGGAGAGAGAGAGAATCCCAAGCATTTACTCCATTGTCAGCAGAGAGCCCAATGTGGGGCTTGAACTCAAGAACCTTGAGATCATGACTGGAACCAAAACCAAGAGTCAGAAGCTTAACCGACTGAGCCACCCAGGTGCCCTCAAATGTGTTATAAAGTAGGATAATTTTAAACACCTGAAGCAGAAATCTTGCTATCTGTGGTTAGATTCCTGCCTGAGAACTTTCTTTTTCATGTGCTTGTTTAGGTTAAGTCCATTTTCCACTCACCCCCACATTAAATACTTTGAGATCATATTTCTGCATTGGCAGGAATTCTTTTCAAAGATTCAAATTTGCAAAAAGCTGTCCACCACTTAATAGTTTACAACCTAAGTATTTATTCATGGGTTCATTTTATGTGCTTATTCATTTATCAAATATTTACTAAGTACCTATGGCAGGTTAAGCATCCTGTTAGATGCTAGGAATAGATAGGACTAGAAATTGATACATTTCTGTTACTTAGAATTACACATCTCTTTAAAATCTAGGTCACCTACACAGAAATGTTGAGAAACCATTGAAGGCCTTGTTTTAATACGTAGTTAGCATCATAATAGCTGATGCTATCTCCAGTAAGAAAACCCACTTGTATGACATTATGGAATCTAGACCGATCTGTTTTATTGAGGATTGAGATTTGGCTTTATTTGTCTTAAAAATCAGTGCAAAGTGTTTGTTTGTTTGCTTTGTCTTTTCAGCACTGGCCAAAGACAAATCAGAAGCTATAAGTGAGAAAACAGAAATACTTCAGTTGTTTTGGCCCCAGTTACATTTAATTTACATTTAATTCATGTTTCAGGTCAAGATCTAGTGAGCAAAGAATGAAAGATGTTTCAGCACCCTAACTGGATTCTTACATTGGATGCTATTTACTCTTAATGGGATTATGGCTTGGAATGAGGTGAGTTCAGAGAATCAGAGGTTTTGATTGTATTGTTTTATTAAACAACTCGGCTATTTAAAGAATGCGTGGAGCTTCAGAGTTTAATCAGTCCATAGTGGGAGAAAAATCATTTGTGGAACAGTTCAAATGCCAATGACTTTAGTATTTTCCAGCACTGGAAAAAAAATAAAAAGTAACAGTAAATGCATACTATTAGGCCTTTAACCGGAATTCTTCTGAAATTCCCAGAAACTGAACAAGAGATCAAGCATATTTTGTGGGCTACTTTCTGAAGCCAATCAAACAATAATGGCGATTGTAGCATTTGGCATCTAAACGGTATTAACTTTTGGCTGTTGCATCAGTTTTATTAAATTCAATGAGATTTTTGTTATACAGAACTTGCCAAAGAAAATTTGCATACCAGAAAGAAAGTAGTCATGGAATTTATTCATTAGCTTTTTTACCCAGGAAAGGTCTACAAATGCAAAGGTTTGATTTTGGATGGAGTTCATTTGGATGTGTCACTGGGAAGGGTATCTTTGCTTTGCAGGCTGTCTACATTTGGAAGAATTCAGCCCCATTGATTTTCTTTGTTCTTTGCTGATCTACAATGGGATATGGTGGTCTGCAAGGCCAGATAGCCAAAGAATTTCACCATTTCAAGGGCTGTTATAGGCCTACAGTTCCAGATCAACCTGATCTTGGCAGAGTTGCCAAGGAAATAGTTTTATAGGTATTTCGTTTTTTACCATGAACGACATAAAAGCATTTTTTGCTTCTGTGTGTTCTCGATCATTGCATTTCACTCCTAATTAAATCCCTCACCTCACTGCTGATGTTAAGAATGAAGGGAGGCATGATTTTAGCCTTTGGGTTTTGTTGATCGATTTAAAAGTGACAAGGTTTTTGTTAGTTATACTGACTGACCCTTAAATTACTATTTAAAAAAAAATGCTGATTTCAGAAGTGGCTTGGAAAAAACCAAAGGTATTTCTGATGCTTTGTGGTTGAATGGACTTCAAGATCTGTCCATTAATACTCATCTTACCCAATTCAATTTAGAATATGATGCTCCCCCTTTCCGGAAGTAACATCAGCTCAGCGATATGTCACAGTGATAATATGTTTCATTTATGAAAATTATATTTGTCTGGAAAAATAACCTTTTTTTCCTCCCCAAGTTTCTTTCGGTCATTAGGTTTGTCGTGATACCTCAGGTCTTGTGAAGGTGAACCTTATTGAGCAATCTTGGCTGCATCCAGGGTCTCTCCTTCTGGAGGAAGATAGAATCAGGAGGCAGAGAAGATCGGCAGGCTTAGAAGAGAGCTCAAGGCCGAATTCCAGGCCTTTCAGTGGAGTCAAAAGACAGAATGAAGAAATGTAATGATTCTTACTCTCACTCAGGCTTGGGTACCGGCGCCCCAGGTCCTGGCTCGTGTTTTCTGGCCCTTAGCGCACTCAGCTGCTGGAACTAGACAAGACAAAGATAAAGGACATTCCGAAGCAGAGTCTGAAACTCCATCGAGTATGATAGAGCAGACGGATTCACAAAATCCAGGTTTTGAAGGAGGTTCGACATTATTTTTCTATTTGCTTCTGTAACTGAAAACGGCAGTGTAAATTGGGGCAAGCGTGTGTGTGATGAGTTCAGAGGGACTGAATATTCTCAGAGATGTTGGTATGCCTCAGACTTCTGAGCGATTCCCAAGTACAGCGCACTGTTCGCAACCCCCTGGTCTTCAATTTGTCTCCCGATAATAAATAATGTAAATAATGGTAAAATTAAATGAAAGCCCATTTTGCAACAAAACAAACAAACCCCTAAACATTAAAATGACAGAAGAGTCCCCAAACAGAGTAGAAAGCCCTGGAGTGGTGGTCTCACTGTGGTAAAACTAAATCATCGGTACAAGCAGGTCCTAATAAACCATTCAGCGTGATAAAGGGGCGCTATTATGTTACAAAGCCCAGAAGGCTCTGCTACTACCACGAAGTGAATAGGTTAAAAGACTTTAAATGAGATTGGCACACTTTCCACAGCAAAAATGCAGGGCTACGGGAAGATAATATGCCTTTACTAATGTATACAATAGGACACTAATACCAATTAGAAGGATCTGTGATGTTAGACAATCTGGTTTGTCTCATTGGAAAACTAGGGGGGGTGTGTGCATAGCCAGAAAGAAAACACATTTCACAGAAGTGATCTTAAAAAGAGTCTTCTTGGGTAATGACTTAAATTCTCCTGTTGAATAGAAGCTTCCAAAAGAAAAAAGTAATGGATAGGTTAGTGTTCATTTATTAACTTTTCAGTACCGCCGATGTCCCAGGTACCGTGCTAAGTACTGGTACCCTTCAAAAAGTTACCACGCTTGTTTGCAATGTGCTCTGTGACACATCAGGCCCAGAAGTGGCAGATATTTATTCCTTTATGTCGTTAGTGGAAGACCCGTGCAAGGTTTCAACATAAAAGGCTATTCTTTCAAACAGTTTTGCAACGCCAGTGATTTGACATTCCTCTTACTTTTGCCTGTGTGACTCTAACCACTTCCTGACCTTTAGCTCTGGGAATTAAGAAAAAAAAGACAAATAAAAGAGAAATAAAGTTGAAGAAACAGTACCATTTACAAACCTGAGATGTTATTCTTGTGCAACATTATGCAGTAGGTTAGACACGGTCACTGCCTCGCTGATCACTAAAAATAATTGTTACAAATACTACTTGAATGAGCAGACGTTGAATTCCTTATACTATTGGAAAGTAAAATCAGATATGAAATATTCCATATCATTTTGACATAATCTCCTGGCTCCTAGAACCCTGGCCCTGTGCTACACTCATGCTTTCAATTATATTACTAAGTAGTCACACGCTAATGCCTGATGGAAAATGATCCTTTATTCTCCGGGTACCCTGTCCTATTGTTTTCTAAATGGGTTTCAGGAATACAGATTCGAACTTGAATGGAAAAATGCTATTTACGGTCTTGCGCTCTTTCTCTGTGTGCTTTCTCACATAATATAAAGATAGACGCTATTGTTTATTTTTTCATTGGGGCCTTTTAATAGTTGAAGAAACTTTTTAATAGTTGAAGAAACACTTAATGACAAACTTTGCTGGTATGACTCACAACATTGTCAGACTTCTCTTCCGGCAAAAGTTGGTGCCATTGACATTTCCTCCTAAGGAGATTCTTCCATTTGGTTTCTTGGGGGCGTGCTAACGGGAGTAGGTTTTGCAATGGATTCAATGTGCTAATACCCCTGCCCTTGTTTGATGAGCTTGCGATTAATTCTTTAGTTTGCTCTCCAAAACAGCAGTGCTTGTGTGTACACGTGTGCGCATGCACTTGTGTATGCATATTTGTGTGTGTATATGTCGGGGGGAGTGGAGTTAAGGGGCGAGTTCACCAGACTACCATTGATTGTTCCTCTCCCTTTGCAACTGGCACAACTGTAAAGTGCTTACAATATGGTATGAAGCGGTAGGCAGGGGTTCTCTTCCAATTCATACAAGGGT
Source organism: Prionailurus bengalensis (assembly GCF_016509475.1). Lineage (NCBI taxonomy): Eukaryota > Metazoa > Chordata > Mammalia > Carnivora > Felidae > Prionailurus > Prionailurus bengalensis. The sequence continues at coordinate 20,037,886 of NC_057349.1, read as the reverse complement.
AAATCCTTAGGAAGAAACATATTTCTATTACTATTTTTTTTTTATCATAAGCCACTAGCTTTGTGAGTTTAGCTGATCATTGAACAACAGGATGCCCTGTGCACGTAGATTTGATTTTGGATGGTTTTTGGCATGACCTTTGTTCACGCAACCTGTAACTAGTTTAATACGGTCGACTAAAGTTGACAGGCTTTGCCCAGTTCCAATGGTCAAAGGTTATCTCTATGAATGGGCTTGCTAATTACAATTTTATATTTATCAGGTTTAAAATAGCACACAGCTAGAAGCGGCTGGTAGAAGCCTTTCCAAGTCCCTAGGATGATATGGGAAGATCACAACTGACAAACGCAAGGCAAAAAACAAAATGAAACAAATAAACAAGCAGACAGAAAAGTGAAAAATAAGTAAACAAGACTAGCAGTGATCCTATTACTGGGATCTGGAAAGGGGCCTTGAGAACTATGAGGATGATGCACCTGGGCTGAAAAAGCAAGCATGGTCCAGTGTTAATAAAGATAATTCCCTTCAGGGTGGGGAGAATCATTTTCAAGTACGTTTTGGATATCTTCTCTGTGAAGCTAAAAGGTTAATGATAGAGGGAAATCAGCCATTGAAACTTGACAAGAAAATACCCTGCCTCAACAGTTATATACTTGGCCACGTTCTCTTTCTTTTGTGCAAATTAAAGAAAGATATTCTGCACTATATAAGTGTTTAAAATATATTATCTGTGTCAGTTAAAATTATTTCCATTGACGGCAGGCCTAATCCACATTCAAACCTAAAACTAGGGAACATCCTAGACTCTCTTGTAAGGAAATAGCAAAAAATGTAGACCATGTGTTCTATCATAGCTACCTCATTATTATAAAAATCATCTAACATTAGGAAAAAAGTTTCATATAGTCTGACTAGGCAGGCTTAACACTGTCATGGTTGAAAGGCTCTCCATGGCACAGGAAAACACTTTCAATGTCATCAATGGACTGTGAGCTTCATGGAGGCAGGCTCCGCCTTGGTTTCCTTCTCCATTGGCACCTGGAAAACTCCTGGTATGATAAATATTTGCTGACTATCATTAGTAAATAATGATTAAATGTGCCCGAGTACAAAATGGTATAGAGAGCATCATTTCAAGTATATTTACTACCGGGAAAAATTGTTGGTCAACGGAGCCTCCTCTAGCCCCTTGTTAGGGTGGACACATAGGGTGGAAAATTTCCATGTATGGCTAGTGGACAGAGGTGAGGGGGTCTGGAGCTCGAGTTTGCAACAGGAGGGACAGACTACCAGGGCATGCTGTGCACTCTATCACCACACCACACTTAGCACATTTTTGCAGTTATATGTAGATCAATCTAGAATGTAAAGCTCTTCAAGTGCGCTGTTGCAGACAAGGCAATCGGACGTTTGTGAAACCCTATCAACTGTAACAAGACCCTGCAAACTAGTGGGGGGGGGATGGCTTGCGGGGCATTACTTTTGTCGTAGAAACAGGTCTTATATCTGGATTCATGCTATGGATGAAATGTTTGTGCTCCCCCAAATTAATAGGTTGAAGCCTTAACCTCCAATCTATGAATCTGACTCCTCTAGGTATATCATGCGATATTTGGAGATAAGGCCTGTGTGCAGGTGGTAAGTTAGATAAAGTCATAAGGGCAGGGAGGCTGTGGTCCCATAGGATCAGTGTCCTTGTAAGAAGAGACACCGGAGAGCCTTCTGTCTGCACGCGTGTTCTGAGGAGCGGCCTCGGGGGGACAGGAAGAGAGCAGCTGTCGTCAAGCCAAGAAGAGAACTGTCATCAGAAACTGAACCTGCAGACACTTTGGTCTTGGACGTTGAGGTTCTAGAACTGCGAGAATATACATTCCTGTTATCTGAGCCCCCCCCCCCCCCCCCCCCCCCCCCCCCCCCCCGCCCCGGTCTGTGGTATTTTGTTACGGCAGCCCGAGAAGATCGAGACAGTTAATTAGTAATCTGTGCCAAGGTAGGCAGGACCTTAACTTTATTCACCCTGAATATTTCCTAAATCCTGAAATCCAGCATCCTGGCTGAGGTCTCAGGCCCTGGTGCCTGCGTTCCGGGTACCGTGCAGCATGGGGTCTCTTACTCCATAAAGAATGGCTTAGTTGCTGGTTACTGACCAGAGGCATTGGGAACAGAATGCAAGTAGGTGTGCAACTTGAGTTCCTCTTCTTTCTAACTTTGGGACATTGAGCGTTTATGTCTGTTTCTTAGTTTTCTCAATGACACTTGCCTTTTCTGTATCATGGGGGGTCCTGGGAGGATCAAATAGGATCGTGAGACTGCTTTGTTTAGCATGAATGCCATATAAATGTAAGGGATTTATTTTTTTAATGTTTATTTATTTTTGAGAGAGAGACAGAGACAGAGTAAGAGCAGGGGAGAGGCAGAGACAGAGGAGACACAGAATCTGAAGTAGGCTCCAGGCTCTTAGCTGTTAGCACAGAACCCGACGTGGGGCTGGAACCCACGAACCATGAGATTATGACCTGGGCCAAAGTCAGACGTTTAACTGACTGAGGCACCCAGGCTCCTCTAAATGTAAGGGATTTACTAAAAGGTGCCATTCGGACTTAGGAATGGAAGGCCCCCAACTAAGTGAACATGATTCAGAGGACCCGCTTAGCTTACTCCAGCCATGCTTCTCAAGAGGATTCCCTGGGGACAAGGGGAGGTACCACTGGAGCCTAAGCCCCAACTTCTGCACGTGGATCCGGGTACCCAAAACCCTGAATTCCCTACCTAATGAGTCCCTAACTTTCAGGAACGGCCTTGGCTTCTTCCACCAGCCCTGCCTTCCCAGTCGGCACACCAAATGGCACACTTCTAGGTCTGAGGGGTGCACAAGAGATGAGGGTTTGGGGAAGAGTGAGTGGGCAGACCTTGGACTTGCAGGCTGAGGTATGCACAGGGTGTGTAAGTGTGTGCATGTCTATGGGGGGTGCATGGTGTGTGTGGCCCCTTATGGACCAGAGAGGGAAGGGAAAGGGGAAGACCAGGACTGGGGCAGGACTGTGGTTTGTGGTAAAAGGTATGTTGCCCCTTTGTCCTCTTTGTCAGGCCCTGAAAACGTTAGGGTGAGTCTACATGAATCCTACATTCAGCCTAACTGTGTGATTTGGGGCTAATCAATTTGTATATCTGGCTCTTAATTGCCTTGGATTATTAGAAAATGATACAATTGGAAACTCTGTGTCTGCAGATTTGGATACATAAAACCTGTGAGAGTTCTAGTCCTGCCTCTATTTTGTACTGCTAAAATTCTGGCTTAGATATTAATTTCTAAACTCGTTTATAAAATTAGTACACACATTGGGGTGCCTGTGTGGCTCGGTTGGTTGGGTGTCTGACTCTTCAGCTCATGTCTTGATCTCAGGGTCATGAGATCAAGCCCTGCATCGGGCTCTGTGCTGGGTGTGGAGCCTCCTTGACATTCTCTCTCTCTCTCTCTCTCTCTCTCTCTCTCTCACCCAGCCCCTCTCCAAAAAAAAGTTATCTTTTCTGGTTTTTAGATCTTTCAATGGCTTTTATAAATGGTCTTCCTTCTATGTTACCCAATATGGCTTTCTCTTGTTTCATTTCTCAGATTCTATAATTAGTATTGAGAATTTTTTATCTTATATCTTTTTCATTTTTATCAGTTCTCATTACATCTGGCTCTTATTTTTAAAAAATAAATATTTTTTCTGCTTAATTCATATTTCACCTCTGCTTTTAAATTTTAATAAAATTGGTGGCTATATTTAACATAGTCTAGTATAGTTTGCTTGTGCCACAGATGAGGGTAATACACTCAAAACTTGAGCTTTGAAGGGGTGAGTCGAGACGGAATTTTCCAGTTAATTTGGTTGCAATGATTGGGGATATTTTATGAATAAAATTATCACATAATCAAAAAATGTTTTAAATGGGTAACTTTGTTTTAACTTCAATTGACATAAGGGAGTCTATGAGTTGGCCTAAGATTCATAGCATTTTTTCTCTAGGAGAATCCCGAGAGGTCAGTTTATAAACAAGTAATTATTGAACACACCCAAGAGAATCTGGATCTTATTCCCAGATCTGCCATTAAGCAAATTGCTTAATACCCTTGTCTTCATTTGTACAAGGTTGTGCTGAGGATAAAGTTAGAGACAATAGATGAAGCCATGCCTTAGAAAGCCAGAAGACTCTGCCGTTATAATTTGTCAGATTAATAATAATAACATTATCACATAATGCTCCTAATGCATAATTTACAAGATGCAAAACTGAATTATATTTTCCTCGTGAAAATTTGTTATAAGGTTAAAGGCTCTATTGTTGTGTATGTCATGGGGTATTGTGATTGGCTTAACGGGAACCACTCTGTCCCCCATTCACATGATAGATGAACACTACACTGGTAAAGAAACTACATTTTTTTTGTTGTTGCTCGTTAAGACTACAAATAACGTATAAATGAAATAATGAAATGAATAATACATGTGTGATGTTGGCTAATGATCTTATACACTCATATTGGAAAAGGTAACGATGCTGAGCGTCCACGGCCCGGCCACACGGCTCACATTTGAATCCCAGCCTCACTACCCAGGAGAGGCATAGTCTTGGGCAAATTCTTAACCTCTTCATGTCTGTTTCATTATCTACCGACTGTGGATAATAACAGCATCTGTCCCTGGACAGCTGTTAGAGATAAGTAAGCTAATATGTGTAAAAGGTCCCTAGTGCTTGGCACATAGTAGTAGGTCTAGAAATGTTAATGTTTCATGATTAACAAATTTGAAAATAATTGTCCTCAGTAGACCTCAAAATTTCATGATGAAAAAATGCTTAAACTGTGCTAAAATATACACAATATAAAATTTACCAATTTAACCATTATTATTTTTTTTAATTAAAAAAAAAATTTTTTTTTTTCAACGTTTATTTATTTTTGGGACAGAGAGAGACAGAGCATGAACAGGGGAGGGGCAGAGAGAGAGGGAGACACAGAATCGGAAACAGGCTCCAGGCTCTGAGCCATCAGCCCAGAGCCTGACGCGGGGCTCGAACTCACGGACCGTGAGATCATGACCTGGCTGAAGTCGGACGCTTAACCGACTGTGCCACCCAGGTGCCCCTTAACCATTATTTTTTAAGTTTATTTATTTTTGAGAGAAAGAGAGAGAGAGAGAGAGAGAGAGAGAGAGAGCTTGCGCACAGAAACAAGGAAGAGCAGAGAAAGAAGGAGGTGCAGAATCCAAAACAGGCTCCAGGCACCAAGCTGGCAGCACAGAGCTCAACATGGGGCTCGAACTCACGAACCGTGAGATCGTGACCTGAGCCAAAGTTGGACAAGTAACCAAGTGAACCACCCAGGTGCCCCCAGTTTAACCATACCAGTGGCATTAAGTACATTCACAGTATTGTGCAACTGTTACCTCCGTCTATCTCTAGAACCCTTCCATCATTCTCAAGTGAAGCTCTGTACCCATTAAACAATGACTCCCGTTGTCCCCTCCCCCAGCTCCTGGCAACCACCCTCTACTCTCTGTCTCTGTGAATCCAATGACTGTAGGTATATCACACAGTGTTCGTTATTTTGATAGTAACCACCTTAATGTGTGGGAAGTGGAATTTCATTGTGGTTTTGAGTTGCATTTCTCTGACGACTGATGTTGAATGTCTTTTCATGTGTTTTTCAACTACTTATAGATCCTCTTGGGAGAAATGGCTATTTGAGCTCTTTGCCCATTTTTAAAGATCAGCTGCTTTGTGTTTTGTGGTTGACTTGTAAAGACCTCAACATACTTAACTGAGAAAATGCTTCAGTTATCAAGGTGCGAGTAAGGTCTGAGAAAATTCTGTTCAGTAGGCGATAGTATTAATTCTAAGTTCTTGCATTAGAGTGCATAAATATTGCAAAACAAATATTTTAACAGGTATACTTTCTTTTTGTCTGCATTCAGATTCACTTCCTTTGACAAACATTTTACACAGATCTTATCCGATAGCTTGCCTTGATTTGTGATCATTTTGAACGCTTAGCCAAAATTAGATGCTACAAAATAAAGCCTTTCAGCATTCATTTCATTCTTATATGGCCTATATATTTGCCCAATAACATTTTCCATCAAAAGATTCTTTTAGCTGGTTGATGAGATATTACAAAGAGCAATTTCAGAATTTCAAATTTTAATCTTGTACAGCATGTTCCTTCTCATGTTAAAATTCATTCAGCCTCTTCTCTATTTGTGTGGGGACACATTTCCATGACATTGCATGTTCAAGAATTACAATTTGAAAAAAGCTGCAAAATCTTATATACCCTGCTCGGTCAGCTACATAGGAAAACATGACTTGCTCTTTGTGTTAGAGAAGCTAACTGTCTACAGTAGCAGGTGGAGTGGGTTGATGAGGAGGAATGTGGAAAAGTCAATCATTATAGGGAAATAGAGCAACAAAGGCTTAGGAATATCCCATTCATGGTAGTAAACAGCAAGATAAACCATCTGTTTTCTAGCTTGGCCTCATAGCGTGTTCCAATCCCGGAAATCCCACCCTTTTCGGAGTGGTGATGTCTTTAGAGACTAAAGTTGAGTACCAAAGTAGTATAGATGTTTTCAATAAGAGGAGATTCAGGAGACAGGTTTATGACAATAGGGCAGGTATAGAGATTAAAGCTGGAATGAGAAAAAAAGGCAAAGTGAGTTGTAAACATTACTCTAAAAATGAGCCAGATTTACAACTAGGAATTTCAGATTTATCAAATTGAGTGATAGAACTTCATGACCTAATTCAGAAGTGGAGACAGACTAAGAAAGAGTGAACCAAGTGTGTTCAGCAGCTTCTTCGCTAGGACATGTCCGTCCTCAAAGGGTTAGGATCAATGCTTTGAATGGCATCACTTTGGCTGGTGTGGACTGGCCCCCGGCCCACGGTGAAATGTGTCCTTAGACACTGAGAAGCTTCTGAAGGGAGAATGTGGCACCCACAACTGGTAACGGCTTCCAATGTTCTTGGAGAAATGTTCAACTTCTTCACTTTACCTTTGTTTCTAAGAAGTGTTGCCAACCATATATTTACAAAAGAAGCTGAATTTTAATTATTTTCTTTTTTCATAGGAGTTGCTTCAGATAGCCTCAATAATTTTATACTTACTTAGAACTACCCAAGTTGGCCTCAAAACCAGAAAAATAAAATTCAGGCCATTCTCACGGATTTTCCAGAAGCTTTCCTGAAAGAAATTTGAATATAGACTTTGTTATATTATCAATGCTAATTTTTAGCCCATGAGAAAAAAAGCAAAGTGCTCTGTGGTATTCATATATTACTATACTTCATTATTGATTTGAAACTAGATGTAGAAAATCTGTCGCCAGTGTAGACTGATTTTATGCAAGCCACGAAAACATCCATCAGACAGAAACTTGATTCTAATAGAAACACCCGGTGGCCAACAGCAGACCAGAGATCTTTCAGGTTTTAGGGATGAAAATGTAGTGGAAGAAATGTGATATGTGGCTTGTTGCGTTTAAATCATTGTGCTCAGGAAAAACTATCCTCCTCATTCCAGAACACACATTTTCCTTAGCTGATAAATCACTAAGCTTTAGTTATTGTAACTTGACCAACATTATATGTATATATATATATATTTTTTTTCTTTTTTTCTTTTCTTTTTTTTTTTTGTTTTGTTTTTTTGTTTTGTCCTCTCGGTAAACCTGTTTGGAAAGTTTCAGCAGCTGACTCTGGTGTTGTACCCATCAAAGTATTCAGCTTTGCAATACTTGTGAAAAGCAAAAGAAATACAGTTTTCAAATGTGGGGAGATCTGACTTTGTGGATGTATTTTCCCAAGGGCTTGTCAATTATTTAAAAGCCTCAGGAGGCAGTTTTACAGATATGTGTGACAATCAACCTAGATCTATAAGTCGTCAGCCTGTTTGCTTAGAATTTGCTGAGGGTAGCTTTTACATTGATTAGCCAAGCGAAAGGAAGGGAAGGCTGTGTGTAACATGGCCGTGCCCCCCGAGCCAGGACGGCTGCAGTGAGAGCAAGAGAAGTAGTAAGACTCAAGAAAGATCAGGAGGTAAGGACTGAACTTTCTGTTTGACTGTAAACAGGTGAGCGAATGAGAAGGACTCAGTATTCATAGGAGGGTGTCCAGCTTGGATGAACTGGTGGGAGAATTGGTACTATTTCCGAAAATAGGCAACATGCCTGGGAGAATGATGAGCCCCGTTGCTTATCTGCTGCGTTTGAGGGGCTTGTGAGACGAGACAGAGCTTTCCAACTGGCCTGCTAATAAGCAGATCTGAAGCTCATAAGAAAGATCTGATCGGGAGGAGAACATCTGGGCCTCAATAGCTAGTGAATGGTAAATAGAGTCTTGGGAATGATGAGGTCATCCAGGAGAATATATACAGAAGAAACAGAAATGGTCCAGGGAAGCACCCAAGAACATCATTACCTAAGGGACAGCGGAACAAGAGCCTTAAAGACACAGAGAAGGTAAGAGGCTGGAAAAGAGGACAAAAACCGAAAGTGGAGGTTTAAAATATAAGAACTATAATCGTCCAGGTTTTAGAAAACATAATGCCAAGTTAGATAGCACAGAGAATAACATATTCTTGACCCAAAGGCAACAAGGGGTTCCTTTTCCTGTGTGAATCAGGGATGTATGAAAACCCTTGCTTGCTGGATAAATCAGAGGAACCACTTACCACGTTTCTTAAAGCCACAATGCGAAGCATGTGTTGAGTGTAACTGGTAAGTCATGAATGAATGAATGATTTTTTTTCTATCTTATTTTAAATATTTATGTTTGAGAGAGAGGAAGAGAAAGAGCGAGATAGAGGGAGCACACAAGCAGGGGAAGGCCGGGGGCAGGGGGGAACCTGAGGCAGGCTCTTAGCTGACCGCAACAACCCATTTCGGGGCTCAAACCCACGAACTGTGAGACCATGACCCGGGTCCAAGTCGGCCGCTCAACCGACTGAGCCACCCTGGCATCCCAGGAGTTGTTTTTGAAAGAAGCCATAATTGACCAGTCTGGTGGAGCACATGTGTGGCCTACACACACTTTCTTCTTGTAAGGAAGTTACATTCAGGTGGAGAAGACAGTCTCATGCAGAAAAGACCCACACAGTGTGGAATGTCCTGGGACCCATGCGTGAGGAGTGGCTTTCGGAGCGTTTTGATGAAGATGATGCTGAGCATGATGAATGAGAAGCACTTATCTCACCCCCTGGGGAGTTAGTCTCACCAACAAGGGATGTCGGAGGAGTGTCTGCGGAGCCATCACCCCACTGCTCCTTTGAGTGCTTTGCAATCTTTGGGGACCCTGGGGGCCTGCTTTGGCCCCACCTTCCGCCTGATATGCTTGTGGCACTCAACAGGAGTATGTTCTCTTTCCCCGCCGTGAAATCTCACAGCCTGAGCTGCAATACTTCTACTCAGGCAGCTGGGTATTCATCCCAAGGTCAAATGACTCTGCAGTCGGACAGAAATTTGACTGCATGCCCTTGTGTAAGTCGGTTTTGTTTGTTTTTTATTTAGGAAGGGTATATGAGTGCTTTGGGGACCACTTGAATATCCTTAGCAACATTCCTAGTTTCATAACTTTGGTGTCCCTCAGCATTCTACTGGAGGGTCTGGATTTGGGCATAACAGTTAAAAGTATAATGTGAGAGGATTTTTATCCCCTTGTTATCACACCTTCAAATGAAAGACTGTCTATCTTGCAGGAGCCATCTTTTCTTTAAGTATTTGCTGCTTTTTCAGATGGCTGCAGTTCTATTTTTCATGAGCACAGTTGATTTAGACCTTTCGAAGTCTTAAACACAGGAAATGTTATGGTAACATACAACTTCCTGTTTAAAGTTTAATTTTCAAGCAACCCTAATTTTTCTCTGCCAATGCAGAGATGGATAGTTAATAGAGACACTGTCAACTAGCCTAAGAGATAACATATTGTTAGACTCGTCAAGAAAATTCTACTAATTATAATTCTTTTGGAATAGATGCATATTTTTATTCATAGAATAATACACTTTCACCCACAGAAGGTAAGGCCAGAGGACCTTGATCTCTACCACGCTTTCTACTTTGAGTTCAGAGACTCAAGAAGGAGAAAGGAGAGAGGGAACAAGAGTAGTTGGGGAGAGCCATTGAACTTGATGCAGTCTTGGTCATGAGAAAGTAGAGAGGGAAGGGTGGAGGGCCGGGTAGGGGGAGACTCAGACGGCATTGCGGCACTGAGAACGTCTCGGGGAGGAAGTTGAGAGTCTCAGAGCAAATATTTTCCATTAGAGCAGGAATGGCCTTGCTGTAGTATGGCCGACGTGCTCAGCATTGGGTGAGAGAAATCTGGGTGAGTGTGTTCTTGGAGGGGACAGTGCAGCGAGGCCTGAGGGTATGGCAGCTAGAATATGCCATCCAACTGCACTTCTGACAGCAGGTTCTCTCTTGAACGCGCCTGGCCGTCATACAGCTGGAAACCTCGCTTTACTATTCCCTTTACTCTGCTACATGGAGAGTGGAGAGTGTAATCTCCTTGCACTTCCAAGAGCTTTATGGGAGGCAGTTTGAAAGCTACTGGCCTGTATAAAACACTGACAAATGATGGACTGCCCCATTCATTTATTTAAGAGATACTCATTGAGCATCTATTGTGGGTGCTAGGCACTAGGAATATAAAACAAACATGATCCCTACTCTCAGGCAATTTATGGTCTAGAGCAAGAAACCGACTATGTATAAAGAAACAAAAGCATAGACAAAATAGCTCAGAAACTGAGTTATAAATTATGATAAATGATGGGAAGGAAATAAATATTTTGATAATAGCAGGGAACGCATACTGAAAATTTATTATGACTGCATTATATATATTATTACATTGCTTAAATCTTACATTGGCCCTCTAAGATGGACACTATTATCCTGACTATATTTCAGACGCAGACCGAGAGATGCTGTCTTGGCTAAGGTCCCACAGCTCCTAAGTGACAGAACAATGTTTCAGCTCAGGTGGCCTGACTCCTTAGCCTTCGCTCTTAACAATTAGCTATGAATTGTCCTTATTCTCTCCCACCCCAAGCACACAGATATGAGATGTCTACTCTGATGACCCGGAGGGAGTGACTATTCACTGGTCACGGGTGTCTTCTGGGTGATACTCAGCTGAGGCCTAATGGTAGGAAGGAATAGCCATGCAAATATCTGGGGACAAGGAAATAAGATTCATTTGTTCAGATAGTCATTCTTGTGTGCCCGTGATGCGTTAGGTTGTTCACCGGTAGCATAGAAGTGAACCGTCTCAGTCTTCCGGATCTTCCTTCCTTGTGGATGACTCAGGCAGTTAAAAGCAAACAATACCGTTTGTCATGATGAGACGAACTATGAAGAAAATAGAGCTGGGTAAGCAGTACAGAGTGGGGAGAAAGGGGCTCTGTGGACTATTTGAAATAGAGTTGTCTTTGTATGGGCAGCATAGAAGCAGTGGAAAATCAGTGCTTTCTGGGTGAAGCCATCACAGTGACTCTCGGGATTCATGAATAAATGCCCCAGCTCGCTCTTTCTTGATTGAGATAGCTCTAAGATGCATGTTCTACATTGTCTTTCTGAGTTTTCCAGCAGGATTAGGCTCCAAATGTCTACAGAGGAATATTATTTGATAAAGCACGCTACCATGCCTCCTACCCCATCCCGTTTCCTACCTCTACAATAAAGTACCCTTGAATCCTTGTCTGGGTTTCCTAGACTAAAAAAGTAAGCGGTAGAGGTGCTCTTGATTTTGTCTCAGGTCAGGATCTCCCCGTTTGTGAGTTCGAGCCCCACATCAGGCTCTGTGCTGACAGCGTGGAGCCCGCTTGGGATTCTCTCTATCCCTCTCTCTCTTCTCTTCCCCTCTTCATGTTCCTCTCTCTCTTTCTCTCTCTCTCTCAAAATAAAAAACTTAAAAAAAAAAAAGAGTAAGTGATACATTTGAAAAGAATCCATAAACATTCAGTCTATTTTTCTTCAGTTTTTCCTGAACGGAAATAAGAAATTCTGGAGTGTTTCCAATATTCATTAGCCTCCCAATATCATTTTCTATGGAAGGAGAAAGCTTATCCCACAGAAGCTTCACTGGCGGCAGAAAAATGGAGAGACGCACCTGTGCTTGTTGGCCTTTCTTGGCCCGTCGCCCCTCACCTCTGTGCCCTGCACGGCCTGGTTACAGGCATATGCAGCACAGAGCCCAGTTGTGCCCTGGCAGAGGCCCTGCCTTCCACATCTGGGAATATGCATTGGCATATGTGTGAAGTGTAAAATACTTTCCTTGATGTGTCACGTTAAATTCGCTCAGCTACAAACTCTGGAATTTTAGTAGAAGAGCATTTTGACCCCCTTCTATCCACCCATTGGTGAAGGAGGACTCCCCTGACGTAAATATTACAAGGATGACTGTACATGCAACATCTGAGTCTGGAAAGCTGAGAGTCACAGCAGTTCATTAGTCCCATAGCTTCACGGTGTGGGGAAGGAGAACGCTAATTACCGTGAGGAGCCACGCGGAGGTTGCCCTCGGCAGTAAAGTGAACCAGAAGGGGCTGTGGGTATCCGGCTTTGTAGTAAGAAGAGGGTGAGGAGACTCTGGCTTCCCGCAGGTGATTGTGACTGCCTTGTTTGAACAATTTGTGGGCTGGCAGAGAAGTAAAACCCATTAGATTGAGGACCTTGCAGAGTGCAGTGGACCTAGCCACTGGGGGCACTTGCTGGAGGGGGGGTACCCTTGTCCATTAGGGGCAGGGGTAGGCCCTTGGGGCCTTGTGAAACTCAAAGATGTCAGAGAAGTACATGAATTTTTTTTAAATGTTTATTTATTTTTGAGGGTGGGGAGGGGCACAGGGAGATAGAGTATCCCAAGCAGGCTCTGTGCTGTAGGTGCAGAGCCTGACGCGGGGCTTGAACTCACGAACTATAAGATCATGACCTGAGCCAAAGTCCAATGCTTCACTGACTGAGCCACCCAGGCTCCCCAAGTACATGATATTTTAAAACTTAACGATACTGTGACCTATTACAAGTTTGTTTGAGCTGTAACAACTCAAATGAAAGTAAACTACATTTATTAGAATATTAGCTTAAATGTGGTGAAGTGTAACTTCAAAAAGTTTAGGTGGAAAATTTAATTTTTTTTCCATATTTGTTAAATTGTTTTAAAGCAAGTCACTGTGGGGAAGGTGGTTGATTTTGCACTTTAATGGGAAGCGCTTTTTTTTTTAAATTTTTTTTTTAATGTTTATTTATTTCTGAGACAGAGAGAGAGAGCATGAGCAGGGAAGGGGCAGAGAGAGGGAGACACAGAATCTGAAATAGGCTCCAGGCTCTGAGCTGTCAGGACAGAGCCCGACGTGGGGCTCAAACTCACAAACCATGAGATCATGACCTGAGCCGAAGTCAGTTGCTCAACTGACTGAGCCACTCAGGCGCCCCTGATTTTTTTTTTTTTATATATATATAAAGAAGATGGAGTTTTACTTGTAAATATTTCATATTGTAGGTAATCATGAAATTCTGTGTTTTCTAATTTTAGGCTAAAGATCCATAAAGATTAGAGTCTATGACAGTGAGAGATTGTAAGAGCCTCCAGGGATGTTTCAGATATAAGAAAGTGTAGTGAGCCTGTCTATATAACTGATCACACCTCAACTTGGCTGCTTATTCAGAAATCAATGCCACACACAGATAGAGTGGTACAATTTCTTTTTGTTTTTAATGTTTTAAAACATTTATTTATTTTTGAGAGAGACAGACAAAGCACGAGCAGGGGAGGGGCAGAGAGAGAGGGAGACACAGAATCCGAAGCAGGCTCCAGGCTCTGAGCTGTCAGCACAGAGCCCGATGCGGGGCTCGAACCCACAAACCGTGAGATCATGACCTGAACGGAAGTTGGTGGCTCAACCAACTGAGGCACCCAGGTGCCCCAGAGTGGTACAATTTCTGATGAGAAGGGGGTGGGATAAAAGATGGGCTGTAGGTATTTGGTGGATTTAGGTTTTAGATTTACATATGACAATTAAAATGGATGTTCCAGTATTTTCCAGTGGGGAGGGAAAGGATGTCTGGGTAATCATCCCCACTGCATTAGTTTATTTGCATTGAGAAGTACATTAGGAGAGGGAGAGATTGTGATAAAAATTAGCCATTGCTTCAAAGTCTTTACCCCAATGTTATAATCATATGAAGTTGTGCTGTCTGAATTTTTTGAAAAGGCATCTGGATATGGTGCTTATGGTTTTAATCTGATAAATCTAATGATTCTCTGATAAAGTGGTAACTAATGTGTCATCACACCCAGAAAAGCCAATTGTCAAGAAATATCAATCCCCTTTCCTCTCCCTCTTCGTTTCAATAGATCCTGACTTCCACAGACTTTCCTATACCTATTGGAAGTATAGGGTTATTTTAAAATATTTTCATCCATTTCATTTTACACAAGTTCCAGGTAACCCAACGTGCAACTCCAGCTGTCCCTAACTGTGCATAACAAATGCGTTTCTGAGAAGTTATAAATTGCATGCTACTTAAAATGCACTCAGAAAACTAATTATTTGAAGGCACACTGTGGTGAATTCTTTTGTAATTCCACTGTTATGTAGGTTTGTGCAACCGTGGATTGGATTTTATTAAAAGAGGGCATTCTCAGTACCAGCACGGATGAGGGAAATAATTCACAGTAGACTATAAATGTTCAGTGGAAGTAATTGAAGTGCAGAGTATTTAAATAGCAAAAGGAAACTTTCACCTTTCAAAGATGTTTAAACACCTGCTGGTAGCACAAAGGAAACAAAGTCAAGCTCAGGTTTACAGTCACCTTTCCCGATTTTGAAAACGTATCTTTCTCATTGGGCTTGTCTGTAGTCCTTGCAAAGCAGGAGATTGCCCGTACCACCGTTCAGATAAAGACTTTTTTTTTTTTTTTAACTTTTAATGCTTAATTTTGACAGAGAGCGAGAAGTAGTGGGGAAGGAGCAGAGAGGGAGGGAGACAGAGAATCCTAAGCAGGCTCTATGCTGTCAGTGCAAAGCCCGACATGGGGCTTGAACCCACAAACCACGATATCATGACCTGATCCAAAGTCGGATGCTCAATCTACTGAACCACCCAGGCAACTCCGGATAAAGAAGTTTTTAAAGAAGGCTTCTTTTCACTCAGGGCAGAAAAATAAAGCCATGCTTCACTTTCTAAAATGGCAACTAAAAGAATCCTTTAAAGTTTATTGGTCACATTGTTATTATTTCACTCCCATTTTATTGACAAAATTTATGAGTTGTGGCAATTAGGTTGCAAAATACTTTAAGAAGTAGCAACAAGCACTTTCAGAACTTTGCTTACAAAAGGCCTGAAAGCTATTAACTAATCTGTACAAGGTTATAATGAATGACACCTGATTTAGGGAACATGGTTTTAAAACTCTATTATGACATCTTTTTATATTTATCTGACTAGTAGAATGCAAGAAATAGAAACAAATTATAATTGTAACCTAAGGGATCATTTTGTGTGCAAGTTTTTTAAATTTAAAATTTCTTTCTCAAGGAGAATATATCAATCCATTCAACAAATAATCATTTATTTTTCTGCCCTGTCATTTGTTACATACGGTGGATCACACAATGATCAATACGGCATGGTACCTACCTTCGGAAAGCATGCAAAAAGAAAGTCTAGCTGCAAAAAGAAAGCACACACAAATGACAAAGTTTTACTGCTATTAGGAGCTGTAGATAGAATGTCAGAGAAGGGAGAAATTGCCTACATCTGCAAGAAATGGAGAAGAGTTCCCACATCTGTGGGGGGAAGCATTCCCAGTGGAGAACATCCTATGGGCACAGCCTTAAGAGACACACGTAAGGGTCCTCCAGAGAGTGTGGCTGGTTCCATTTCATGGAAGAACAAATAGGTGTGAATGGGAAAACGGGAAGGAAATTCAGATCACATCGGGCCTTGAATGCCAGGGTGAACAATTTGCACACCTTTCAGTGCAGTGGTAAAGGATTTTGAACTGGCAAGGATAATGGGTAAACGTGTATTTCAAGAAAATTAATTTACACGGTGTATGACATAGAGGCAGAGGGGAAAAAAAAGAGAGAGGCTCAGAGGTGAGGAGACAAATGAGAGATGTCACGGTCACCCAGGTGTGAGCAAATGAGAACTTGAAGGGGGGGCAGGCAGATGAGTGCAGGATAAACATCCAAAGAATTTTAAGTGTGAAGTCACAGATAAAGCATGTCGTAGGGGAGGTGGAGGGGGAAGCTAAAGGCATTTAAGCATGCATCCCCATGCCTGGGAGAGTGAAAATGGCGTGGCCTGAACGGACATGGATAAAACAGGGCTAGAGACAGGCTTGGGAATCAAAGAGTAATCTTACAAATTTGTAATCTTGGGTCATGTGCCCTGCAGAATGATTGATGTAGATGTTTCATACTTGCTGTAAAAAATAATGATTTGTAGAATTTATCACCCAAGCATTTATAGATTTAGATAGTTTTTTCTTTCTAAAACTAGAGAAGGATTTATTTAATTTGCTGACTTATATTGTGGGAATGTGGCAATTCCCAAATATGGGGAACTAACGTTATTACTCTTCACAGATCTTTGCTACTACTCAATGCCCCGACCCCTAGCAACTAAACTCTTTCATTAGAGAAAATAATAAAATGAGTATAAATCACCTTCTG
The DNA here is from genome assembly GCF_016509475.1 of Prionailurus bengalensis. Taxonomy (NCBI): domain Eukaryota; kingdom Metazoa; phylum Chordata; class Mammalia; order Carnivora; family Felidae; genus Prionailurus; species Prionailurus bengalensis. The sequence goes on along the minus strand of NC_057349.1, from coordinate 20,021,163 downwards.
GGATTTGAAACTCAGTAATTATGTGATATGGCCTCTCATTTTAGAGTGTAGATCAAAAAAAAAGAAGTTGTGAAGCCACCAAAAGTGTTTATTTGGGGTCTTAGGTATTGCCACCCAGGAGGCATAGAGTTGACAGAAGTAGAAGTCCGGCTCCAAATTGCCAGCAGGGAGGGCAGGTTACAAAGACAAAGAACCAAATAGTTGTTACATAACTTGTTTTGAGATAATGATTAGTGCTGCTGGCAGAGCTTAAAGTAACTAATACGCTATGACCATTTAGCTAACAGGTGTTACATTTTCTCTACTTACACCCAAAGTAGCGGGCTGTTTTCCAGAAAGTAGAGTTGCAACTGACAAGTTGCAATTGACAAAAGAAAAATTCATGGGTCTAACAACTGAAACAGGAGATGTATAGGCTTTACTTCCTCCGCTTCAGTTTCGAATCTTCTTTCATAAGAGTTATTTAAAACATATGCCTAGGAAGTACACAGAATAAGAGGATGATGTACTCAAGAGATACTTCGTTAGGAAAGGATCACCAAAATATTTCTGTAAAGGGACTAATTTTGGTTTCTCTGATTTTTTTTGATGAGTGAAAAATAGAATACAAGATTAAAAGTATTGATTACAAATGTAACATTTGGATATAGAATTATCCATAAATTTGCTTATCATTAATGTTGCTGTGGTAAGTCTAAACACTGGCATATGTGGACATGTCACTGAACAAAATAGTCAAGAAAATATCCATTTTTTTTTTCATGGATATCCATATCAATATCCATTTTTTTCAGCAAAAAGCCCAAGGAGCAATTTTAAAAGGTTGGCTAAGCAAATTTAAAAAGCATATTAATATTTTTAGACACCCCTGTGTATAACTCCGGCACAACTGAGTAAATCAGAAGTTCTGGGATTATGTTTATTCACTTACATGGGCTAAAATACAGATTAATCATTATTGATTGTGATAGACTATCTTTGTCCTTTTCTTTACATTTCCTTTTATTTCCTCTTATTCTCTCATTTTTACTGTAGCAGCCAAGGGTAGGCTATCCCAAAATGTGCCACTTTTGTATATTGATAATTTTAAGTAAAAGTTACTTAAGAAACAACAGGTACAAGGATACTCAGATTCTCCTCTGTCCCTGTGAAAGCACGAAACAAACCTCCAATACGAACCACACCTCCCTCTACTAAGTAAAAAGCCATCCTTATCAGTAGAGATAAGGGCTTTAAAGCCAAGAAAGCTAAAGAAACAAATGTTGTTACTTTTTTTCTAATCTATTACCTCTGTCCAAATTCTGCTTAGAATTCCTTCCTGAGGCTCCCAGCCATCTTTTCTTTATCCTGTCAATTCCCCACAAATTTATTGTCCCTTTGTCTAAAGAGTATAAAAACTGCCTGCCTTGGTCATTTCTTTGGGTCTCAATTTCATTATTGGGTCTCCATGTGCACATAATAAAACATGGGTATTTTTCGTCCCATTTATTTGTCGCATGTAAATTTAATTCTTAGTCCAGCTGGAAGACCTTAAGGGTAGAGAAAGAATTGTTTTCTTCCCTTCATCACTGTCTTTTTTTTGTTGTTGTTGTTTTTTGTTTTTTTTGGTAGTGATTGTGGACTAACTTCACATGCTCGGATTCTATCACTGGCTCTCTTTTGCAGGGAATGGATGCGAGTTATAGGAATTTCCTAAGCTCAGCCCTGATCCATAGACCATGTAGTACTGCCTACTCTGAGCCATTTCACTAAACTCTCTGGGCCACATGACTGACATTTATAAGATTTCCTAAGCAATCTTGCGGTATTAAGACAGTGCCCCTCTGAGCAGATTAAGGAGGGCACTTGTTGGGATGAGCACCGGCTGTTGAATATAGTTGTGGAATCACTTTACCGTGCACCTGAAACGAACTGTATGTTAACTAACCGGGACTTAAATGAAAACTTAAAAAAAAAAAAAAAGACAGTGACCCCTGAGTAATGTATTTTATGATAACTGATACAAATGCCCCTATGCGGTACAGCTGGCTTGGGACATCTTTGGGGTTCCTCAGAAGTCACAGCTATTTCATGGAGAGAATATGGAAACATGATCACTTACTCACTTTGGGACTCTTCTGTTAACATTGCATTAAAGTTAATGAAAACAAGACCTCACTTATTAAGTGCTTAGCTTTTTGTAGTAAGTACCAAAAAAAGAAAAAGAAGAAAGAAAAACAACACCTACTGTAACCTGAAAAGCTTCCCAACTATTCTCTCATTGTGTGAAATGCATTATGTTCCATAGATAATGTATTTTGTTGCTGAAGTGCAGTTGATCTTACCAAACATAATTCAATGAATGTAATGCCATTTTTCTGCTGTTTCCACTATACTTTATACAGAAAGAAAAGTGTGAGACTGACTCAATTCTGCCATGATTAAAACTTAATTCCATATATTAATAGCTGTTGTATTCTATTAAATCTGGTAGAAAAGATTTATACTACCATTTATTTCCATTCTTAATCATTAGGATGAAATAGAACACATCAGTACGCTTCTTAAAATACCCTTGGATTATGAATTAAATACAAGCTTACAACTGAAAAAAAAGGTACAGGATGATGTTTTTAAACATTATAAAATTATAGTAATAATTTTAATTGTAACAAAATTATAAAATTAACACCGTTAGTGGTTTAAACAGTGAGAATCTAAGGTTTGATTTTTTTTTCTTTCTCCACCTCTTTCCTTCTTTCCCTGAAAATCATTCCACACTCTTTCATAATGTGATGTAGTATATTCTAGAAGTAATAAATATCACATTATTTAGCTCTTACTTAGGTAACAAATGAAAATAATTGCACTCAGACTTAGACACATTGAAGAAAAATAATGGAGTTATAACAGGCACATATCATTTTTTTTTCAACTTTTAAAATTTTGAGGGGTGCCTGGGTGGCTCAGTGGGTTAAGCGCCCAACTTCAGCTCAGGTCATGATCTCACAGTTCGTGAGTTCGAGCCCTGCGTCGGGCTCTGTGCTGACCGCTCAGAGCCTGGAGCCTGCTTCTGATTGTCTCCCTCTGCCCCTCCCCATCCACACACTCTCTTTCTCTCTCTCTCTTTCAAAAAGTAAATAAACATTAAAAATAAATAAAAAATAAATAAATAAATAAATAAATAAATAAATAAATATAAATAAAATTTTGAGATAACTGTAGATTCACAGGCAGCGTGAGATGTAATCCACACGGGACCCATGTACTCTTTACCCCATTTCCCCCAGAGGTACATCTTAGAACGAGATAATACACTCTTTTTTTTTTAAGTTTATTTATTTATTTGAGAGAGAGAATGCGTGCGTGTTTGTGTGTGTGTGTGTGTGTGTGTGTGTGTGCGGCAGTGGGGGAGGCACAGAGAGAGAGGGAGAGAGAATCCCAAGCAGGAGGGAATCCCAAGATCTACATACGTTAGACTACATAGTAGACTACATATGTTAAAAGCTCATTAAAGGATATTCTGATTTTGGGATGCCTGGGTGGCTCAGTAGTTTGAGCATCTGACACTCAATTTTGGCTCAGGTCATGATCTTGCAGTTTGTGAGATCCAGCCCGTGTGAGGTTCTGTACTGGCAGCACCGAAACCTGCTTGGGATTCTCTCTCTCTCCCTTTGTTTCTGTCCCTCCACCACTCACGCTCTCTCTCTCTCTCTCTCTCTGTCTCTCAAAATAATTTAATAATCTTTTTTAAAAATTTTTTTAACATTTATTTATTTTTTGAGACAGAGAGAGACGGAGCACGAACAGGGGAGGGTCAGAGAGAGGGAGACACAGAATCCGAAGCAGGCTCCAGGCTCTGAGCTGTCAGCACAGAGCCTGACGCCGGGCTCGAACTCACGGATTGTGAGATCATGACCTGAGCCGAAGTCGGTGGCTTAACCGACTGAGCCACCCCGGCGCCCCAATAATTTAATAATCTTAAAAAAATACTTTGACTTTGCTGTTGGAGGGCTAAGTAGAGCATAGCAACTGCAATCTGCCAATGAGGAGATTGAGGACATCACTATTTTGACACAGAGAGGTAAATCTCTCAGTCAATAGATGTAAGCTACTGGGGGTGGGTGTGGGGAAAGGAAAGACTCCTCTGGGGGAAAATAACAAAGAAGGGAAGAAATGAGATATAGGAAATTTGCAAATTCAGTATTTATACAAGAGATTAGGAACCCTCAAAAGTCAATCAGCATTTCGACAATTAGTTTCAAGTTTCAGAAGTGTGCTCAGGTCTGAGCTACATGCAGTAAAGAGGTCCTGCCTACCAGGCAGCTCTGAATGGTCCAGCTTTTCACCCAGGTGGGGTGAAAAGCAGAGAACCCAACCTAGCTTCAACCCAATGCTGCAAAAACATATACTCAAATATTTTTAGGACCACCATTTAATAAACTACAGGAAAAGAGAAAAACACTAAAATTGTCCATGTCACATATCTATTGCTTCTTTAGTCATAAGAGATACTACGTTTTTTTTTTTATTTTAGAATGACATAATTACATACAACATTTCATCTTTTGTGGGGAATAGATCAGTTTGAATTTTCATTGCATACCAAAAAAAAATTTTTCACTGCATACCAAGAAAATAAAAATAAACTATATGGATTTGTTTTTCTCTCTTCAAAAAATAAATCAGAGAGAACACTTTCTATGAAATCATCCAGTTCTTTCTACATGCCCAGGCTCTTTCTAGCTTCCTACGTTGTTATCCTTAGCGTGTGGTTTCAATTTTCAAGATTTCCTCATAGTTCAGGATGGCTGCTGGAGATCTGGGTATCACATCCACATTGAAGACCCCTGGAAGGTAGAAGCAAAAGGAAAAAACAAAACAAAACAAAACAAAGCAAAGCAAACACACGTTAAACAAAAAGCATGACCTAAGTGAGCTCTCTTTTTTTTAAAGAACTTTTTCTTTTCTAAAGTTTTTTTAAGTTTAAACCCCTTTTTAAAAGTTTATAGCACCTGCAGAATGACCAATAACTTAAGCTGTGGATTAGGAGTTAGCCATTTGTTTACATCCAGCTGCAAGATATCCAAAGGGGGCACAATGTGTCCATAGTTCAGTTACTAAGGAGAAAGAGGTAATGGCTATTGAATGGGCAGCCAGTATCTCTGACAATGGGGATGCAAGTTTTCTCAGAATTTTGTTATTACATATCTATCCTTGCTCAGAACCAGAAATAGCCACCTGTACTGAATGGTTAATACTCTGTTGACACATATATAAGATCAATACAGTTTAAAAAGAAATACAATTTTACATTTTCAAAATTCATCTAGTTTCTGCATGTTCTGATTTGACTTTCAACAAAGGTAACAATGGCTCTTGGATTTTTAACAATCCACTTCCTGTTAAGTGCAGCAGCATGAAGTTTCATTTTAGAAACTCGGAAAAAAAATATAAAAAGCTTTTGTGTGTTTGTGGTTTGCATTAAGTAAGTGAAGACTGTATTTTTCCATTGATTATTGGACATTGTTCAAGCAATTGAATTATAACACTCTCATCTATCATGTAACATATTTGGATTTCTAGGAGAGAAGTCCAAGTACAGAGAGACAATGGATAAATATAAATTTTAAAATAACCAAGGAGCAAAATCAAATCCACAAATAAGAAAAATAACAATCACCTGATTGTTATGGGCCATCTGAATATAGTTTTCTAGATATTGTTCACTCTGAATAGACAAAAAATCAAATAACTTCTACTGGGTAGGAAAAACGCCAGCAAGATCTAAATCTTAATCAAATGTTGTTGAGATCTCTATAGCTGGGGGCTGGCTTTAGAGGAACATTCAGAAAGTTAGTATTATTTTTTTTCCAGGTCTGAAATGTTGCTTTAAAGACTTCATGCAGGATATAATTATATTCAATAATTTCATATTGCTAGAGAGTCAAAGACAGTAACAAATACGTCTGTCCTCTTTCCAAATAAAGAATAATATCTTCATTGATTGACAAAAGCGATTCTTCTGAGCGTGGATTATGCCTTTAGGCCCTAGGACGATGACTTTTTAGTGTCTACATACAAACTTTAGTTGAAATCATGGCCCCAATTGACAGGACTTTTAAATTAGAGCGCCCACAGGCCACTTTGCTACATTGTACATCGTCATTTTCTTCTACATTGAATTAATTTTCAATCAACATTCTTTAAAAAAATGAGCAAGAGTAGAAACTGGCAACCAATACTCTAACGTTATTTCAAATCCCGAAGCACAAAGATTAATTAAGAACCAATTAATACAGAGACTATACGTCAAAAGAAGATAGAGAAGATAAGATGAGGTCAAGATAAAGTCGTTTTTGTTTTCGTTTGAAGCTTAGATAGATCACAAATATGAAATTGAGGAGAAAATAGAAGATATTAAATGGCTAAGTCCGCATTATTTTTAATAAATACAAATATAAAGTATCTTTGATGTTGGTACTCATAAAATCATCAGAGAAGAGAAAGCAGAAGCATTTAAGAAATCCTCCTGTACTTTCATAGGAAATCAGCATAGTGGAGAAGAGTGTAGACGTTGGAGCGAAGCCACCTGGGCTCAAATCTGGCTCCACCTGTGTGATTTGGGGCAAGTGTCTTAACCTCTCTGTGCCTCGGTTTCCTTACTTGCAAATGTGCTCTTAATTCTGATGTACAGAGTCTTTGTGAGAACTGAATGAGACATCCACGTGAAGTGTCCCGAAAAGAACTTGGAATATAGTAACACTCAACAAATATTATTCTTGTTATTAATTAATTCCAAAATACGGATTTAATGGGAACTATGAAAAAGTATTATGTGACATTGAAGGGACTGTACTGCCTTCAGAAGGAGTAGATTTATTACTGTTGTATTACAATTTTAATTAATTTTAATTTAACTTAACCATACTTGAGGCGAGTCTGAGTAACATAGTGTCCTCTTGTCACACTTAGACAAACACATGAGAAAATAGTCCGGTGTTATTTCAGCGAGTTCACTTCTATATTGCTCTTGTTTGTCAAAGACAAGTGCGCAGATTAAAATGCAAAACTGGGGAACGGTGTCTCAGATGGGGGCGTCTAGCATGCCACAAAATGGAACATGCACCCTTGATTGCAAAAATGTATGGCCAAGCTGTTATAGTTTTAAAAGGAGGAAACAAAAGAATTTAGAAGGTAGTGCATCGAGGCAAATTGGGTAAAAATGAGATTGAAGTGTAAAAGAAAACAGCATATGTGAACAGAAATGATTAAATCTTTAAACATTAATGGGCTGCAGAAAACCCAACCAGCTGACATTCTGTCTTCACAAGAAGAGCATTGGACTGAACACTGTGGGGATCCGAATTGTTTTGTCATTGAGCTGTGTGCGTAGATGGGTCATCTCTCTGAACTCGGTGTTTTGTTTTTGTTTTTTTTTTTAACCTATAAACAAGACTATTTCACTTGATAATTTCTAAGATTTAATATTTCCACTGGAAAAGAAAAAAAAGAAAACAGAATTGTTGGTGTGTAATCATATCCTTGCTTCTTCCCCTTTTTTTTCTTGAAGGACAGCAGTCTTGAAGATGATCTTTCCAGATTTCTGACTTCATAAATGACCCTTCAAAAGCAGCGAGGCTATTTCCCTCACCAAGAGCTTTAGGAATATAAGGGTGGTGGTAAGAGGTGGGGCTGGGCGTTATCAGAAGGATCCGGAGCATCAAGGCATATGCTGTGTTAACTCACTATACAGACGATCTACGTCAGACCAGCAGTGGCTCTGGGTCTGGTCTGTAAAGAAACGCAGCTCCCTGGAGCCAGTTAATAGACAAGCCATATTCATACATCACTACGTTTACGGGTGTAAAGCCGGGAAGGACTTTTCTCTCTGAGTTACTTTGGCTCGGGAATACACTGATGCCTAATTATAAAGCATGTAATTTTAGGGCAGCAAAACCACATGTCCAACCACACTTGCCTTTGCATCTGGCATGTCCTTGATTTATGTGTCTTCTCTCTTCCCCTCCTGGTACTCGATGCTGTCTAGCTGCCTCCTTACACCTTCCCTTCCTAAGCTGTTGCTCATGAAAATCTGAGTGTGGGTAAAAGTGAATTTCAGTTCTTCTACTTTCCTCTTTTGTTAGTGTTGCTAAATTTGGTCAGCCATTCAAAAGGTATTTACTGCATTTTGTCTTTCCAATACTATTTGAGTTGTGCCAAGAGCTTTATCTTGAGTTGAAATGTGGAAGAGGAGGAGTAAGTCACTAAAAGTAAAGAAAAGGAGGAAGAGGGCTGCCGGGGTGGCTCAGTCGGTTGAGCGTCTGACTTTGGCTCAGGTCACGATCTGGCAGTCTGTGAGTTCGAGCCCCATGTCGGGCTCTGCGCTGACAGCCCAGAGCCTGGAATGTGCTTCAGATTCTGTGTCTTCCTCTCTGTCTGCCCCTCCCCTGCTCACATTCTCTCTCTCTCTCTCTTTCAAAAATAAATAAACTTTAAAAAAAGAAAAAGAGGAAGAGCTCACTGTACTGAAGAAACAGTGCAAGGTAGGAAGCTGCAAGGAAGGTTTGAGAAAAGGAAAATTAGATACGGAGGCAGGAGAATGGAGGGTGAGAGAGAGAGTGATAGAACGTGAATGAAAGAGTCAGAAGAGGGTCGTGTGGGTGGCTCAGTCGGTTGAGACTCTGACTTGGGCTCAGGTAATGATCTTGTGGTTTGTGAGTTCGAGCCTCGTGTTGGGCTCCCTGCTATCAGCACAGAGCCATCTTCAGATCCTCTGTCTCCCTCTCTCTGCCCCTCCCATGCTTGTGTGCTCTCTGTCTCTCAAAAAAAAAAAAAAAAAAAAAAAAAAAAAAAAAAAAAAAAAAAACCAACAACAACAACCAGGAAACAGAGACTTATAAGTCATGTGAAAGAAGTTCCAAGATTAACAGGAAACCACTCAAGAACTTTAAGCAGTGGAGTGACACAATCAGATCTGGTTTTTTTAAGTCTCTCTGGCTGGGAAGAAGAGAATAAATGGCAGGTGGGGAGGGAATGGGCAAGGGCAGTTGCAGGGAGGCCAGCTGATGTGACATTGCAGTTTTTCAGGAGAGAAGTGAGAACTCGAGCTAGTTTGGTCTAGAGTTTGGCACGATAGCAGAGGAAAATGGATATTTTTGAGGAGCCTTTAGATGGTTAAATCAGTAACGCTGGACAGATCAGATGTTATAAGCATCGAATTTAACTTCGCCTTGTGTGATAACTTTCAATCATCACTGAGCAGATGTATAGTCTCTTAATTTTGTTTTATCTGGTTTATTTGCTTTGTTGGGAGGAATTTCTGGAAGCTGCAAAGTCCTAGTGAGGGTGGAGTGACTACCAACACTGTGAATGAGTCATGCTTTTTCTGACTCAGGTGGAAATACTGAAGTGCTGTTGTGACCATGGAACCCCTTCCATGGTGCCTGACGTAGCACAGGTGATTGGTGATGCCCTCAAGGCACAGGGAGGTGGGAAACTGAGGAAGAAGTAAAAAGCTAGGAGAGTGAGAGAAGGAATTAAGGTTTTTCCAGCGAATTAAAAGGGACTAAAGGGACTAAATGGGTCACTTGCCTACATGAAATACTTATTGATTCCTTCTATTGTTGTATTTAAGACATATTCGATCATTTTTGAAAAATCTTGAAATGTCCCTAAGAGTGAATATGAAACCATTTTTTTACATCCAGTTGGGCAACTTAACTGGTGTTTAATAACTATGTCATCTCAGCACACCATACAGTTGAACTGCAAAGGTTATTTCCTATAAAGACGGCACTCAAAGGCACATTTAGCTCAGCTTTTTATATTTGTTGTGTCATTAATATTAGTGATGTTGCTTTTTTGACCGTTCAATAACCAATGATTTTCATGGAGTTTGCTGTTGCAATCCTGGCTCTCACAATTGAATGTGAACATTTTAATTAACTGTTACTAAAAGAAGATAAAGGTGAGTATAAGTAATATTAAACACTAAATATATATATTTCATCTAAAATATATATATATTATAGACTATATATATATATATATATATATATGATGAAAATTCTTTTCCTGAGTTTGTGTGAGGAATAGAGAATGAGATATGAGACTGTGTTAAGATATGTTTCTTCTTTTATGTTTATTTATTTATTTTGAAGGGGAGGCAGGGGCAGAGAGAGGGAGAGAGAAAATCCCAAGCAGGGTCGGTGCTTTCAGCACAAAGCGTGACACAGGGCTTGATCTCACGAACCATGGGATCATGACCTGAGCCGAAATCAAGAATTGGACATTTAACTGACTAAACCACCCACTCACCCCAAGATATGTTTCCTTCTATGCATTAGTGTACTGTGTACAATGGTGAACATATAAACTTAACAACTGATAGTCCGGATGAACTGAGTTTCTCTCCAATTTGAGAATGTGTATAATCAGTTAACAAAAATTCTAGCAGATTCCTATTACTGACTTAGAATTAGTTTTAGTGTAATATTACATTTGTATAAGTTTTTAAAAAGTTACAGATTTTTTTGTTCCTATAGTTCTTATGTGCCTATAAAATCATAAACATTATAAATAATAAATAAAAACCATAAAACTGTGATTCAAATCAGTACAAAACTATGAAAGCGATAGTACTTGGATTGTTAAGACTGATCCATCATGGCAGATGATGTTTTGCTGAGGCTAAAGCATGTTTTGCATTGTGAACATGGAATCAGATGCTGATGCAGAAGTTCTTTCTACTTTGTTGTTCTCCTATTTGTCAGTAGTGGATCGATTCTCTCTCTCTTTTGATCTGTTCAAACTACTATGGGACCTAAACCTTTGTTCTGGGTCACAATGCCTTTAGCTATCACTTGGGGCTAATGAATAAGTTCCGTAGTAAGTGTACCTCTGTTCTTTCTCTTCTAACTGTGGCAATGAAGGTGAAAATATATGTTGCCAATGAGCTCTTCAATGCAGACAAAAATGAAAGTCAAATGAGTGTGGTGAATTAGAAGTCAAGTGAAGAAAATGTTGTAGGGAATTGGGGTTGATTAACTGTATCATCTCATTAGATAAATGCTGAGAATTGGCTGCTGGTTTCAGAATGTGGAGATTGTCATCGAGCCTGAGCCATTTTGGTAGAATAGACAAGGGAGTGATAAAACTTGAATGCAGTGACTATGCCAGAGAATAGGAAGGGGCAATTTAGGGACAGAAAATACAGACAATTCTTTGGAAGTATTTACGGTAAAGTGATCAGAGAAAGAGTTGACTCCTGAAGGGGGCTAAGGAGAACAGTGTTTTATGAAACTGGGCATACCAGCATGTTTGCATGTTTAGTGGAGAGGGAAATAATTCAGTAGAGAGGGAAGACTTGATGATGCAGGAAAGAGAGAGGGTAGAATCTAGAACAATGACTTTGAGTGGGCTTGAGGGAAGGGTATCTGGAGTACAAAATGGAGGGGTTGGCTCTAGGTGGGGTCATTGATAATTCACTCCTGGTAGCAGACGGAAAAGCAAAGGATATGCCAAGACAATGTAGCTGGTGAGCAGATGTGGATGTTCTCTGAGTGATTCAATTTCTAAAGTGAAACCTCAAACCAGGTCATCTGTGAAGAGTGAGGATGGGGGAGGTTGTGTGAGAGGGTGAAGATCAAAGAGAATTTATTAAAAGGGTTGGCTTGGAGAGGTCGAGAACGAATGGGCCACGATGGGGGATTTGGGTTCATAACTGGGCAATATTAAAGACACAGCTGAGTTCCGTAGGTATCAATTTAATGTAGGGATTGGTCAACGTTTTCTATAACAAGCCAAACAGGAAATATTTAGTCTTTGTGGTCCGTATGGTCATCTCTGCTATTGCAGTGTGGAAGTTGCCATAGACAACATATAAAGTGGAGCTGCAATGGGCCACCCATAAGCTGGGACAGTGAGAGATCTCCTCCCTTCTTTAGGGCTCAACTCAAATGCCAGTACCTTATTGAAGTGTTGTGTGGCTTTCTTGGATACGGTCAGTCGGGCTTCCTTTTATGGTCCCACCTTGATCCACACCTTTGTGCTATATCTTTCACTTGCACTGGAAGTGCTGGAACTGGTTTGCATTGGCTTGAGGGACCTGATTGATTAAATTTTCAGGAATTCTGTGAATTGATTAATGAAATATTGGCAGCTTGAAATCAGTCATGGTGAGAGTATTTATAGCACAGAAATTGGTAAAGAGTACAAATCAGGGTCTTTCTGACCTCCAAGAACCAGTTGTTAACCATTCAGCTATAATTAACTGGTTTACATCACCGTCTCCCCATCAGGCCCAATTTCTGAAGAATAATGACTGTGTTCACTATGTAACTAGTTTCTCTCTTCTCTCCAAACTACAAGATTGTGGTGTATATAGTACATGTCAAAACTTGTCAAATAAATTTTTAACTGTTTTACTTTTTCCCTCATTAAAAATTCAAATTCACAAAAGTTCTTCCAGTGTAATTATATACCCCCAAATCAGCAAAGTGTACCAACCCATACCTACCAGGACTAAGGAAGGAAGACATTAGGTGTTTATGAGATTAACCTCACATTAGATCAGACTTTTTTCTATTACAGATTTTTTTCTTTCTGAATTGGCTTTGATTTTAATCTCTTATTGCCCAACTGGCTCTATCACCTTTTGCCTGGACATACACTGTGCCTCACATCTCTGTTGACATGGTTCACAGTCTTTAAGAACATGGGGTTTGGAGCCAGAATACCTCCTGACATCGGGCAAGTACTAAGCATGTCTGCAGGACTAAAATGGTACGTATTTTGTAGAGTTGCTATGTGGTTTAAATGAATTAATCCATATAAGATACTTAGGGCAGTGCCTTAGCTATGTTAGAGCTAATTATCATTATTAAGAGGTCACCAATCTCCCAGGATTCAACTTTGCTGGTCTAAAAGTCCATCCTTTACAAAGCATCCAGAGAGATCTTTGGCAAACATAAATCAGATCACATGATTCCTCTGCTTGAAAACCACTGACTATTTCATTATTCTGGGAATAAAAATCTAATTTCTTTTTCAAGTCCTACAGTCCTTACATGATCTGTCCCTGTGACTCCTTCTCAGTCTCTTTGTACCAAGCTCCTCTGCTTTCCCTAATGCTTTACAGATATGGTCTCCTTCCTCTCCTTGAATGATCCAGGCTTTCCTTCTACGAAGGCTCTTGCCCCTCCCTTTGTCCGTAACAGTTTCTTCCTAGTTGTGTCATCATTCAGATCTTGGTCCAGAGGTCCCCTCTCCAGACACATGTCTCCTGAGCACTCTTTCCAAAGGAGCTCAATCAACCCTCATTACTCTCTGTCACATCTTCCTGTTCTACGGTCTTTATGCCATTTATCCATATCTCAAATTGTTGTGTTTATTTATATTTATTTGCTTCCTTTGTCTTCGTTTTATTTCCAACTGGATGTAAGTTCCAGGAAAGTAATATTTATATTACCTATATTTTTCACTGCTGCAGGATTTAAACAATTATTACTGGATCAATAAGTGATAGGGATAAATGGATATATTATCTTGTTCTAATCTGAGAACCCCACTGATCAGCTTGTGCTATTTTAATGAATGACATCACTGTCCATCCATTGCAGGAGCCAGAAATCTCGGTGTCATTCTTAACTTCTGTTTATCCCTCATTATCCAAATAATCAACCTTTATGTTATGTCCATTCTGATCCGAACATCACTCATGAATCTTCTACTTCCTTCTAACTAGAATTATTTTATTTGTTTGGATTTGAGTGGTCATTATCTCCGATCTTAATCAGCTTCAATCTATTCCCCTCACAGTAGCCTGAATAAACTTGCCAAATCACAATTCTGCTTGTGTCCCTTCATTGTTTAAAACCCTTTAATATTAAAACAGTAACACGGTGTAGCAGCATTATTAGTACCCAACCCACTCCATGTCTTTGTTTGCCCATCTGAGTTGCCTACAGTTGGGGACAGTTTCTGGCAACCGTAAACATCTGATAGCTTCCCATATCAGGTATGTGATCTCTCTCTCTTTCTTTCTATGTGAGGGCTTTCTCTGGTACCCTCAAAGCTCAAAGCTTGCTCAAAGCTCAACAAACTCTCTGGTGTGACCCTCAAACAGTGAGGGATGGATCAATGGATGAATGTCCCAGCCATCCCGGCTTCCACGGCCTTCAGTGAGATGATTCTCAGGTCACTGGAGGCTACCATTCCCCATGGTATACCTATTGCCCATAGGTATACCCAGCTCATTAACACATATTTTTCTGGATTTTCTTATTTCCCCATCTCTTCCTCACTTGTACATCCTGAAATCAACTTTTAAATAAACTACCTGTAGCCAAGGCCTTGTCTCAGAGTCTGTTCTTGGGAAAAAACATACTATGAATTATGGCTTGTAATATACCCCACAATGGGGCCTTTACTACCCTCTCTGGGCTATTTTCCTCAGTTAACCACCCACTGCTTACCCACACCAATCTTGGCTTTTGGGCCATACTAATTCCTTAAGTATATGATGCTTTTTCTAACTTTTTGTGCTTTTGCATACTTTTGCTTACACCTTAAATGCTACCTTCATCCACCAGTGGCTAACCACGTGCTTTGTTCAAAGTGTTCAATGAATAATCTTACAAATAACTAGAGTCTAAAATTTATTCCCGTTCATACGCTTCTGCAGACGGGTCAAATTATTTGTTTATTTTTACATAATATGTTATGGGACAATTGCTAAAGATCTGAGAAGATACAAAAGAAGAATAGTAACATACAGTAAACTTTAAAATTCCAGATACATATTTTTCTGCTTTTTAATCAGCTTTGAATTAACCAGGTGCAAGCTATCAACTATGTTCATTTGGAAATAATAGAACATCCAGCTCTCCGGAGAATAAATTTGTTTGAATAACATGAGTTTTTAATAAGCCAATACTTACTGCAATTTTTCTTTTTATAATAAGTCAAGTTTTTTTTATGGCGGATTATCACATTATTATTCTTAATATGGCCTTTTTGCCAAAAATGTTCCCTGAAACCAGCATCTGCTTGGTTTTAATAAATATTTAAGTTGTACCAGCAACAGCCAAAGTGCTGATAGAATTAAACTCATTATGCTTTTATTTTACTACAATACTCTTAGCAAGAGATGTATCTGATCCTGAGCATATAATTAGGGCATTTGAAGTAATCCATGCTTTAACATGATTTGAGACGATAAATACCACTTACAGAAAACATGTTCCTGTTCCTTGCACTGTTACTCCTTTTCCCTTGTTCAGAACTTATTGTTCAGAACTCAGAGAACTATTTCATTGTTGCCTGCACTGGAATGAATACCTGTGTTTCCATGCCCCCTGCGTTTCTTCTTCACAATCTATTTTAAACATTGATAATTATGTCTTTAATGGCTCTCTTCTCCACTAGGCTACAAACTAAACTGCATCTGTTTTTTCCATCACTGTATCCTTGGTTCTTAGCACAGCACCTGATGCATAGTCAGTACTCAACAAATGTTTGAAACTTCCTCCAGAATGCATCTATGCTTGTTTTTCTAGCATACTTAGAACTTCAGTTGATAATTTCATTCATCTATATACTCATCCATTTTTGTACTCTATAAACTTCATTGATCTCCTGGTATATGCTGATGGATTAGGCCAAGCACTAGTTAGTGCCTTAGAAATAAAAGACAGAATCTCTGTCTCTCTCTCTCTCTTTTAAAGAAGGGAAACAGAGAGGTAAAAGATAATTAAAATGTAATAAAGTAAGGAAGAAAGCCAAGATAAATAATAAAAAAAAAAAAGACCTGTTTCTAACTTCTTGTTTCTCCCTCCTGGTTCTACTCTACAGGTTGAATATCATTATCGTTTTCATCGTGGTTTATGGTTCAGAGTAAATGACAATGACTAACTGCTATGCACAGGTTAAATAGGAAAAAGGAGTACTTTGCTGAGACATTTCACAAAGAGTCAGAATAACGGTGACATAATCCAACCTATTTTCATGGGCAGAGGTCACCAAAGTGGCTTTACCTTATCAGTGGTACCCAGAGTGTGCTCTAGGAGTCAGCACCTGGGAAGCTGTTAGAAATGCAAATCCTAGGCCCCTCCCCAGACCTATTGAGTCAGAGACTCCAGGGGTGGGGCTCAGCAGTCCGTGTCTTAATAAATTCTCCCAGAGACTGTGATGTCCATATGTTGAAGAACCACTGGTCTAGATGTTGGTCCTCCAACTTCCCCAATGCAGATCTCAACCATTTGCATGTACCAAATCTGGAGTCAAACCTACCTTAGCTCTGGTTCCTGAGGCACCGGGTTGAGTCTGACAGTTGCACAGCCTGTGGAATGGCGTGATGTGAGATCACTAGCTGGCCTCTTTAGGGGCAAGCTTGCAGCCAGAATAATCCTTAATGTCCTGTCCTGACCGCCTCCTAGCTTCCTGTTTTCTCCCCTCTCTTTCGTGTCACCAGGGTCTTGGAGGTGAGCCCTTTTATTTTTTATTTTTTTTTATTTATTTTTTTTTTTGGTACTTTAAAATTTTATTTGTATAAATCAGAGTAGAAATAAATTCCTCCCTTTCTTCCTCTAGCCCACTTACATTGTAATTGAGCATATTTGCTGTTTGTTGTCAATAGACATACTGAAAAATTATTATATCCAGAATGCTCTGCTCTCATATCCACAATCAGTACACTCTTTCATAAGATAATTGTTTAATAATTTTACTTGACTTTAACTTCTAACTTCAACAGAGTAGTTAATACTAGACTGCCTCTCCCATGAAAAAAAAATCATTAAACTGGAAAAAAATGTATGTAATGACTGTTTTCAAGCACTGAAAGCTAAGCAGCTTAGAAAGGACACTGAGAGAAGTAAAACACAAAAAGACAATGGCCTAGGCTTCCCTTCCACTTTATTTTTTATTTATTTATTTATTTTTTTATTCATATAGGTACATGACATTGTACCATTTTGCCTCAAATTGTGGTAGAAATACAGGCTTTGGAATCTGCCTTTGGTACTAGATGCATAGTCGGCAGTAAATAAGTAATGATATTATTGAGAATTTGAAAGAAGAATTTGTTTTCATTTATTTTCTTTGAACTGAACTTGTAGGTTATTTTTATTTTATTTATTTATTTATTTATTTTTATTTTAACATGTTTTCCTTTATTTTTTTTTATTTTTTTTATTTTTTTTTTCTGAAATTTATTGACAAATTGGTTTCCATACAACACCCAGTGCTCATCCCAAAAGGTGCCCTCCTCAATACCCATCACCCACCCTCTCCTCCCTCCCACCCCCCATCAACCCTCAGTTTGTTCTCAGTTTTTAACAGTCTCTAATGCTTTGGAGGTGAGCCCTTTTATGTCATATACATACTTAATTAGTGGCAAGGAGAGCAGAAATCACTAGTTTAAAAGAAAAGCAGTAGAAATTTAGAAAACATTTAGTAGCAGATATTTTCAGCAAATAGGATAAGGATAAGTCAACAAGTAGAATAAGCATAAGTCAGTGACGTGAATGTGAACCCTTTTAAGGCCATTTCTTTACTTTGTCAACTTCAGGGTTCGTTAATATAACTGTAACCCATAACATCTTAAGAATATGTAGCTATAATCAAAATGGGAATACACACATTTGTATACATCAACACAGATTCCTTACTTTCCAGAATATCCAGTACACACACACACACACTATTTTTGTTCTTTAATATATAGTGTTATTTCAAAATGTATTTATGAGTTAGTTTTAAGATTTTTATAATTGTTTGCTTTGTAATGGGCGGCCTAAAAATTTTTAAATTTTATCACTCGGGAAATTCTGACTTTTCCTTTATTGTTCAGTTGTGATTTTTCAGAGAGGAAAGGCTTGCTGTTTTCCAACTCAAAGAAAATAGAGTTATTATATTGTTCTATTTTGTATACCTTCTCAAAAACAGTTAAGTAGTTTTTGAAAATTAGAATAGTGAAAGTATGGGAAATATTTCAGTGAAAAACATCTTACTCTGCCCTTATGTGAGCATTTACTATTTACTAGGACATGATTTAAGGTTGAAAATTAGTGTTAATGCTCTCTGGAGGGCACAAGTGCTTCCATAAAGACAATTGGAATTTCTTAGGAAATTCCAGCAAATATCAATTTGTGAATCAATCATTCCATAAATGTTTTAGAAACACCAATATGCAAGACACAACCCTAGATCCCAGAGTGGAATTGAAGTAACACTTAAATTGAATGGATAAATATACATGAGAAGCCAAGTTATGATATCAATTTAATGATGGCTTGCTTTTGTATATCTTATTTAAATTATCTTCTTTCAACCTATGATGTAGAAAGGGAAAGAATTATTACCTTCATTTTCAAATAGTAGAATTGAGGCTGAGAATTGCAAATATCAAGTATCAAGTGCCTTTCCCAAGGTCATGAATCCCTATGCCAAATAGCAAAGCTATGATGAAGACTATCTCTTTGGTCTCCTGTTACAGAACTTGTTCTATGACTTCATGTTGCCTCTTATAAGAAACAAACAAAAGAAACAGCAACAACAACAACAGCTAAGAGATGGTGCATGACAGATTTGTGAGTGAATAATACAGTTATATCTGCGAAATGCTTTTTTGTGGCAGTGATTGGGAACTACTTCTATGAAGGAGAGAATGATGCATCCGGTCTTGGGCCAACTGATCTAAGAGTAAAAGAGTCAAGTCTTTGGGAAAAGGATGTAGGGAAGCCCCCAATGGATCAATAGTCTACAATGGACGAATGCACTCTTAGACTTCGATGGCAATCCTAACCTTGCCTAGTCCTAGCCATTTATTTGCAGACTCTCGTTAGTTGCCAAGTTCTAGTATGGTTCAACCTTGAGGGCCACATTCATGCTAATGAAGTGCAGTCAGTTCCAGACAGCTTTGTTTTTCTACAATTAAAACAATAAGGCAGGGATTCTCAGTCAGAATCTCTTGGGACTTTGTCCCTGGATGTTATTTGGTGGTTCTAATTATTTTTAAAATAAGGACTAAGACTTTTCTTCCCCACATGAGATCAAATCATGTGGCTTTGGTCTACGTGCATTTTATATGGCTCTGCACGGTGAAAAGTAGTGCTGTTGGTGAGCATAAAAGCAATCAGACTCGATTACCGTTAAAATTGGACTCTGAAGAGAGTCCATGAATAATGCTCAGGACTCCTGAAACGCTTGGTGTGCCCTTCCTTTTTTCTTCAGAACACAGGGCATTAGACAGTAGATGGCAGTGTGAGATGGGGAATTTAAGCCTTGGCAAGGATTTGCTTGAAACTAGCTCAGTAAAAATGGCTTTTTGACTTGGAAGCATTTATTAAATGAACCTTCCATCAGAGTTTTGTCTGGCAGCCAGGAACCCACCCTGGAAGGTGCTGGCAACCCACAGGTATGGGTGTGTGTAACTGCTTTGTTTGAACTGGGTCCATTGCCCTGCTCGGAAGCAAGGTGGGGAGTGTCTGTGTACAATTCATTGTCACAGAGCCAAGCAAACTGCCACTCAACCCTCTTGGCACCCTCGTGCCCCCTGGAGAAGTTTGCACCCTCCTTACACCTTTCAGGGAAAGAGATCGTGTTTAAATGTGTAAGTAGAAGCTTTGATAGATACAAAAGGTTAATGGTGTTTCAGGTTTTTCCCTAATGTTCTTCCTGTTGTCCCAAACCTCTTAAAAATCAGAGGCAGGGAGTGAGGGGATTTCCAAACCCAAAGCAAACTATTTCATGGAAGAATTTCTCAGACCAGCTGAAAGGATATTATTCCCCATGGCCTATCAAATGATGGATTCTATTTAGGATTGTAAGGAATCCTGGAAAATAAGAGAGGGCTGAAGCTGAGTCGGGCTTCCTTTCCATTACAGACTCTGAGCAGAAGCAGAATTTGATATCTATAATTAGTTTCCTAAATTTGTATCCCTCTAGAACACTTTGTAATAAGAAATTGTATTTTAATCAGGGAAGAAATAGCTAAAAACATTTGATTTACTCAACATTTTACTTAATAGAAAAGAGGTCAATAATTCTGTGAGGATCCTTGTTCTATATGCAGTAATTACAGGATTAAAATAAACCACATGATCGGGCTATTGTAAAATTAGTAATTTTTCTGCGTCAAGGACTGATGTAAAACTACAGCTCCTTAATTTTAGGTGTAACTTCTAACTGGTGAAATTGCAGCTCCTGTGTGATATAATATTCATTACGTGACCTTGCTAAGCTCCACTTTTCTCAACTATAATATAGAAATAATAAAAGTACTTACTGGACTGTATAGTAAGCCCTGACCATTATAATAAGCCTGGTACAACAAATATTAGCCATTGCTGTTTCCTAGATACTGATGAGTATAGGTGTCTTTTCAAACAATTTTCTTTTCACTTCCCCAAATAGCTAAAAAATATAGTGAATACTACTAGTAGCCCCCCCTCCCAAACAAAATTAGATAGGTAGATCTGCTTAAAATAGAATGCATACCAAAGGAAGTGCTGGGAAATTTGGGATAATGTGTAAGAACAGTAATTAAAAAAATTTTTTTAATGTTTATTTTTGAGAGAGAGAGAGAGAGAGAGAGAGAGAAACAGTGTGAGCAAGAGAGGGGCAGAGAAAGAGGGAGACAGAGAATCTAAAGCAGGCTCCAGGCTCTGAGCTGTCAGCACAGAGCCTGATGTGAGGCTCGAACCCACGAACTGTGAGATCATGATCGGAACTGAAGTTGGATGTTTAAGCAACTGAGTCACTCATGCGACCCTATAAGAATAATAACTTTAAACACTGTGTTTAAAAGAAGAAAAATAGAATGTTATGTAAGACTTCACAGTTGTATGTGTGCGTGTGTGTGTGAGAGAGAGTGTTAGAAAGAACGAGAGAGTAAGAATGTGTACATGTATTTCAGTTCATTACTTAACCAATGCTTTGGTTAACTGGTGACAAGCGTACATTTTCAGGAAGAAGGGAAAATAAAGGCATGAGAATAAAGTATTTGCCTGTAGTCACAGAAACTTTTTCCTTTTAATAGGCAGAACCTCTTTATTATCATGTGAAAATGGGGAACAGAGCTTGAAGGACCAGTGTTTGGGCATGAAAATGGTAGTCACTTAAGTGAAACTGAACATTTCTTTTGAGTAAAACGTTCAGTGAGCAGAATTGGCATTTATCAAGAGGAAAAGTTAAGTTCCGAGGAGTTGTGTTGAAGTATCGAGAAGTTCTTGGCCAACTACACCACTTCTTACTTTTTTTGTATTTTCAAGTTGTTTTTTTCATTTCGTTTGGTGTTATTTAAAAGAACCTTTCCAAGGCAACATAGTTGAGTTCTTCTCCTGGCTCTGCCTTTTCCAAGCTTTGGAATCGTGGGCAAATTGCTAAATGCATCTCTGTCTTCGCCTGCAATCATATAAAATAATAAAATCTCAGGTTCTTGGGAGATGAAATTAGTAAATGCACAGAACAGCCGCCAGCTCTGTGTCAGGATAGGGTAAGTCCTCATTTAATGAAAGCCAGAGAAAAGGATCATTTGACTTGACAGTCAAATTAGAAAACTATGGAATAGAATTATGGCCATAAGAAGCTTAGAATTAATCAAAACCCCTTATTTTACAGATAAGGAAAATAATGCCTAGAAAGATTAAGTGAAGATGATAACACTGTATCAGTATTAGGATTCTCCAGAAAAACCGAGCCAGTAGGAGATATAAATTGATGATAGATAAACACATAGAAGATAGAGCTAAAGATCTATGATAAGACATTGGCTTACCTGATTATAGTATGGTGTAGTTTCTAGTATGAAAGCCAGAAGGCTTGAGACCAAGGAAGAGCCCATGTTTCTATTTGAGTCTGAAGCTGGGAAAAAAACCCCAGCTCAAAAGGCAGGCAAGAAGAATCCCCATTTATTAGTGGAAGGGTCAGCCATTTTGTCCTATTCAAGCCTCCAAGTGATTGGATAAAGTCCACTCACTTCAGAAAGGAAAATCAGCTTTACTCAGTCCACCAATTCAAATACTGGTTTCATCCAGAAACACCCTCCCAGACACAGCCAAATAATGTTTGCTCGAATATCTGGGCACTGTGTGGCTCAGTCAAGTAGACACAAAATTAATCATCACGCTGATGTAAACCTAGCATGTAATAATATTTAAGCTCTTAAAGCAATCAGCTCTAGGAAAATTGAAGAGAGTCCTTGTTGTCCTATTTGCTGAAGTATATAACTTTGGTATTTTATCCTCAATAAGTTTAGACTTTTCTTTAAAATAAATTCAAATTCTCAGGCTTTAAAAATGTTACTTTGTTAATAACTTCCCTGGAATTTTTGTTTCTGATATATGGCCTTAAAACAAAGCAGTTCCACATGTATACAGCCAGTCATAAAATCATGGCTTCCCTTAAAATTCCCTATTCCTGGTATTGTCTCTGCCTTAAAGTGACTTAAAGAGGGAGTAGTATATTGAATTCTTTACCTGCTAATATTCTGGTCACCAATTCTAATATGTATGTGAGTGGTTTCTCCACACCAACAAGTAACTCAGTTTGACCCTATCCGCCCAGAGATAGTGTCAGATCCTACAGGTAAAGGGCTCAGTCCCCTAAGACTACTCTCTGCTTGGGGTGCCAACTGCTAGCCCAGGTTGTCACCTGTGCTTCTGACCAACTGGCTACAAATCAGAAGTTCCCAGGACCCCTGTCTTGTGTTTGATTAATTTGCTAGAGTGGTTCATGGAGGATATTAAAGGATTAATAGTCAGATGAAAAGATGCATAGGCAAGGTAAATGGGGAGGGGGCGCTGAGCTTCCATACCTCTACAAGGGCACCACTGGAAGCCCTCCAAACTCTACCCTTCTGGGTTTTTATTGAGGGTTCATTACATAGGCATAATTAATTAAATCATTGGCCATTGGTAACTGATGCAACTTCCAGCCCCTCTTTCTTCCCCCAGCAGTCATGGGGCCGGGACTGAAAGTTGCAACTTTTTAGTTGTTGGTTCTCTTGGCAACCAGCCCCCATCTTTAAGTGCAGTCCGAAAGTCACCTTATTAACACAACAGAAGACACCTTTATCCCTCTCATCACTGAGGGAATTCCGAGAGGTTTAGGAACCCTGTGCCAGAAATGGGACAAATAAATATGTATTTCTTATAAATCACAATGCCACCCTTGCCATAGGGAAAACTCCGAATTGGTTATCTGCCCTGAGTGAACTCTGGGATGTGAGTCTAGACAAATGAATCTCAGTACTTTGTTTTGAGAACCCCATTCACCAGTAGGAAATGAATGGAAAAGGAAGTGAGTTTGGATCTGCCAGGGGAATTAAAGCCTTTGGTGATATTTGGGCAGAAGGAATCTGAGCTGAAGACAAAAACGGCAAAGAAGATCACCTATATTATCAAAGAAAAGCAGAGATTGATGTGTAGGGTATATGTAACTGAAGGGCTTTGGTGCACCTCAGGGCATTGAACTTAACTCTAGATTCTTTTGGGGAAAGAAATCCAGGGTCACATGGCTAACATAAGATGATTTCACTTGGGAAGAGTGATGGCCAAGGTGTATGCAAAAATTACCGAAATATTTTCTTCTCTTTTCCTTCTCAACTCGTGTCAGGAGTCATGTTGTGGTTACTAGGCTGTATACTTCTACTTAAAAAAAAAGTATTGGTACACTTTAAGAATTTTTAATTATTCATACTTTTTCTATGTTATTGTTCCTATTGATAATAAAATGAATTGAAAGTCTAAATTAATAAATAGCTTGGCATTTTGAAATTTTTGATCATGTTTCTGTTTAATTTGAAGATTCATTACAATAAAGGTTATCAATGGAAATTCATCTGAAATGTTTATCTTATGATTGATATTTTATCTTATGGGTGATGTTTAATTTAACCTATTAGAAGTATCTAAGTATCTGTACTATGTTTTTTGCTATTCATTTTAATTCCAATTATTGTTAATTTGAATGATATTAATTTTGTTTGGATCTCATAAACAATACAAATAATTTTTGGATCTCCAAACAATACAAATAATCAAATAAATAAAATTTGAATTTATTAAAAAAAATTACCCCCCCCTTAGTATATCCTTAAATTAGCTTACTAAAATACTTCAGAGTAAATCTTTGAATTATATTAAGTACTTTTTAGTTGAAATTATTTAAACTGAGACAGTTATAAGGGTGACACTTTTTTCCCACTAATATGCATTTGCTTCCTAAATCAATGCTGTCCATTAAATATATGCACTTAAAATCAACTTCATTGGACATGTAAATCAAATGCTGGATGCCATAAATTATATAAATATTTATATAATCATACTTTTCCTTATACATAATATATTATTTATTTATATTTATATTATAAATATAATTATAATATTATAATTATTTATTATTTATTATTTATTATTTATATTATTGACTTACAAGTTTCAAAGTGTTTTCACTAGGTTTTCTCAGGAATATTATTGCCTACTTAAAATGAGTCATCATTTTTTCCGAACTCCAGATTTAAAACAGTGGGTATGACATTGTTTCTGACTTCAAGAAACTTAGGTTCTTCTGCTGTAGACAGAGAAGCAAAGAAATATTATGATCTGAGAAGACCAACATTATCATTGAATATAAATCACATAATGTAGACACAGAGGAGTAAGCTTCAAATTCTGCGTGGAGGAATGGAGACGAATCAAGGAAGACTTTGAAGATAATTTAGTACTTTGCGCTGAATTGGAAAAGATTAAGAATTGTTCAGGATGGACAATTGTGGAAGTGTATTCCATGGTGAGGGACTAGCAAGGGTGGAGAGGCATGCAAACAGACAGGATACTAGAAAGATTAGGTAGGTATTAGGAAACAAAGGTAGAAAGTGGCAATTTAAATCTGCGGAGAGGAGAGAGAAGATCAGAGCCAGGTAGTGAAGGACTTTACAAATTATTCTAGATATTTACAGCTAGAAGAGATTATACTCTCATTTATCTTTCAGCAATTCTTTTTTTTATTTATTTAAAAAAAAAGTTTTTTTTTTCAAAGTTTATTTATTTTTGGGACAGAGAGAGACAGAGCATGAACGGGGGAGGGGCAGAGAGAGAGGCAGACACAGAATCGGAAACAGGCTCCAGGCTCCGAGCCATCAGCCCAGAGCCCGACGCGGGGCTCGAACTCACAGACCGCGAGATCGTGACCTGGCTGAAGTCGGACGCTCAACCAACTGCGCCACCCAGGCGCCCCTATCTTTCACCAATTCTAAGAAGTAAGAAATGCAAATGATCTCAAGTGTACGAACGATCACCTGACCAAGGAATATCCAATTGGAGATTAGTCTTCTGGTTTCTGATTCTGTGCATTTAAACTACATTGCCAACAATCCTGGGTTTATTTGAACCAATGTTCCAGTAAGTCAAATAATAAAGAGGTAGTTGCAAGAGGGAAGGATTTTGGTTTATTCTGTTTACTGCTCCATCCACAATTCCGAAAGCAGTGACCATTTCAAAATTGGTGGAACTGATGAATAGCAAGCATTTATTGAGTGCTTATAAAGTACCAGATGTTCTTTTAAATATCTTTACTTAAGGCTTAAAGGATTAAAGCACTATTAGAGAGTTGCGTTACATTTTGGTGCATTATTTTACAAATTATTGCAGGACAAGGAAAGCGTAATATGATAAAGAAAGCTCTGGATAATATAACCAAAGGGTTCCCAAAAGACACATTTTATAGAGAAGAAAAGATTTATTTAGAGAGTGAAACTTGTCTTCAAATACTTGAAAACCCATCATGTAAAAGATGTAGAGCTATCTTGGAGAATAATCTCCAGAGAGTTTATCTGGGGTCAGTATGTGTATTTCAAGGAGTTATATTTTGATTTAATATTTGTAAGAATTTTCTAAACTTTCTGACAATTCAATTTAACCAACCATACAACAAATGAGCCTGGGATGAACTAAGCTTCTGTTTACTCATGATATTCACGCAAAAGCTTGAGGGTCCATTGATCCTATAGAATAGATTCATTCTTTGAATGACAGATTAAGCTATTTGATATCCAAGGTTTATAAGTCTACTAGGAAGCTGGTAAACCAGTTGGATTATTGAATTCAAGATTGTAGAGAACCAGTCTATTAACATGTATGTTTAAAAGCAGTTGGCCTGTTTCAAATCAGCTTGGAACACCAATTAAAGAAAAAAAAAATCTCTTTGGCCTTTTCTCAATGTCTTTTCCAAGTCAAAGCAGATTATTCACAGTTTCCTTTAATGTCTGCTGTTCTGTTTATGAGGAATGACTCAAGGGAAGTTTTTCTTTAATTCAAAACAAACAGATTGCTTACATGTTGAATGGCTGGCTGATAGTTACATGTTTCCTGAGAACGTTTACCACTTGTCAGGTGTTATATTACCTGAACTTTTGGTGACTCACGAGGAGGGACAGACCTCAGTTCATGAACTCTCGCTGCTGACATTCAAATCACTCTTTGGGCTGACTATGAATTTTCTGAGAGAAAAAAAGTCCTTCGTAAAGCATCATGAACAACTGGTAGTTTAGGAAACCATTGAATTGCAGAGTGGACTCTCGTGTCTTAGGATATTGATAAGGGAATGGTTACACCTTTGTATCTGGAGCATCTCCTGCAGGATGCTCTGAATAACAGAGCCATGTTATTTTTTCTGAGGAGATATCTGGAGTAAAGGTTAAAATATCAAGTTTGGATGAGAACTTCTTTCTTTCTGTCTTCTCATTTGAAATATTATTTCACAGGCTACTGCTAGCCTGCTCGCATTCTTAACCGAAAGTGATGCAAGCTAAAAAAAAGGATGCTATTAAATCACATGAACACCTCAGAGATGGTGACCCTAGGCACCCCTTCTTCTGTTCTTTTCCACACACACTGTGAAATGTAGAATTCAGGATGCTGTGGTCAGCCCAGCTAAACTAGAATACTGATAGTTGTTTTTTCTTAGTGATAGAGGGTGGAGAGCAGAACCAGAGAAGTGGGCGGGCCTCATGGTTTGAGACTGTCTGACTTAAAGGTAACAACCTTTTTCATTGCTCCAGGTAAGCTCTGTTGGACATTTTTAATGTTTTTTGTTTTGTTTTGTGTTGTTTTTGTTTTTTTACCTGGAAATCCAATTTGTACGTAAGAAAATTTTAAATTCCTAAATCTCTTCCTTTTTAAACTCTAATCAGGATATAAAGAGGAAAAATATCAACCTTTGATTTTATAATTAACTTTAAAAAAAAAAAAACAAACCTGAGGGGCGCCTGGGTGGCTCAGCTGGTTAAGCGTCTGACTTCAGCTCAGGTCATGATCTCCCAGTCTGTGAGTTCGAGCCCCACGTTGGTCTCTGTGCTGACCGCTCGGAGCCTGGAGCCTGCTTCAGATTCTGTGTCTCCCTCTCTCTCTGCCCCTCCCCTGCTCATTCTCTGTCTCAAAAATAAATAAAAACATTGAAAACATTAAAAAAAACCTGAAAAGTCTTCTAGTTGGATTAATTAGTTCGTATAAGCAGAAACTATACACTCTTAGGTCATCAGAGTAGTGGGCTTAGGGCCACATGATTATATTAAAGGGTTACGGTGGAGTTTGGAGAAGCCATCTCCTGAGCGCAAAGATTAGAAAATTAGCAATCCTTTAAAGTAGGTATTTCCTCAATAGGATTTCTGTGAGCATATTCTTCATTCACTGGTTCCTACAAATAATCTCCTTTATGTTTTAGATATTCTGTGACTATGTGGAGGTTAGAATCTTGACTGTCTGCCTCAAATGGGGTTGATAATAGGTGTACCCTGGCTTTTGTGGGGAGGGGACATTCTTTAGTGAGTACAGTTTCTCTGAAGTTCAGAACTGTTAGCAAAGGGTGAGGTGGATAGAGCAGGGAGCACGGATTCAGGATACACGGGTCCCCATGTCTCTCCTGCCACTAACAGCCAGTGTGACAGGATATAAATCACTATCTCTCTAGGCTAGTTTTTTCATCAGTAAAAATTTAAAAGTGGGCCTAGATGACTTTGAATCTACTTGAGAGCTTTAACATCTATGTTTCTATATTAACAATTTTTTTTTTGAAAAGCAGCAAAGCCACCCCTTCAGAATAGAATGCATTCTATGGCCTTTACAAAAAGGAATCAAAGAATGTGCTTATATTTAAATCAAATTTCAAACAAATGATGTCGTTCCGAGTAGTAAAGTCCTATCAAAACAATTAACTTTGGAGATAAATTTCCTAAGATTTGTTTTGAGGGTCTTTTGTTTTGTTTTCACATTTTAAGTAAAACATACTAGTACAAAAATGAAGAAAGTTAATGCCCTTTCAGATCATGTTATTTGTCAAAGTTGTGACTGAGGCTTGACAGTTTCCTAAGGTTTTCTGCTTTAGCCAGTTTTAGAGTTTTGTTGGCTTGTTTATTTCAGATTTATTCTCCGAGGCTCTTCCTTCTGAAGAGGAAAAACATGGAAATGAGTAGATAATTATCCAGATAATTCCCTTGCCTTCCTAAATGTTATAGTGATTTCTCCTATTGTCTTACTTTTTCAAATATGCCAATGATTTATCCTGAACCTCACTTTTTCTGCTATGGAGCCAACAGCATCCTTTGGTACTAGCTGAAAGGGTGCCTCTCTGACCTGTGCTTTCTGAAGGAAGCCACACTGCATGGCTTTAAACGAAAATGTTTAACATGTATAACATGTTTAACAAATGTGTTTAAATGTACAACACTGTGCATGGTTTGGCCTGAGAAATAATTAATAAGCAGGTGGCCTTCCATAACTTTCTCTGGGAACTTTTTGAGCCTCTTATATGGCTTTATTTCTTTGTCAATTTAAGTCAGTTTCTTTCTGTTCCCAAATCCCCAATTCTTCTTTGGTAGTAAACTGTCACTCAGGTGTATGGTCTCTTTTGCAGAACAAGAGGATCACCTGTATGTTGTGATGGGTTTGAGTCACCTGGCATTCTGTCACCCTTATCTCATTCTAACACCGCTGAACTTTCTCTTCCTGAATTTGCCTTAATTCACTCTGAGTTCACATTCTGGCTCACTGCATCTGTTTTCACTTGCTGTTTTCGCTGTTTTGAGAACAAAATAATAGTTCCGATCCCCATAGGGGTCAATTACCTTCACTGTGTTCACCATCACATATTTCATTTCCAATCCAAACTGCCATTTTGCACTTGGCTTGTTCACGTCATGGTTAAGAGAGGCAATGTGGATTGGAGTCAGAAGGGAGGCAAATATTTTGAATAGATTTATACAAATCCATCAGCGCACCTGGAAAAACTGTATAGCACAGTGGACAGAACGTAGGTATTAGAATCCGAAACTAGCATTCAAATCTAGGCTTTGCTACTTGTTAACCATTTGACCTTAGATGGTCACATAACCACTATAAACTCATTTTTTCATGTATAATATGTAGGCAATAATAACAATGTTACTGGGGTGCCTGGGTAGCTCAGTTGGTTAAGCATCCAACTCTGGATTTAGGTTCAGGTCACGATTTCGCAGTTCGTGAGATCGAGCTCCACATCAGGCTCTGTGCTGACAACATAGAGTCTGCTTGGGATTTTCTCTCCTTCTCTCTCTGCTCCTCCCCGCCCCCCCCCCCCATCTCAAAATAATAAACAACAACAACACTAAAAAAAAAACGATCTTATTGGATTGTTATATGGAACAGAGATAATAGGTAACATATTCAAAGCGCTTGGCACTTGAGAGACAGGTACTACATAAATACTACTTATTATTAATACCAACAAAAAAGTTGATTATATTAACATTATTTGTGAGCCAATAGCACAGTCCTCAATGCAATCTGGCAATTATTCATTGAATTCCAAGTGTGTACTCTAGTCTGTGCATGGGACACATGAAAGAAGTGTAATTGTAACTCTTCACCTTTCCTCATCTTCAGCTCTGCCTACTCTCCAAAGTCCAACACTTCAGCAAGCTACTCAAAGCTCTTCTCAACTTGTCAAAGATTGGCTCTTGGCCAGTATGTCCAGCTTCCACTCTTTCCCTCGCTCTCCCAGTCTGCATCTTGCATTCACCCAAGCTGTTCACATCCATATGCCTCCTTGTGTCCTCTTGGGCTGAAGACACACCAGTCCAAGGTGAATTTTATTCTTTTTAAGACCCAACAAAAATGTGACCTTCCTTGTGGAGTCTTCCTTGGCCTTCCCTTCTACCTCATCCTCATGGGAAGGGTGCTTTATTGAAAACACACAGCCCAGTAAGTCTTTAATAAATATTGGTGGAGGTTTCAGCTAGCAAGACCTGTGTCTTAGGTGTCTTTTGTGGGAGAGGAAGGAGAGAATTCCAGCTCCATTACTTACTAGCTGTGTGACTTGGGTATGTTCAGAATCTGTTTTCACGTCTCCAAGTGGAGGCTCTCAATGACTTGTCTAAGTGAGCTAATATGCATGAAGCAGTTGGCTCATAATAAATGATTAATTTTCCAACATGATGACAGTGGCACTTCTACATGATGGTGTAGGTGCCTGTTACTGGATTTGAGCTCACAAGGCCTAGGCTAACACTTCCCGTATTACTGTAATGCTATTACAATCACAGTGTGTACCAACTATCAGCTGAGTGCATGTATCATGCATGTCTTTCTTTCCTCCAGAAATCTTGCCTCACTGAGGGCTCCCAGGGGTTCCAGCTAAAATCTAGGGGCCCATATCCTCACTGTTTCAACTCAGCATTGCTTCTAAGCTCAGTGTCCTCTGTACTTTTGCATTTTTGGTGGCTTTTGCTATCCTTAAAATTAGCATGAGAAAGTTTAAAACATTCCCCATATTTCCTTTTATTTTGCCCCATTTTCTCCAGTGGCAGGGATCTCTTTTGTGGTTCTCTAAACGGGACTCATATATCTAACTGTATACCTTCCACTTGGTGGAAAACTAGTAAGCTGCATTGGAGAAACAAAATTCAAAACAAAAAGAAAAACAAAAACAACAGGCTGATTGATGGGCTCATTATAATAGAGGATACATTTTTGGAATAGATTGGGCTGAAAGATAACAATTCTGTCTTTTGCAGTTTGGCTTGGTGAGTTTTATGGTATCGCTTTGCCTTTTATAACAACAGGGAGATCACTGATCTAGGGGGAGCATATGTGGAAACAAGGAAACAAGGAAAAGATCCGCTAAGAAAATCCAGGAAATCTATAAAAGATGTTATATACACAGTTTGTCTCTGGTCCTGACGTGTTCATTCACTGGAATTGGGTCACACGTTTGGAGGATGTCAGAATGTCTTTCTCATGAGTGGAATTAATATAAGAGCTGGAGCTCTGAAAACCTAGGTAGTTTCCACTTGTATATTTGTCGTCAAAGGACCTGAGTTGATTCAATTAATTATGCCCCCCCGCTGAGTTCCATTTCCATTTGAAGCCACATGGCAAAGCTGTAAATGATACGTGCAAATAAGGATCCATCTCTGGGGAAAGGCTTCTTATAGGGACGCCTGCGCTAGCCTTGTGAGTTGCCAACCATGTGCTAAGCTGGGTTTCAGGGCTGTGACCTGAAGAAAGGGACTTTGTCTTGTCTTCTCTCTTCTTTTTTGATATTAGGGTCAACATCTTCCATTTTACATATACTTGAAAAACAAAGCAAGATGTGAAAAAATGAATTTCTATTAAGATGAAACGGCAAGATTGCCTATTTCAGGAGTTCCACCGGAGGTGTATTCTGTTCTATTTTAATAATGCTGCGGTATGTACCAGAAGGTCTTTACGTGCACTCAGGTGTCATGAACAATCAAGCCTGGACTCAAATCTCTCTAGTTATTGTTGCATTTCAATTAAAACTGTCTTTCAGAAAAACGGGATAGGAGTGTGTTTTAACCTCAAAATGATTCATTATGTGCCCCTCCATGGAGAAATATTTTTGAAGACTCAACTAAAATTTTACATCAGAAACAAACAAAATTGAATGCTCAGTGACTATCTTTTTACATGCTCCGTGGGTCTTTCTTTTGATTTTTTGGTTTTAGACAGTGCATCTAATCATGACGGAGAGGCTCTGACTTTCAGTTTCCTTTTGATCTGCAAACTCAAATAAATAGCACCATCCTGCAGGTAGTTCACTGGGGCCCAATACTGGCCTAGATTTGTCACTGAAGCTCAGGACAGAATGTGCCTTAATTCATAGCACGTGCCATAGTGGGCTCTATGTAGGCCAGGCAAACTGGGGTTCAAACCCAGGTCTGCTCCTGGGAAACTCTGAAAACTTGATCCATATTTTATGTCTTCAGGTTTCACTTTTACTACCATAACAGCGTATGTCAATGCCTGCCCTGCGGAGTGACTTTGAGAATCAAATATTTTATGGGACACAAAGATCTTCAACTGTGCAGGGCATATGGTACCGTGTGTGGTCCCTGGACCAGCAGCATGAGCATCCCTTGAGAACTTGTCACAAATGCACATTCCTGGCCACACACCAGATTTACTGAATCAGAATCATATTTTAATAAGTCTTCTAGAAGATTATCATGTATGCTCTAGTTTGAGAAATTGGCATAGTGTCTAATAAACTATCCAAGGACATTTGCTGATTCTCATAAACTGTGATTTGGAATTATTCTAGAAACTCAGTAAATGAGGTGAGTCATGCTTTTTTAAAGAACACTCTTACAAATATAGAATCTTCCAGCATAAAAAAAAATATCTAATAATTACTGACAGCTTATTATCTTCTAGAGCCTGTGAGAGGTGAAGAAGTACCGATTATTTTCCTCAATCACAATAACCTCAAGAGACAGACTCTATTAGCCATCACATGTTACCTTAGCTAGGATGACAGGGGTTAACTCAACACATGTGGAGGTAGGTCTCTGCTTCAAACAAACTTCAGAAACGTTATGCTTAACTACAGTTAGACTAGTACTCTGTGGGGGTACTTCGGTGGCTCAGTCAGTTAAGCGTCCGACTTTGGCTCAGGTCATGATCTCACAGTTCGTGAGTTCAAGATCCATGTCAGGCTCTGTGCTGACAGCTCAGGGCTCAGAGCCTGGAGCCTGCTTCGGATTCTGTGTCTCCCTCTTCCTCTGCTCCTTCACTGCTTGTGACCTTTCTGTCTCCCAAAAATAAATAAATAAATTTAATTTAAAAAAGAAAGAAAAGAAAAGCACTTTATGTAGTCAACCTGATCATAAAATTTCATTTTGATAAAATTGCTGAGCAGACATTCACAACTCTATTCCACTGCTTTTAAATTTTAGTTATTTAATTTATAATTTTTCAAAACAACTTTATTGAGGTATAATGGATATACAAAAATGCACATATTTAACGTATACCATTTAATGTATTTGGATATATGTATACATCCATGAAGCCATCACCACAATCAAGATAAAAGACGTATCCACCTCCAAAAGTTTTGTTGTGCCCATTTTTTTTAAAGTTTATTTATTTTGAGAGAGAGAGAGAGAGAGAGAGAGAGAGAGAGAGAGAGCATGTGAGTCGGGGTAGGACAGAGAGATGGAGAGAGAGAGAATCCTAAGCAGGCTCCTCACTGTCAGGACAGAGCCCAATGTGGGCTTTGAACTCACGAACTGTGAGACCATGACCTGAGCTGAAACCAAGAGTCAGATGCTCAACTGACTGAGCCACCCTGGAGACCGTCTCTGAACAAATTTTTAAAGGCACAGTATAATATTGTCATTATATTCCAATTTCTTAAAACAAGTCAGTTCTATAAAAAGTCTTCTTCTCAATCTATATTGTATGTCAGTGTTTACATAACACACAAACATATATTTATATGCATGTTTTATATATATTTACGTGTGTGTGTGCATGTATGTATATATAAACTTCCTGAGGGCAGAAATAACATTTATCTTACTCATCCATTATACTTCTGTGCTTAGAACATTGCCTGGCACATAAGTGCATGATTTGAAATCAATAATTACTACTTTACTGAATGAATGAGTAAATGAATGCACCTCTACTAGTCCTGGTTAAAAAAACAAAAACAAAAACAAAAACAAACAACCATATCATGAAAAACTTGCAGCTTTACAAGCCAATATCTTTGTTTCTCGTCCTGTTCGACTGAAGAAATTATGGATGAATCTCTATTTAGAAAGCAGGTATATTCATTTTAGTATTTTTAACATTAATATGACTAACCCACTCACAAGTCATTAGATCAATGTGACATTTCATTCAGCTTTAATCACGAAGATGTAAGTTTTGAGGTTGAAAAGGACCTTAGAGAACGTCTAATCTCTCATTTTGCAAGGTGGGAGTTTGGGCCCAGGAGTGAAGTGACTTGTTCAAGGTCAAACGCTGGCTAGGGGTGAGGCCAGAAGCAGTGCTGGAAATCCAGGTTGGCTGATTCCTGATCCAACACTTTCTTACTCTAGACTCTATTCATATAACTGCACCCAGCTCTGGCCAGGTTGGGCATGTAATACATGAAATGCAGTCACACACTACCCTCCTACAATCCCACATGTCTTAAGATGGAAAAATTCAAATGTAGTTTTTTTTTTAATGATTATTTTTGAGAGAGAGAGAGAGGGAGGGAGGGAGACAGAGTCCATGGGGGAGGGGCAGAGAGAGAGGGAAATAGAGGGTCTGAAGCAGGCTCCACACTGACAGTGGAGAGCCTGATGTGAGGTTGGAACTCACCAACCGTGAGATCATGACCTGAGCTAAAGTCAAATGCTTAATCACCTGAGCCACCCAGGCACCCCGATGCAATTTTCTTCTAAACTGGCTTTGCCCCTAATAAGCTGTGTACTCGTCAACAAGTTAGCATCACTGTGCCTCAATTTCTTCATCTCTAAATCTTGGAAAAATAACAGTACCACTTCACAAGATTGCTATGAGGTTTACAGGAGATTAAATGTGTACACTCTTTAGAACAGTGCAGGCCCCTAGGTAAGCTCTTTGCAGGGGTTAATCCTTACTCGTATTATGTTCGGGTGGGGGTAAAGCTTGTTAGTTGGCCATTTTCTCCTGAGCTGGAGTGATGAACAGGTAAAGGGAAAGCCCATCTGAAGAATGAGTTTTCGTAGAATGCAGACCAGCAAAGTCTGGGGAGTATTAGCTCATGTTATTTATTGGAAGTGTGTGACCTGGGCAAATGTGAGTAGGTACAATTGAACAGGCTGCATGGAATGACCTAACTTCATAGCAAAAGTTTTGGATTTTAAGCCCAAATTCCATTTGGAATGATCAGTTCACATAAAAGCGATGCTTATGTTCAACATTACATAGTTGATACCTAGAGAAGTCGTAAGTAGTTGTGCAGTTTGTGATGAAGAACACAAAGGTGAACCCTGCTTAAGAAAATAGTTATATTCTTAAAAACCTGTCAATAAATGAAATCTTCAAAAACAATCAAGCTTTAAGTATTTCTGTGAAACTGCTCGTTGCTAGAAAAAAATCATAGTGGAAATGTAGTCTATCGTTTTCTCCCTATTCTAGAGCTAAATCAAATTGAATCTGTTTGGGCAGATTATAAAAGCATCGTATATATAGCATCACAAAAGTGTGTAAGTATATATCATAGGTATATAATTCATACAGTGTTATGTAGATTTCATTGTCCATATGTGCGTACAGACACAATTATGTATGTCTGTGTTTGTGTCAAATTTTAAAATGCATTCAAGCCTATTACAAAATAAATTCCTTAAGTGAGCAGAAACAATGAGTTCATGTTAGTCGCTGATCACTAAGCACTTAGATTTACAGTAAATGTACCAGACTGATGAGGTAGAATTGGAAGGCAGCAGACTAAAGCACTCTGGTGGCATTTGTCATGGCCACTATATTCTCCTAATTAGGGGACTGTAACTACTTGAGCCATTTACAGGATGGTCAATAAAAGGCATTTGCACCAGAAGAACTCTACAATGGAAAATATACTTTGAACATAAAATGGTTGGTCAGAGGGGTGCCTTGGTGGCTCGGTAGGTTAAGCGACTGACTTTTGACTTTGGCTCAGGTCATGATCTCACGGTTTGTGGATTTGAGCCCTGCACTGGGCTCTGCACTGACAATGAGGAGCCTGCTTGGGATTCTCTCTCTCTCTCTCTCTCTCTCTCTCTCTGCTCCTACTCTGTGCTCTCTCTCTCTCTCTCTCTCTCTCTCAAAATAAATAAATAAACTTGAAAAAAAGGTTGGTCAGAATATGGCTTCATTCTTTTTCTTAAAAGAAAAAGAGACAAAATAGGTTTTCTTGTTGGTTTGTTTTAGGCTTTGATTCTGTGTAGAAATTGGACTCTCTTTTGAGGACCCAGAAAAATGCACCTTCATTTCTCCTAGGAAGGTCATGTTTACATTCCCAGACAGAGAGAAAAGACTTTTCTTGACGGCTGCCCTCTGCAGCCCCAGCACAAAACGAAAACTTGAAGATTGGTTCTGCAGCTTCCATTCAAAGAAAGGAATTGTCAATTATCCATAATTAATATTTACTGAGGACTCACAGGGGTTGCAGCAGGTAAGAGGGAGTGTCAAACACGCCCACAAAAAGTTATGTTATTTCAAGTTAAATACAGATTTGACTGCAATGCTTTCCCACTGGTACCATACTTTTTCATTCCTTTAGAAATCTAGTTATATATTTTTAAAGAAGGGTTGACTGTATATCCTTTAACTTGTTTCTTTTTTACTTCTCCCTGCGGCAAAAAGAAGCAGCGACAACAAAAATAAAAGTTTTTATGATCCTGCTGAATCAAGATACTAAAACATGAGTTAAATGAAGAGGCGTGGAGGTTTTAATGAAGAAAAATAAAACAATTTAAGCGTTGCCAGGTGGAAAATGAAACAATCTCTTTATATGGAATGTGTAGAAGGGGACGAGGCACATAGATGCCTGGGAAGACAGTTTCCAATGTCAGGAATTTTTTGCCATGGTCTTTGATCTGCAGTCCAATTTTAGTCTTGGTCTGAAAGAAAAAAAATGAAGTGGAAAACTATTACTTGTTCTAATGAAAAAAATCTCAGTGAACCAAGACTGACTATGGAAAAACAATCCAGGAAAAAGGGTGTTGATTCAAAAAACCAAACAAGCCTTAAAAACAAAAGTCAAAACAAAACAAAATCCACCCCCCACACACACACACAGAAACTAACCCCAAACATCGCTGCCACGGAATACTCAATGTGCTGTTCATCTAATATTATACTATTATTTTATATCTTCTTGAATACCTTTTTTTTTCCTTTGAATGAGTAGGACTTTTCTCTCTGTGAATTACCATTAGTTCCATCTGATAACTTTACTATTCATGTAATCCAACTTCTAAAATTATGTACCAATCATCTGCCTAAGAATGTGGTCCATGAAAATGTTTGCCATTGAGACTTTGCTGTTAGAATATATTTTGACTTACTAGGCACCTGGGTGGCTCAGTCGGTTAAGCATCCGCTTCTTGATTTCAGCTCAGGTCATGATCTCAGGGTTCTGTAAGATGGAATTGAGCCTTGCATCAGGGGATTTTCTCTCTCCCTTTCTCTGTGCCCCTTCCCAGCTTGTGTGCTTTCTCTCTCTCTCTCTCTCTCTCTCTCTCTCTCAAAATAAGTAAATAAACATTTAAAAAAGAGAATAAATTCTTACTTTGTTGCATGGACTGACTTTCAAAAAAAATTTTTATTTTAGAAAGAAAGAGAGTAGGGGAGAGGATCAGAGGGAGAGAGAAAGAATCTCAAGCAGGCACCACACTCAGCGTGGAGCCAAATGTGGGGCTTAGTCCCACGACCCTGGAATAGCGACCAGAGCCAAAATCAAGAGTTGGACACTCAACTGACTGAGTCACCCAGGTGCCTCATGAACAGATTTTATAAGTGAAAACCACATTGATGTTTAAGAAAAAGAAATATTAGTGTTGTTGCTTCCTTTTGCCTCATAGTAGACAAAGTTGACTTGGGAGGATAGGTTTTTAACCCCAGATAGGATAAATAGGAATTTTGGATAATATAGGACCTGGTTGAAGAAAAGGAAGAAGAAGAAGAAGAAGAAGAAGAAGAAGAAGAAGAAGGGGAAGGAGGAGGGGAAGGGGAAGGGGAAGGAGGAGGGGGAGAAGTTGCCTGGGTTCAAAAACATGAAAGGGAAATAAATCTTCAGTTGCTAGAAATGAAAACGAAATCCAGAGTCTGAGAAGTGAGCCATAGGTTGGGTTATTTCAAACGTGTCAGGTTGGGTGTTTTTTCTTAGGTGTTTGGGTTTAAATATCAATGGATATTGGGGTTTAAGCCACTCTATGTAACAAGGAAGGGCTATTTTCTCTCTTAACTGGGATCAAAACACCAAATCTAATGTATGCAGAAGTCTCTGGGAAACCAATATCCACCATTATACATAGACAGAAACAGAGTCCTCTGTGAGAAATTAGAACTTTCAGCCAATTGTGAGAACAGGTGAATACACTTGGTAACATGGCCAAGAAACAAAAACTATAAACTAAAACTAAAATCCAAATGAAAACTAAAAACCATATGCAACCCATAAGAAAATGCATACTCTTGGGACTACAGGTAATAGAGAAATCTGAAAGGGAACTTAAATAATAATATTAAAAATATTCATACGGGGTGACTGGCTGGCTCAGTCATTTAAGCGTCTGACTTTGGCTCAGGTCTTGATCTCACAGTTCATGGGTTCTAGTCCCACATCGGGATCTGTGCTGACAGCTCAGAGCCTAGAGCCTGCTTCGGATTCTATGTCTCCCTCTCTCTCTGCTCCTCCCCAACTCATGCTCACTCGCTCTCTCTCTCAAAAATAAACACTTAAAAAATGTTCATAGATTAAGTACTGGATGCTATAGGTGTTATGGAAACAGAGAAAGCACATTGGAAAGTAATCCAAATAGAAATATTAAGAGTGAATTTAAATTAAAAGTAAGAGTAAATTAAGACATTAAATATATTAAGAGTAAATAAGACATTAAGAATAAAATTAA
The DNA here is from genome assembly GCF_016509475.1 of Prionailurus bengalensis. Taxonomy (NCBI): domain Eukaryota; kingdom Metazoa; phylum Chordata; class Mammalia; order Carnivora; family Felidae; genus Prionailurus; species Prionailurus bengalensis. The sequence continues at coordinate 19,982,243 of NC_057349.1, read as the reverse complement.
GAGTAAATTAGACATTAAATACATTCCTTTTTTTGGAAGATGGTTGGAGTAATGGAAACTAAGCTACTATTTAGTGAAGATTGGCCCCTACTCAAGAGACCACCATTTTCTCAATGGGGGTTTTCACCTTAATTCTTTATAAAATCATTTAGGCAACAATTTTCTTTAAATAGTTTCTTTCCTTTATAGCCTTCAAATACTAATGTTTCTAAAGGCAAATAGCAATGTTTCTAAAGGACAATAAGAGAGTCAGAAGTGAGAAGATGATGGTTCCTTTTTCTTCTCTCCCACTGCTGGTTTTCAGTCCTGGGTTTGATTTTACCGTATAATTTCATGAATACTTGCAAGAAGACATGAGACTCATGTGTCAGAGACAAAGGACTTTAGTATTCACAACACAACAAAAAGCAAAAGTATCAGTATATCTGCATCAGTTCTCCCTTACCCTCAAGTTACATGAGGTGCTGAGGAGGGTCTGGATATGTCTCTGCCATGCAGCAGGTTGTAACAAGAGAGGAACCGGAGGCTTAGTGAACCTACAACTTTGTAGCAAGCAGGAAGCAGTCCCGCTTTGTCCTGAGGGGGAAATGTTGTAATATCCCTTAAGGCTTCTCACAGCAAACATGGTCCTGTGTGATAGCCCTGGTAGGGTGGTCAGAGTTTTGCATTCTCAGCATACCCAGCAAGATGTATGGGACCTCAAGAGACCCATGCAGGAGTGTCTCCCACAGCCGGAACATCACTTAACCACTCAAACTCTCGGTGCCTTGGTTCTCACATTGGTTAAATGATGCAGTAGAAATTCGTTACCTCCCCAAATTGTATTAGCTTTAACATTTTACAAACCTTTGTTGACTGAAGTTTTCATTCTGATAGAAAGGACATGGGTTGGAGCCGAGAATGCCATCTCAGGTTTCTGACACAGTGTCGGAAAGAGATAAGCATTCATAAGGTGACAGATGTAGTAAGAAAGGGGATGGGTCAAATATTTAAAAAACACATTAGTACAATTAGTGAGGTCAAAGTCATCAAGATTTGAATCAAAATTTTTAAAAGCAGGAAGTGATGAATTTATTTTCATCTCATTTTTGATTTGGATATATGTACTCTGCTAAATTATTGACACAGAATATTATTTCCTTTGGGACCAGAAGACTAACCTGTTCATTACTCTGATTAGTCTATTTTGTTTAACGTGGGACAAAAGTATAGATATTTCACTTTGCGATGCTAGGCTTTATCCAGTGATTTTTTTCACCGTTTGTTCGCAGGATCCACACAATTTGTTTTTTCACAACTTTAGAACTTACAGGTTCATGCCACCATCTTTTGTTATCTTGATGGCCCACTTCACTTACCATGAGTCAAGAGGGCCTTTCTGTCTTAAGAAGAGAGCTTTCATTGTTCCATATCACATACACACACCCTTACTTCACCACTCAGTGCCAAAATTGTCAGCCTTTTCTCCAGACTGATAATTCAGTGGGACTTGGGTTACGATGAAGCATTTCTTACAGGTTCAGGGTGGCCCCTTCGTTCTGATCTTCTCTGAGAACTGAGTATGATCTCTTTCTGTATTCTGCAATGCTTTGAAAACACGTTCAAGAGCCTATTACTCATAAATTCTTCACACATTGTTTTTCTGTTCCTTTCTAATAAACAAGGGAACTGAAATAAAGCAAATCTCCTGACACTGCATGTCCTTGTGCTATTAATAAGCCCATTTCTCTAGAAAAGGTTTCTGTACCACCCGCGTTCAGATCTATATTGCAATCAATGTTAAACACCTCCTTCTAAAATAGCTGCACTGTGTGCAGGTTCTTCTTTCCTGAGCTTTCTCTGTTTGTTGTTGTTTTTCTTAAGGCACGTATGGTTGGTCTGCTTTCACTACCCTGAATCCTCATTTTGCTCCTATGTTCACTCTAAGCGACCATAATGTCATTTTCCCCGGACATCAATAAATCTGATATATTTTGACTACTTATCTTGCAGGCAATAAATATCCTTTTGCAAAGCGCATTTCATGAATTAGCTCAAATTACATTTGGACTGCTTCAGAGCTGCAGAGAAAGGTGCCAAACATTTCATACAACACACCATTGTATTTAACTTCAGGGGAGAGCAAAACTTGAGTCCCTCGTTAAAAGTAAAGGTGAAAAGCTTCAATTTTTTTTTAACAACATCAAGTCATTTGTTTTAATTTATGTGTCACTTTTATTAAAGGATTTCATGGTGATATATATTCCTTGAAGTTTAGGGGTGAATCAAAATGAACCTATGTATTTATTAAGTATATACAATACATCTTTTGGATGGCTTATTGTCCACCATGGATTATACACTATTAACAGGAAAATGGAAAATTGGGAAACATTGGTACAAGCTGTGGCTTTAGCACTCCGTACTTTGCCTCCTTGTATGTCTGTCTTCTCTTCATTTATTTGATGTTTCCTTCCCATCACAGACCACTTTAGTTGACAACACTGTGATAGTAAAGTTATCTGCCTGTTGGAAATTTAAAACTTGCTCTCATGATTTGTTTCACCACAGAAGGGCCTAATACTTTCTCCCAACCAACTTGTGTACATGACTACCACAGAAATGTTGTGAGAAATTCTCTTATGAATAAAATGTGGCTTCTGAATCTGGGGGAGATGAATATCCTATCGTTCTCTCAAATCACTGATTTTTCTAGTTTATCTTTTTCTGAGAACTGGAGCCCTCAAACCAAAGCGTTAGCCAGTAGGCATTTCCCAGAGAAGAGGGATTCAAATTTGAGCTCTCCATGATGTGTTATGCACTTTCTGGAATTCATAAGACTTTTATAATCAGGATTGTTTTTTTTCTCCTCTCTAACCATGACCCTCATAGATAATGACAGTCCTGGGACATCCAACTTGGATTCTCTTTCCAGACACGGTGAAAAGCAAGCATAAAAACTTGGATGATTTTATTATGGTTCAAGCAAAAAATTGCATACTGTGTGTGTTTTTTTTCCCCAACAGATCAATGAAAATTTGTTGAGCATCTAGCATATTAAAAATACTGTGTTCATTGCTGAAGAGGAATCTAAGTACATGTAATACATGGTTCTATTCGCCACCAACTTTTCCAGGCATGGGAGAAGGGGTCAGAGGCCTTTTATACTGTGGCTATATTTGGGGCCTGTCGTTCTATTCTGGGAAGAATAAACCAGTCATATGGATGTGAGACATTGATTATCCATCTAATTGAAGAACTCTGCTGAAGAAAATGATATTCACAGTAGAAGTTGCTATGTACTATGCCCATGTTAAGCATCACTGCATGTCATTTGGAAAACAAAACAAAACAAACAAACAACAACAACAAAAAACCAGTGATGACCAAAGCCTACAGTCAGAGGTATTTGCAATAGGTCATTAATAAACTTGACTGTTATTATGTAAAATTCATTGGAGATCTTTGACATAATCTCTTGCTGACTTTTTATTTCTGATATAATTATTATTAAATAAACTGGATGGTGTTTATTCATTTTCTATTATCTACAACTGTTTATATAAAAATTCTTTCTTATTTCTTTTTACAAGTTTGAAAGAACTCACAGATAAAGACTACTTAGCCTGGATATTTCCATTTGGCAAGTATATTAATTAATGGCAGCCTCAACTCCATTTGTAGACAAAGGACTATTCAGACTTGCCATTTCTTCTTGTGTTAGTTTTTGTAATTGTGTTTTTCCAGGAATCTGCCAATTTAATCAAAATTTTCAAACTTATTGGCACAAAAGTGTTCACAATATTTTATCTTTAAAATGTTTAAAATATCCATAGGGTTGTTGTGGTGTTCTCTTTCATTTCTGATATTGGTAATGTATTTCTTCTGTCTCTTTTATTTTATCAATCTTGTTGTGGCTTTGTCACTTTTTTATTGCTTTCATTTTCTTTGGATTTAATGTGGTGCATCCTTTTCTACTTTTTAATATAAATATTTAGACAAATGATTTCATCCTTTCCTTTGGTAACCACCATAAATGCATTTATAAAACACAATATTCATATCCACATGTTTATTATATATTAATATACTAAATACCATGGAATATATATTTGCTTACATATTTATATAGTAGAACTATTTATATATGTTTTTATGTATTTGCATTTTATATAAATGCATATTTTAATGAAGACTCAAACCCATTGCCTAATTATCCCTATGAAAAAGTATTATAAAACATAAAAATTTAAAAATACATAATATGTCAAAACTTGTGTAACACAAGGGGAACTTTTATTTTTGTCCATCAAGAATGGAGTTGCCTTCAGTCACGCTGCAGTATTGGTATGACTTTCCAACCTTAACTCCAGAGATTACAAGGTGTTTACTACGGTGGTCCTTAACTCCTTGGTGGGTTCTGAAACAATATGTTTCTTTCCAAAGTCCTGCAAAACTGCTGAAAATTCCACTCTGATTTTTCAGAATGTCTTGGTTTAGCTTCTTAACCTCCTGCCACGCTGCTGTAGTATTCGGTAAAGGCCTTGAAGAAAAGTCACTTCTTTACTCCTCCTGTTTCTCCAGGATCTTGGCCTCTCATTTCCAGGCTTCCTTGGACACCTTGAATTCCAATTTTTGTCTCTCCATTATTCTGAGACTGACAGCACTCGGCTGGCCTTTGTGCCTTCTGGCCCAGCTCCTATACTCAGATTTTCACCTTTCACCCGAAGCCAAGAATCAGCAAATGCCCACGTTGAAACCAGCGCAAGAAGTAGGCTCATGTTTTCCTGGTTTCCTTCTCTCCAACACCTTGTCTTCTCAATTCCTGGTTGTCTCAGGAGCTTTTTGATGCCTTCAAACTTATGATTTATGCTTTATCTGACTATTTTAATTTTTCTTAGTAGGGGCATCCTTGTACTGTCCTGTGCTAAACAGAGCCAGTAGTGGAAACCCTGGTGTGGCTAACAATATTTTTCACTTAGCTTTTCTGAGTGGTATTTGTAGTGTTAGGTCTTTTTTTAATTAGCAAAAGGTGGTTTTATTGCCTTATAATAGGATGAATACTGTGTTACACATGATAATAGTGAACATATACTATCTACGTGAATAGAAAATGTCTAGAAAACTTATTATGGGTACATTTCAAAATATGATATATCTTGACATTAATAAAATCACTATCTATGTATATCAAACTATTCTAGTTATAGACTTAATTTTATGAAAACTAATTTTTATTAAAAAACACATATAAACTTTTATTTGGAGTTATTATTGTTGAAACAATTATTAGTATTAACAAGCTTTGTTACTATTCCAGCATCACTTTTATTTTTATTTCTCATTTTTTAAAAATGTTTGTTAGAAAAAAGAGGTTATAATGGAAGAGAGCCAAAGCATAAGAGACTCTTAAAAACTGAGAACAAACTGAGGGTTGATGGGGGGTGGGAGGGAGGGGAGGGTGGGTGATGGGTATTGAGGAGGGCACCTTTTGGGATGAGTACTGGCTGTTGTATAGAAACCAATTTGACAATAAACTTCATATACTGAAAAAAAAAGGAAAAAAATAAAAATATTTGTTTGTTTATTTTGAGAGAGAGAGAAAAAGAGGGGGGGAAAGGGGCAGAGAGAGAGGGGAAAACAGAGAATCCCAAGCAGGCCCTGCACTGTCAGTGAACCATGAGATCATGATCTGAACTGAGATCAAGGGTTGGTTACTTAACCAACTAAGCCACCCCGGCACCCCTACTCCGGCATCACTTTTAGTAAGCAGTCTCATATCTCAATTATTACACATGTGTCACGTTGATATGCAAGTTATTTATTGTTTATTTATTATATGCAATCACTATTTATGGCGTTTAATATGCCATATTAACATGACAGATTAGGAATAATAGGAAATACTTCAATCCCTGATTTTTAGTATAATAACCTATTAAGTCTACTTTACCTATATAAATGAGGTATCTGTCACAGGCTCATCAACAAATTTTGACAGTCTTAGAAAAGTGATAATGGAAAAATCAGATTTTCAAGCCAACTAGGTCTGAACCTGGGATTTGGAAGTAAGGACCTAGTGAAAAAAGATTAAACAGTCCCATGTTAATTCATCCAATAGTAAAGCCCTACTGCCTTTGTTTGAAAAATATTGATAGAAACTGATGGGTGGAAAGAGAAACATGGAAACTGGATAGATCAACTCATGAAGCTAGGCTCATTCATTAGACATATGTAAATAAAAGTTATACTGTTTATATGTGCTGCCTGGTTTACTTCAGATATGTTTTTATGTTAATATTTTTTGAGTTTTTCCGTTTACATTATACTGGAAAAAATTGATGTTAAAATATTACCTGTACGAATAGAAAATTTGGGGTGGCCCTATGCATTCAATTGTCCCCTTAAGCTACTTCAATATCACTACAGGTCCATGGCTCTGTGCTCACACATACTTGAGTTCATTCATCAACACACATCTCCTCATTTTGCCATTTCATTTGGTATCACTGGGGAAAATGTTAGCAGTATAACTATTAACAGAGCTTCCATGGCATTTCAAGTAAAGCCCGCACATCATTACTGCCATTTGTGGGCCAAATAAACCAATACTGATACGTTATGGAGCATCTGCTCTGTACAGGACACCATGCAGACATGAGGGGACAATAAAGAGAGGCACTTAAGTGTTCCTTAGGGACCTATGCATGTTCAATATTCACATCAAAACCCTGTCTTGGCTCAGAAGGAGATTAGAATCTAGTATCCAGATTTGCATCTTTGATTTTACATATCCTTTCTCCTCCCCAACATGTGGTGTCATTCTCTATTGCCCAAGAGAAGCAGAGAACTGAGGCCATTAACTTCAATTTTGTCTAAATCACGAGGTTGATTTCTTTCACCTCATTTGTACATTGAAGGCCTGAGCACAAGGGGGATGTGTAGAGAAGTGGCAGCCATGATTTTGTCATCGAAAGGGGTAAAAGAGGTTTTCTACTTTCACTGAGTAAACAGGTATGTATGAGAAAGAAGCAGCTTACTGATCATTTCTTGGTTCCCTCCACCTCATTGACTGCTGATCTGTGTAAATTTCCACTCTACCTGAGGGGGGAAAATGGCTTCCCGTTTATAAAGCTACTTCCACTATTGTAAAATTGTAGTCAGAATAATTTAGGGAAAAAAAAGAAAAGAAAAGAAAAAAAAAGAAATGACAAAGAATGAGTTTATTGGGTAGTAAGAAAGGGAGCCTTTCTCCTTGTGCATCTTTCTTCTTGTGCATCTTTCACTGCTGGACAAGCCTGATAAAACCACTGGAGAGGTGGGGGAAGTCAATTTGGTAACCAGCTTTTCCTCTAATGTCTATTCAAACCCTAAAAGCATCCCCTGAAGCTATCCTCCACTTTCATTGTCCTCTCAATGAAGGACATCCCGAAATCCAGAGTCTCTGAGAAAACCAAAGAGAGAGTTTGGGCCTCATGGGCTGGAACAAGAAGGCTTTAACGGACAGAGATGGCTATTCACCATGTCAATATCTAAGAAGTAAAGGCCAAGGGTATGCTGATGTTAGAGGCAGTCGGCGAATTTGAGATGATCCGGCAAGTGACATTTTTGTGAATTCAGATTTTTTCTTTATTAATTTGAATTGTTGGTAGATGACGAACAAACAACTGAAAGTGTGAGGAGCACAGATGAAGGGCAAGCTAGCTTGTGAAGTTTCTGTGGCAGATGAGAGATGTAGCCTAGTTTAAGTATTTACCTAATATTTAATTTAATAAACATGTGAACGGAGCTTAACTGGTGCCATGTTCTGTTCTAAGTACTCCGCAAATATTAACTAATAACTCCAAAAGATTGGGTTTTGTTATTGCCCCTATTTATAAGAAGGTGACTGATGAATCAAGAGATTAAGTAGCTTCTCCAAGGTACCTGACCAGAAAGTTGCAGAGCCAGGTTTGAGCTGGACAGACCACCGCTAGTCTCTGTGGACTTTGAATCACTATACTACACCTCAAGAAGAACCAGTTAACCAAAAGTTAGGGGATAAACTTTGGGTTCAAGGAGAACAGAGACAACTTCTAGAGGACTAACCATGTTGAGAGAATTAGCTCAGCTTTGGGCTTAGGAGTGGGAAAAGGCTGGAATCCCCAAAGAAGAATCATCAAGCATGAGACGTAGAGGGAGGGTGTGAAATCAGATGTGCCTGCAAAGGGGGCCCACCTAAGGAGCAATACGAAACTGAGTACCTACCACATACCTAATTGGCACAGACCTCGAATCTCTGGTATTTTGACCTTGGACCGATTTCAGAGTAAGTGTTTGTGGGAGGAGCATGGCAAGAGAGGTAGAAACAAGAGTGAACACTCCAAACCAAACAAGTACAATCTGGGAAAGAATCACTCCTCCCTGACCTTGGAGAGGAGTAGTGAGGCAAGAGCTAGTGAAAGGCCCTAGGAACTGTTCAAGGTCCCTTCTGTGATGGGTCTCTGATGCACATTTCTTATTAGGTGACCCTCCCTGGCTATTTTCCCCTATGCACTCTTCCCTACTGCCTCATCTATTTAAACTACTCTCCTAGGTCCTATGGCTTTCTTCTACATTAAAAACTATTCAGCCCCCCAAAGACCTTCACTCCCATCTACGGAGCCTGACCTTGGCATACAGGCCACCTTGTTTACTTTTTTAGACAAAGATATGGATACTTAATATGTGTGTGTGTGTGTGTGTGTGTGTGTGTGTTTCACCTTAGGAAGACAGGAGTGAAACTAAACCCACTGAATACAAAAGATAAATGTATGGCAGTTGGCCGGGCAAATAATAGCAAGAAAACAACAATGTAATTTATATTATCATTACTATTGCCATTACTATTGTTACTATATTATTATTTATAGCTAACTTTATGAATACTTACTAAAATGCATCAGATACTTCACAGTTAATGTTTACAATAACCCCAGGTGATAGGCATATTCCTCATATTTCAGATAAGGAGACAGAAACTAAAATAGTTTAAATAACCAGCTGAGGATGGGAAGTGGAAAACCAAGATTTGAACTCAGATCTACCATATTCCAAAGTCTTTGGTCTCAACCATTGAGTTATACTAGGTTAGATGTGAATTTAATCTGGGAATCATAAGAATCCATGCCCAAGAGATACCTGTTGTTAAGTAAAATTATTTATTATTCCTATTCTGTGTATCGAATTTTCAGCATTGCTGAAACAATGGTGAGAATTACCTAGGTTCAAATTAGGCACTGTATATGAAAATGAAAACTATAAAGTATAAATAATGACCAAATATGACAACAATGGGTTGATAGTGGCTATGGAAGGCAGGCACATGGTAGACATCCACATACCCATATCTTATGCATACATACCTATATCTCATGCACATACCTATATATCTTATGCATGTACCTATATCTTATGCATACATACCTATAGCTCATGCACATACCTATATATCTTATGCACGTACCTATATCTTATGCATACATACCCATATCTTATGCACACACCTATACATATTATGCACATACCTATATCTTACGCACATACCTATGTCTTATGCATACGTACCTATATCTTATGCACACATACACCATCATCAAGTGACAACTTGCCTGCGTGGCTCAGCAAGTCATCCATCATCAGTCAATTAGTAACACGTAAATCCACGTGCGATCCATACACCTTAAGTACTACTGTGGGTAAAATGGACAAATAGCAAGCAAATTTTAATGGAGTATAAGACTAAGAACAGATAGCCAATGAACAGGGAAAAGGAGAATGTAAACTTCCAAAAAAGGTTTCCTAACAAACTAACTGGCAAAAACTTTGGGAAGAATGTGACGGACAGTTGATTTAACTAATTCAGAAGAAAAATTTTGAGAGAGTTTAAATTACTATGTGATTTAAGTAAATGAGAAACTCTTGGACCTCGTGGTTTTCTTATCAGTAATAGGCAGTGATTAACTTTGAACAACCCAACTGATCATTGTATAGTTTATCCTTTCCTCTAATTTAGAGCGTTTGGATGATTCCATTTTAGGTCCAAATCAGCATACTCTATTTTATTTACTTATTTTATTCATTCATTCATTCATTCATTGAATTAACTCAAGAGTTAAAAATTCTGTAAGTCCAAGTAGAAACATACAAAATCCAGTGGCAATTTTTATAAAAATGATTTTTATTAATGACTTTCATTTTCTGGAGCAGAACTTGAAATTTTAGTTAGCACTTATCAGAGACCTGGCACCAAAGTCATTTACGTGTGTCCTGTCCGGCTCCTTTCCTAGTGAATCGCCTACCAATAAACTTCACTTCCTTAGGCAAAGGTCAGATGTATGCGATACAGGCCTCAGAAATCCACACAGCAAATAAGCCATGAATCCTTGATTCTGTAGCTTGACAAGCTGAACCAAATCTAGTGAAGCCCTTGCTTTCCTCCTAACAACCATTTTCACTTGCCACTTTCCTCCTGTCTCCCCTCTTGTGGGTGAGGTAAAATGTCTTTCAAAGCAGAAAGTAGCTTTCAGATTGTTTTCTGGCAAACCCGGTAAATCTAACAAATTTTGACTGAGGTTGGCTAAGAGCAGCATGTGAATCGGAAGAGTTTTAAAAAGGGATTTTGCAATTAGCATGTGGCCCTGTTTTCTTCCAGCAGGTAGTAAAAAGAGAAACATCTAACAGCGGGGGTCATATCTCACCAAATATCAAGCAGACCGAATTACTCGTTAGAATCTCGGCTTCCCTTTAAGTCTGGGGGAGATCTTGTAAGTTTCCCTCCTGGGCACGGAGAGAATGTTCCTGTTCCCAGGGAGAAGGGAAGGCCCTGGTGACTGTCGCTTTGCCCAGGGCTCACTGTGAGGCAGGCAGGCAGCCAGCCAGCCCTCATGTAAGGCCTACTGCGGAGGTGTGAGTGCTGTGGGAGCCTGCCGCGAATACACAGACAAGGACAGATCTGGAAGCTGCATGTGGAACTTTATTCCTTGTAATTCTAAATGGTGTTTCTTTGATTCTTAAAATCCCCTTCTGAAAATGTGGTGAGTCATTACCTCTGACCGTGGCTTGTCTGTTGGTACACTGTGAAACGGTTTGAATCATGGAGGAGCAAAGAAATCAGTGCCATTTTGGTTTTAATTAAATTTTGAAAAAGATGCAAACACATCCTGCTTCTTCCTTCCATCAGGGATCCTACAATTATTAAATTAGGCTAGTGGTGTCTACTTTCAGAATCATGAATTTTTACCAGCAGATAATTTCTCTTTTCTATTGTGGGATATTTTCTTGGTGCATTATACGGCTATCATCTTTGGCAGAGCTAATCTGGTTTTCTTCAGCCACAGTTCTGCTCGTTAATCCATTTATGGATTTTTACATAGTTTCTCCTTGGAAGGTGGGTGAGTATATACCTCTGAGGTTTTCTTGCAAGCCACTTAGTAGAGCTGATTCTGTTTTTTTTTTTTTCTCTGTCTGTAGTATGTGTTTGAACCACTCTTGTGTGCTAGCCTTTTGAAAATTCATTTTAGGGCTAGGCTGGGATGGTGTTAGGTGAATGTATTCATATACAATAAACATATTTACAAAAAGTTTTGTACCTTTAGCTCAAATTAATTGCCTTTTTTTAAAAACAACTTTTCCTTACCCATTCATCAGTTGATGGACATTTAGTCTCTTTCCATAATTTGGCTATTGTTGAAAGCACTGCCAGGAAAAATGGGTGACAGGCATTGGGGAGAGCACTCCATTGTTGGGATGAGCAATGGGTGTTGTATGTAAGCCAATTTGACAATAAATTATATTTGTAAAAAATAATAAAAATAACTTTTCCTTCTTGGCTTGAAATTTGTCCACACATTATGTATTTTTTCCCTATGTTTAGTGCCTTTCTAAGCACAGTGAGGGATACACAAATATGCACACACACACACACACACACACACACACAGACAAGCTGAAAAATGTACCATTTTTGAATTCTACTAAATGTTTAGAGAACAATTAACATCAATCCTTATTAAACTCTTCCAAAACAAAAACAAAAACAAAAAGAAGGGGTAATTGGATAGCTCACTCGGTAGAGCATGTGACTCTTGATCTCGAGGGTCATGGTTTGAGCTCTATGTTGGGTATAGAGATTACTAAAAACAACAACCAAAAACAAACAAACAAAAAAAAATGAAAGCAGAAATACTTCTTAACTCTATGAAGTCAACATTAATTTGAAACCAAAGCCAGACAAAGACATAACAAGACAATAAACTGCATACCCATATCCCTTATGAATAGAGATGCAGAAATCCTCAAGAGAATACTAGCAAACAGGTTACAAGGGCATGTTAAAAGTATCATAACACATGAGCAAGTGGGACTTGTCCCAGGAATGCACGGATATCTCAACGTACAAACATCAATCAATATAATTCACCACATGAATAGAAATGAAGGAAAATAATCTTGTGGCCATCTAAATTGATGCAGAAAAAGCACCTGACAGAATCCAACACCCTTCATGATAGAAAACACTTAACAAACTAGGTATAGAAAGGAACTTCTTAAACATCATAAAGGGAATTTATGAAAAACACACAGTTAATGTCACACTTAATAGGGAAAGAGTAGAAGTTTTCCCTCAAAGATCAGGAACAAGACAAAGATATCCACTTTGGCCAGTTCTATTCAACAGTTACTGGAAGTTCTAGCCAGGTAAATTAAGCAAGAAAATAAAGTAAAATCTCACGAACCGTGAGATCATGTACTGAGCCAAAACCAAGAACCAGATTCTTAACCGACTGAGCCATCCAGGCACCCCAATAGGTAGCATTTCTTAAATGGATAAACAACTTAAGGTATATCCATGGAATGGAATATTGCTCAGCCATAAAAAGGACTAAAGTATTGATACATGACACAAATGGATGAAATGAAATAGAATTTTTCTTGAACCAGATAGTGATGATGTTTGTGCAACATGGTGAATACATTAGGATGTACTTAATTGTGTACTTTGAAAGCTAAAAGGGTGAATTTTATGTTATGTGAATTTTTACTCAATTAAAAATAATGATAAAAATAGTATCATCATTCTTGAGTGATTCACAGTTTAGTTGAGAAGGAGATAAAGCAAACATGCATCAAAAATCAAGCGGAAGGGGGCGCCTGGGTGGCACAGTCGGTTGAGCATCTGACTTCAGCCAGGTCACTATCTCGAGGTCCGTGAGTTCGAGCCCTGCATCGGGCTCTGGGCTGATGGCTCAGAGCCTGGAGCCTGTTTCTGATTCTGTGTCTCCCTCTCTCTCTGCCCCTCCCCCGTTCATGCTCTGTCTCTCTCTGTCCCAAAAATAAAAATAAACGTTGAAAAAAAAATCAAGTGGAGGCTGTCCTCACTTTCCCTGGCAATGTGGATCCATAATATGGCTGTGGAAACTGAAACTATGCAAAAAGATCTTTGGATTTTTTATATTTCAGCTTTGCTGAGGTGTAATTGACATATAGAAATTTTATATTTAAGGTGAACATAGTGATGATTTAATATATGTATAAGTTGTGGAATGATCACCGCAATCAAGCTAGTTAACGTATCCATCAGCTCCTATAGGTACATGCATGTGGTGAGAATACTTAAGACTTACTTTCAGGGGATGCCTGGATGGCTCAGTCGGTTAAGCCTCCAACTCTTGATTTTGGCTCAGGTCATCATCTCCTGGCTTGTGAGTTTGAGCCCAGCATCAGGCTGTGCACTGACAGTAGGAAGCCTGCTTGGGATTCTCTCTCTCTCCCTCTCTCTCTGCCACTCCCACTCTCTGTCTCTCTTTAAAGTAAATAAATAAACTAAAAAAGAAAAAAAAAAGATCTACTTTCAGTAAATTTCAAGTATGTAATAGTTATGTTTTCTGTAGTTATCATACTGTAAATTAGATTGCTAGAACTTAAATTTATTTTGAATAACTGAAACTTTGCACAATTCAAACAACATCCTCCTATTTTCCCTTCTTCCTACTTCTGGCAATCACCATTTCCTTTGGAAGATATATTTGGAAGTGGAATTACTGGATCATAGACTTGTTCTATTTTTAGTTTTCTTGAGGTAACTCCATGCTATTTTCGATAATGGCTGTACGAATTTACATTCCCACCAACAGCGTACAAGAGATCCTTTTTTCCCACATTTTCATCAATACTATCTATTGTCTTTTTGGTCATGGCCATTCTTACAGGGGTGAGGCAATATCTCCTTGTAGTTTTGATCTGTATTTCCCTGAAGATTAGTGATGTTGAACACCTTTTCATATATCTTATTTTGAGAAATGCCAATTTAGGTACTTATCCCATTTATTTCTTTTCTTTTTTTAAATGTTTATTTATTTATTTTGAGAGAGGGAGAGAGAAAAGCATGAGTGGGAGGGGCAGAGAAAGAGGGAGAGAGAAGATCCCAATTAGGCTCTGTGATGTCAGTGCAGAGCCTGACATGGGGCTCAATCCCACAAACCATGAGATCACGACCTGAGCTGAAATCAAGAGTTGGGTGCTTAACCGACTGAGCCACCCAGGCTCCCCAGTATTTATCCCATTTCTAAATTGAGGTGGTTTCTGTTTGTTTTGCTATTTAGGTGAGTATATATATACTAGATATATCAGATATGTAATTTGCAAGTATTTTTTCCTATTCTGTAAGTTGCATTTTCACTCTTGATTTTTTCCTTTGTGGAACATGCAACGATATTTTACTAATCAATGAAAAAATTTAACATTGTCCCATAGTATTAAAACATTTTGTTAAAATATTAAAATCTTTTGCACCATGTGAATACATGAAAAATTAGTAAAACTGATAATTAGTACAGCATAACTGAAACATTAAAATATTGTGAACTAAAGTGTTTTATTTCTTAATTAAAAAGTGTCAGGGCACCTGGTGGCTCAGTCTGTAAAGCATCTGACTTTGGCTCAGGTCATGATCTTGTAGTTCATGTGTTCAAGTCCTGCTTTGGGCTCTGTACTGACAGCTCAGAACCTGGATCCCACTTCGGATTCTTTGTCTCCCTCTCTCTGTTCCTCCTCCACTCGCACTCTGTCTTGCTGTCTCTCTCCCAAAAATAAAGAATAAAAAAAAAAATAAAAAAATGCATCAAGAGTAGTTTGGCCAATGCTTGCCTTATTCTCTTAGCATAACTTCTGCTATTCAACACCCATTCTTTCTATGCTGTGGCAAATTGTCATGCTCCTTTCCAGGTTTGGATCAGTTTCTGATATTTTATCTTTTATATTTTCAATGTCATAAAATGTCTGTGAGGTTTTGTTTGTTAGTTTTATGTTAATAAATTCACCGCTAAGTTCCTCTGACTGCGTATCTAGACTCTCTTGAAAAACAACACTGTCAAGGATTCCCAGGGTCAGCTGTTTCTTCTATTAACTCCATTTACATGTGATTCTCCTTTCACTCCCAGTGTTACCACCTTTCATTTCTTTGCTACATTTTCATCTTTGTTGGTCAGTTCTGTGTTGATTATTCATTTTTGCAAAGTGTCACTTGATTTATCACTAGGACACAAGGAAGCAACCCGACAATTATGCTTTACTGTCTGTCTGTGAACTTATGACAAATGCATCGTGACCAGTCACCGACAGACTTTGAAGGAAATAACAGAACTGATTACTGATCACAATGTACATCTATCATTTATATATTGATGTGTGAACTAAAGAGTTAGCAGCAAATTTTTACTTTATGCAATTACAGTTAACATGCTGTGGTAACTAAACTTGGAACTATATTTGGGGAAAATTGGTATTATTTAAGTAAAACCATGATGATTTTAATTTGAGCATAGTGGCACCATGAAAAGAGAGGACTACATGTTCTAAAATTGTGCAATATTGAGTAACACTGCAATAGAATTTTACAGATTGGATTAATGATGAATTGGGTTTATATAAGGATTAAAGTGTTCTTTTAGGCCAATATTTATAAACATAGGCAATAAAGGAGGGAAGAAGCATGGTATAAGTGGGTCAGAGGGAATATTTTCCTGAATACACCAGAGAGAGTACAGTCCTTACGAAAGGATAGGCAGGAATAGGACAGACTGTGACAGGATTTGAAATTTAGGCAAATTTATACATTGAAAAAAAAAACTGAAATGAGAAAATCATGGTTAATAGAGGCAGAAAAACCAGAGTTTTTACTTAGACTTTGTTACACATTCCATTTCTAATCTTTCGTAAATCATGGAAATTGGTTTCCTCATTTGCACAATGAAGGTAATCCTCCTTAATCCAAATGGCTGAGGATTGAAGTCCTTGAAAGCAGATAAAAACTTAGAACTATATTCATTCTTCAAACAGCATTTAGTGAGTGCCTGCTTTAGGACAAACTGGGCTAAGTATTTCTATCACAGAGATGATAGGAGATTGTCTTTCTCTCTAAGAGTTAAGAGATAAGAGGAGCAAATAGATGTTTAAACACAAAAATTACTGAGCAATCTGGTACTGCTTTAAAGAAATTAATAGTGAATGGTTGAACAGGATACAATCATGCTAAAATATTATAGCATTTTAGGAAGAAATCTATGGTAACTCCTTGCAGGGTGAGTTAAAAAGGATGAATGTCTAATTTTAGTGATGACTTTATAGCTCCTGTTTACTGATCCAAGGTCTAGGATCAAACCAATGGAGTGAGGCACTGAAAGGTACTGAGGAAACATTTGGAGTTAAGAAGGTCAAGATTTTGAAAGTCCAGAGTATTCCTTGAGTCATCTACATATACAGTAAAGTTCCCAAGAATGATGGCAAGATTAATCTTCATTTATAAAGGTATTCTATATGAGAATAAGTCCTTGATAATTAAGGGAGTTGACTTCAATCCTTGATTGGTTATCATAGCCTAGAATATAGATTACCAAGAAGCAGCAAGTATGTTCATTACCTATCGCATGTTGCTTTAGTGCTTCCCAAACTTAATGTGCATAAAAATCACTTGGAATCTTTTAAAAAGCAAATTCAGAATCTATAGATGGCTTCTGGTAATATTCACATTTTAATAATATGAATTCATTGTTGGGTACATAAGTATTAATAATTGTTATATTTTTTTGATGTATCGATCGCTTTATCATTATGCAATGACCTTCTTTCTCTGTTTACCATTTTTAAGTTAAAGACTATTTTGTCTGATGTAACTACAGCCACCCCTGCTTTTTGTGGTTACCATTTGCTTGAAATGTCTTATCCCTCACTCTCAGTCTATATATCTCTTTAAGGCTAAAGTGGATCTTTTGTAAGCAGCATATTGTTGGGTCTTGTTTTTGTGTCCTTTTGTCCATTCTATGTCTATTTTAGGAGAATTTAAGTCACATTTAAAGTAATTACTGATAGCTGAGAACTTACTATTGCCATTTTGTTCTTGTTTTCTGGTTTTTTTGTAGATCAATTTTTCCTTGTTTCTTACCCTACTGTCTTTGTGTTTTGATGTCTTTGGTATCAGTATACTTTGAGGTCTTTATTCTTTCGTGTAAACACTACAGGATTTTCCCTTGTGGTTACCGTGAGGCTTCCATAAACCATCTTAACCTATGATATCTTATTGTATTTAAACTTATAACAACTTAATTTTGATAGAATTCATAAACTTTATACTTTTACTTTTTTTTCCCTTTCACATTTTAGGTTATTGCTATTAGAGTTTACATAGCTTTTAAACTGTGTAATTAATAACAGATTATTGTAGTTGTTGTCAGTTTTACTATGTTCATTTTTTTAAATGTTTAAATTATAGTTGTATGTTCTGCACCACATCATTATTACCATATTGCAGAATCCAGCTATGAATATAAATTTATCCTTATCAGTGATATTTATGTTACCTTTCTTACGGTTTTATGATGTTTATTAGCATTCTTTTACTCCTACTAAGGAACCCCCTTTAGCATTTCTCATAAGGCAGGCCTGGTCATAGTGAATTCCCTCAAGTTTTGTTTGTTTGGGGAAGACTTAATGCCTCCTTTCTTTCTAAAGGACAACTTTGCTGGGTATAGAATTCTTGATTGACAGATATTTTCTTTCAGTATTTTGAATATGTTATCAATTCCCTCCTGGCCTAAAAAGTTTCTGTTGAGAAATCTGCCTGAAATCTGCCTCAAGTCTTATGGTGTTCCCGTGTATATAATTTCTCTTTTCTTTCTTTGCTCTTAACAGTTTTTCTTTATCTTGACTTTCGACAATTTAATTACAATATGCCTTGGTGTGATCCTATTTGAGTTCCACCTATTTACGATTCTTTGCACTTCATGGATTTGGATGTCTGTTTTGTTTCCTAGATTTGAGAAGTTTTTAACCATTATTAGTTTAAATATACTTTCTGTCGGTTTATCTTTCTATTATCCTTCTTCAATTCCCATATGATAATACTGTTTCTTTTCATTGTGTCTTATAATTCCCATAGGCTCTTAAAATTCTTTTTCATTCTTTTTATCCATTTTGTTCTGACTGGGTAATTTCAAGTGTCTTATCCTCTAGGTCCCCAATTCTTTTTTTTTCTGCATAATCAAGTCTATTTGAAATTTTTTTAATGTTTATTCATTTTTGACAGACAGAAAGAGCACGAGTTGGGGTGGGGCATAAAGAGAGGGAGACACAGAATACAAAGGAGCTTCCAGGCTCTGAGCCATCAGCAAAGAGCCCAATGTGGGACTCGAACCCAAGGACTGTGAGATCATGACCTGAGCTGAACTCAGATGCTTAACCAACTGAGCCACCCAGGTACCCCTAATCAAGTTTACTTCTGAAACTCTATTGAATTCTTCAGTTCAGTTATTATATTTTGACTCTAGGATTTCTGGTTTTTTTTTTTAGTTGCCACTTATTTGTCAAACTTCTCATTAGTTTTAATGCATTATTTTTTCATTTTATTTATTGTCTGTCTATGTTTTCTTATAGTTCACTATAATTTAACTTCATTAAGGAGATTATTCTGAATCCTTTGTTTCACAATTTATAGATTTTCATTTTGTTAGAGTCAGTTATTGGAGCTTCATTAGTTTCCTTTGGTAGTATATTTGCCTGATTTTTTTGGAAATCCTTGAATCCTTATGTTGGTATCTGTACATTTGAGTAATGGGGTTGCTCTTGTAGACTTTATAGATTTGCTTTGGCAGGCAGGTCTTCACCAGTCAGCTCAGTTTCAGTTCTGGGTATGTTTGCTGGTAACATCTTTGGGCAGGTGGGGCCTGCTATTATGATCTATTTTTGGTTGAGGCAACTATTCAAGCTCTGAGGAAAGGGATAGTGGGGTGTGCCACTGACTGAGAACACTTGGATAGGACTGCTGGCTTGGTTTCAACCCAAGTGAGGCTGTAGGATGGGCTCAGTGATAGCCTGGATTTTCTGGTCAGACTTACTAGATGGTTTAGACTGGGTACTATAGTCACTAATAGATGGGGCTATGATATAGCTTCCCTGCCCTGGCAGGGAAGCAAGTTCCAGACTGAGTTCTTCACATGAGCAAGGCTGCTGATTGAAATTACTATTTGAACACTGCAGGTGTGAACATGGATCCATCTACCATGATCAGTCACTCACAATGTTGAGTGGGGGAGCTGGTTGTCCCTCCTGGGTTCTCTTTTCCTGCTGGAAGAAATGGCGGCTCAGGGAAGACCTGTTGGCATGGTGTTATGCTGGCCTTG
Source organism: Prionailurus bengalensis (assembly GCF_016509475.1). Taxonomy (NCBI): domain Eukaryota; kingdom Metazoa; phylum Chordata; class Mammalia; order Carnivora; family Felidae; genus Prionailurus; species Prionailurus bengalensis. Next base: position 19,962,573 of record NC_057349.1, on the reverse strand, counting down.
TGGGTGGCAATGCAGTCAACATGTAGCTGCTTTTTTTACTCTTCTGATGCAGTCAGTCTCGGTCTCTGTTGTTGCTTCAGTCTCACTCCCATATCCTAGAATTCTCTCAGTGGTGTCTTGTTCTTGAATAGTTGTTAGTTGTTCTTCTTGTGGGGGGGAAGCAAAGTCTGTAATGACATATGTCACCATCTTGGTGGCATTACACCTTCTTATTAATTTTTTACTCTAGGATAAATTCTGAGAAATGGAAACTAATAAGAGATATGGGAGTTACTGTAATTCTGCATTCTTATTGCCAAATTATATTAATTGGCTATTATATTCTTCTATTGAAATAAATAAGGTTATTTATTGATTACTATAATCTTTTAAATGTTTGCTGATTTAATGGGTCACAAGTTATAACCTGGTTTATTTTAATTTGCCTATGATTCTTTGATCACTAAAGAGATTAGACAATTGTTCACAATCAAAATGCAATTCCATGAGCTGTGGAATCAGATTACTTGAGTTCCAATCCTGACTCTGCCATTTACTAGATGATATATTTGGGACATTACATAAATTCTTTGTGGCTCTTTCTTGCTTTGTAAAATTTAAATATTTATGGCACCTGTCATGTGGATATTCTGAGTTTTAAACCAAATAACTTATGTAAAGGCCTTATAATAGTGGTTACAACATATAAATAGTCAATAGTTAGTAGTAGTAGTTATACTTTCAGTCATAAATGGTCTATTTGTGCCTTTTTTATGTGCATTTTTTAAGAAAAAAATGTTTATGTATTTTTGAGAGAGAGAGAGAGATAAAGACAGAGTGTGGTGAGGGGATGGGCAGAGAGAGAAGGAGATGCAGAATCTGAAGTAGGGTCCAGGCTCCTAGCTGTCATCACAGACCTTGATGCAAAGCTTGACCTCACAACCCGTGAAATCATGACCTGAGGTGAAGTTGGGTCTGACACTCAACTGACTGAACCACCCAGGTGCTCCCTTTATGTGCAATTATTACTGAAAGTGTCAATACTAAAATACTCACAGGTCAAGGATGCAAACAATAATTTAGGTCTATATTGCCCAATACTGTAGCCACTAGTACATGTGACAATTTAACTAATTAAAACACAATAAAATAAAAAAAAATTAAGTTCTTATGTCATGCCAACCACATGTCAAATGGCAGTAGCAACACATGACTAGTGGCTATTGTGTTGGACAGTGCAGATTTAGAGACGTTTTCATTATCATAGAATGTTCTATGGACAGTGCTGATCTAGACAATTCAGATTATCAAGATTAAAGTGTCTTTTGAACCTTGAATTATCCAATAATTTACCTTGAATCCTTACTTTACTTTGCTACTTTAGTTTTGGCATATGTTTACAGTTCTGTTATTTGAAATTTTCAGATGTATTTCTTTAGTTTCTTAAAGTAACTGGTAATGACATAACAAAGTGAATCACAGGGTGTTAGGAATGGGAATTTATGCAATATTTGCATAAGAAGAATCAAGGGAAACTGAAATGCTAGAGAGAATGTTTTGCAATTTTCATAGGAACTGTAATGGAAAGACAATAATAAACCAGACTATTTCTATTTATTATTTTTCCAATAATGAACTTTTATAATAAAATTTTAAAGTGTTTAAAATTAGTTTCTCTATTATTTGTATATTCTTTATAATTACCAAATAGTGATTTCTTACATATAGTTAACCCACAAACAAGTTTACCAAGCAGCAATAAAATTGATATTATTAGATGTAATCTAACAGGCTACAAGTGTTATTTTTTAAATAATAATAACTGTACTTGCCTAAGTACTTGAGGTAACAGACCAAAAAGTACTACATAATACATTGAGTGAAATAAACTTTAGAAATAATTAAAACAAAAAAAAGAATACATTATTTAAAATTTTTGGTTTTCTAAGGTATTGATTTTTACTAGAACTCTTAGGGTTGGAAAATGGGTCATTTACCAATCAAAGAAAACCTAACTACATTTGAAATTAAATCTTGACCTTTAAGTAAGTTTTGGAATCATATGGCCTCCATATTATTTATTAGATGTACATAGATTAAGAAAAACAGAATATTAGTAAAAACCAAAATGCTATAGAGATTCAAAAGAGGAAGCTTTCCAAGTCATTTGAGAGAATCAAAAAGTAATATATGGAGCAGCTCACATTAGAAATGGACCTTAAAGGATGGGAAGCATATTCCTATGAAATTTAAGAATGTCATTATAAACTCATGACTTTTCACATACTGATGTTATGTCATCCATTTCAAATATTATGCTTTTTGGCTGGTGGAAACCCCATCTTTGGCCAGTGGGGACACTTCACCTTGCTTCCGTGTCCTAGAACACAACTCTATTAATCTTCCATGGCTTTTCTGCTTTCCTAACAAGATGTCCAAGCTTATCTTAAATATGTCTTGCCCTAGACATAGAATAATAATAGGCAGTTTTTTTTTTAATCTGACATAGTGAGAAAAAGTTTTGGAAGGTAGAGGAAGGCAGACAAATGTTGAGGGAGGAGTTGCTTCTGTATGTCTCCCTGAAGGAGTAGAGAGTGGGTAGATTAAAGACAGCGTGGTTGTAGGTAATTGGTTCTAAAAACTGTAGGTGATGATGAACCATCTTATCATTATCATTTAACATTTTTAAACAGACTTTTGTCTTGATTGTGTGTGAAATTTTAAGAAGGCAGATTTAAAGATCACATGTTAGAGGACAAGAAACTATTAAGAAATTAATTACAAGATTATTACAATAAATGCTGTGAAAGTTGATGAAGACTGCAGTAGAACTGGGGAAAGATGGTATAGATGTGAGAGATGTTTTAAAGGTAAAATCCACAATACTTGACTACTGATTGAATATAGGAGTTTGGAAAAATGAAGAGTTCAAACATGAAAGAAATCTATGGCCTGGAAGCACAGGAAAGCCAGGAAGAGCAATTAGACTTGTGAGAACCCTAACATTTGGGACATATCAAAGCAGGTAGGTATCTAAATATCAATGTCCAGAAAGCAATTGGAAACTTAAGTCTAAAGCTGAAGAGAGAAAAAAGACAGAAATTTGGCAATCTCTGTTATTGAGATTGCAATAAATCCATTAAGGAGGTGTTAATTTAAGAGACTGCACAAAGAGGGAAAAGACGGCTTAATAGAGAATCTTGCATAGTCCTTATCATTTATGGAGAATGAAGAGTAGAAGGAATTGTTGAAAGGGACAAAGAAAAAGACTTCATAGAATCAAGAAGAATGAAGATAACTTGGTAGTATGCAAACTAAGAAATGAGGGAGTTCTCTCAAGGATGAGGCAGTACTCAGCTGAAAGAGTAAACAGAAGAGGAATTGGGGAAAAGCCATTTTATTTTGAAATTGTGTACTCATCGACCCAATGAAGGGTGCAATAAAAGTGAAATATCTTTCATACGTGGGCATGACCAAGAATGGGTGGTACTTGGGTTAAGAGCTAAGAGGTTGAAGTCTAGAAATCCTTGTAGCCAAACAGAAACTGACAGATGATGTGTCTTGGATGGTTTATCATGAGAGTGAGGAATGAGGCGTGAACAACAGCCAAAGGCTAGTTCCAGGATATCAACAGGTGATCAAGAGCTACAGACAAGGTAGACATGTGCAAATTCCCAAGGCAAGGAGTAGATAGACTAACAAATGTCAAGAGCTGAGACACACCATTACCAGGTGGCATGATTGGAAATTCTGTGGTTGTTCTTCAGTGCCACTTCTCAGTGGAAGCTTGTGGTCCTTATGCACCATACTAGAAGTGGTGGAGAGGATTTGAACTCAGGGAGCAGATAAGACAAGCTGGACTTAGCTGGATTGAGGACTTCTGCAAGAAGTTTTACAGTGAGGGAAGGAAGAGATAGTTACTTCAGGGTGAAGTAGGATCAAGGACAGACATTTTTTTTTATGAGGTTGGAGGAACGTTGAACATGTGTATATGCAGAGGAAAATGGTTCTGGAAAACAGGAGGAGATATAAAAGTGGGAACAGGAGAAAATAAGTTTGGAAAGAGAGAGAAGAAAAAACAACGAAACAAACAGAAAAACATAACCCAAACCAGTTTAATTTCCCAAAAATTGGGCACTGTTTTCTCATTTTGTTTCTGAGATGCTTGATGATTACTATGCCACAGGACCTGATTTATGAGTAGACTCAAAGTTTATTTTAGTAGAATCAACTGGCAACAGTTTTATATTTCAGATGAAATACAGGAAGATTTTTTTTAAATAATGATTTTAAAATAGTACTCTTATTAGGAAAACGTAATTTTTATTGAAGTAAAGTTAACACACAAAGTTATATTAGTTTCAGATATACAACATCATGACTTGACAATTCTATACATTACTCAATGTTCGCCATAAATATAGTCAACATCTGTCATCATACATGATTACAATATTATTGACTATATTCCCTATGCTTCACATTTTGTCTCTATGACTTATTTATTTTACAACTGGAAGTTTGTACCTTTTAAAACCTTTATCTATTTTACCCCTTCCCCCACTACCTCCCTTCTGGCAACCACCAGTTTGTTTTCTATATTCAAGAGTATGGGGGCGCCTGGGTGGCTCAGTCGGTTAAGCATCTGACTCTTGGTTTTGGCTCAGGTCATGATCTCATGGTTCATGAGTTAGCGCTGGTGTTTGGCTCTGTACTGACAATGAGGAGCCTGGTTGGGATTCCTTCTCTCTCTGCCCTTTCCTCTTTCTCTCTCAAAAATAAATAAATAAACATTTAATTTAGAAATTCTGTTTTTTGTTTGTTGTTTATTTGTTTTGTTTTTCATATCCACATGTAAGTGAAATAATGTGGTGTTCATGTTTCTCTGTCTTATTTCACTTAGCATTATGCCCTCTAGGTTCATCCATGTTGTCGCCAATGGCAAGACCTCACTCTTTTTTTTAATGACTGAGTATTATTCCATTACCACATCTTCTTTATCTATTCATCCATCTATGGACACGTGGGTTGCTTTCATATATTGCTACTGTAAATAAAGCTGCTTCAATAAACATAGCGGTGCATATATCTTTTCAAATTAGTGTTTTCATTTCCTCTAGGTAAATACCCCATAGTGACGTTACTAGATCATACGGTATTGATTTTTAATTTTTTGAGAAACCTTCATACTGTTTTCCACAGGAAGATTTTTATTGACAAAGATGTCACCGATTGCTCCTTATTTTTAGGAGAAGCATTTTTGGCTGATTTTACAGTGGTGATAGTGGTTTTGCAATGAACCAGCCATATTATCTTATTCAATTTCCCTATAGGCTGTGGGCATGACTTTTCCTGTATAGTGTCTAGAAACATTGTTATACTTTGTGGCCGTGAAAGAGAATAAAGGGAACTGTCCTTGTGAGAGACTGAAAATGTCAACTCACCTCAAGATCAGAATGTTTTAGCCACCAAGCTGTTTTTTTGTTGAGAAGTGGGTAGGCACACTTTCGTGACCACATTTTCATGAGCCCTGAATATGTTAACCAGAATCATTATTTAGTGGGTATACAATTCCCAATTTAGTTAATTAAATGTTATATTCATTTACTTGAATCATATCTTCCATAGGGAACTTCACAGACCATTCCTTCTTGACACTGGATTTTAACTTAACCATCTTAGAAATGACTGTCTCCAATTAGATTGAAATATTTACCTATCCAGTTAGGAAGGAATGCAATGCTGGAAAATGTTTGGCAGGAATGCAAATGCTGGAAAATATTTTCACCAACAAGAATTACCTTTTTTTCTCTTAAATGCAGCATCCCATGTACCATATGTTTCCGTCCTGAATGTGTGAGAGAGAAAACTCTATTTTATTTGTTTTTTCCACTGGGTCAGTTATGTTCCAAGAGAATCCTAGAATCAAAAATTACTCGTTAGAAAGACAACAGTTGTATAAATTTTCTTCAGCAGGTGTATAAAATCCATTGAGGAAAGTGATGACCTCAGAAACCTCTTAAACTATCTGGTAATCTATAGGAACTCAGAAAGGATAAAAAACAAAAGCTTGAATGGGGCTGTCTTCTCCCACTCACTTTCCTCCTTTCTGTTCAGTCAGTTTGAGCTGAAGCTGCTCGTGGGGTTAATTCCTTGACTGTTCTGTCAAATGTTAGGCTCCAGTACACATACTTGTGTATATATGAACAACTGTTTTTTAATAACCTGCCAAGAAGCTATAATCTTCCATTGCAGTCCCCTTGGGATTTAATTAGAATGGTTTTCCACAGCCTGACATGTTTATGGGGCATAGGTAAAGAGACAGTTCATAAAACTGTCAATTTTCTGAGAAATTAAAGAAAAATTGGGCTGCTTAGTGCTTTGGCAATTCTGTGCTGCTGATACTAGCATTGCAAGCAATGAAATCAAAGGAAACATAACAAGATACTGATGCATTAGATATGGGTGGGTTAAAAATAATGTACAAGGGCATTTGTCAATTTGAATGCATAAGGAGGCAAGTGGAGAAAGCAGTACGGAAACTGGACTAGCCTGACTTTGGGGTGTTTGGGAACAAGGAGGTAAACACTGAGCAACAGTTTATTTGCATCCAGAAGATTTATAATTTTGTCTGATAGACTAGATGAAGAAATGAGTTCTTGAGAAAAAGTAGAGTCTCCCTAGGGAAATTGTAATGTGATAAGCAGTGCTTTGATTTGAAGATTCTTCATTTGAAATATCTTTCCTCCTTTAGCTAAAAATTCTTAATCGGATATAGACTCTAAATTAAGAATCAAGTCTGTTGGAACAAATAAACCAAAGATACCTTGGTGAAGCCTCTGTTCACACTCCAACAGCATGTTGCCTAAAAAAAAAATCCAACAACAATGACAAAACTGTAAAACGATGGAATAAGTACAAAATATGTCATTCTAGAAGAAGTCCAACATTGAGCGCTGTCAAAATGTCTGTGGTATGAGTAACAGTAATCACCCCGTATGTGCTAACAACACCCAACCTAACAAATCACTGGCAGGGCTCTTCTGAAGATGGTGACATCCTGAATGCTATCACTCAGAACAGAGCTAGGGCTGGTAGAAGGTAGAGCTTGGAACCTGGATGTCACCGTGACATTCTTACCTTGACCCTGGAGAGCTCCATCCCTACCACCTGGGAGTCCAGTTCATAGTCTACGAGTTTTATTTATGCATCCACTTCCTGATTTATTGCTTTAGTGCTGTGTTCCAGGCATTGTGCAAAGGACTTGGGGTTCAAAGTGAACTAGACATAGCCCTATTTATACAGTGGAAGGTCACAGGCTTTGGATTCAAGATTCTGACTCTGCCACTTACTAGCTATATGACTTTTGTTACTCGCCTTCATGCTACCCAGTTTATCCCAGGAAAAATGAGGAAAGTATTACTTATCTTATAGTTGGATAGATAACTTGAAACATATTAGTTTTATCTTCTTTTCTTGTTCCTCAAGATGTCCTAAGTTCATAGATGTAGACACAATAAAAAAAGAAGATTATAGTGTTAATTAATAAATGCTTAACAGAGGTATACATTGGATCTCATAGGGGAATAAAGGATGGGTTTTTCCTGGGATGTTGAGGAAGTTTTTGCAAAGGAAGTAATATTTGAACAGCATTAAAAAAAAAAAACTTTTTCAAATGGAGACTATGGAGAAGGAAGTTTTCAGATAATCAAGGGAACATAAGTCACCTCATGTTTCTGAAACACAGTGTGCATGTGCACACGCCTGTGCGTGTACTTGTATGTGTTCATATACCAGTGCAGGTGAGGGTGGGGAAGTGGCCGAACAGACAAGCACCAGACATTGAAGATAGGTAGGGTTCCCAGGGTAAAAGCTCTTATGCATTAACACTTTATTCTACTGGGATGAAAAGCCACCAAAGAATCTTAATCGGTAGGGTTAGAGGAAAAGATTTGTATAGCTTTCCTATGGAATTAGCAGGCATTTCTATATGATGAAAACAGTTCAGTTCTAAGCCACTTAAATTACGTGTTGATGCCACTGAATATGTAGACAAGGCAAAACGAAACCCAAACAAAACAACAACAACAACAACAACAGCAACAACAGAAAAAAATCACTGTTAATGTCAAATATGAGAAACACACAGATAGTTCTAGCAAAAGATGCAAAAACCAAAAGGGGATTTAATTAAACCTCAGTGTTACTTCCTGTGACAGAACTCCATTGAGTTGTCGAGAGAAGAAATTTGTCGGGGGCGGGGGAAGCTTGTTGAAAAATATATCCTATAGCAGAACATGGTCTTGGTTTAAAGGAAATTAGGAATTTATACCGAATCAGGGCAGCACGGGTTGATAAAGTCCATATCATAGCATTTTCTGGCAACAACACTTTTGCACGACTTCACAAATCAAGGGGCCTGACAACACTGAAATTATCCTCAGAGTTAAATGCCTACAATTAAGGTCTATGTAGAACCATAATTAATGCAATGTTATACTTACAATTTTGTAATGATAATAATAATTTAGTGTGCTGTACCTTCTTCCATGTAAGCGTCTAAAAATGATTCATAATCACTAATTAAAATTCTTAACAGCATCTCAAGGATAGGCTAAATGGGTTATTCAGAACTTAATGCTTTGTGTAGAGGAAGTTTAGTCTTCATTGGAAACCACTGGAAAATACACATGTGATGGGGGCAGTAAATAAAATCGGTCAAGTTGGGAGTGATCAGAGTATTGACATTCACCTGTTTTACATGAGTCATTTCCAACACACGTGCCAGATCCCAGTTGTGCTGATCCTGAAGAATGAGTGATCCTGTATAATAGTGACTCTGAGCCCTAAGTACTGTTAGGAAGGCACCTATCTGCCTATGGAAAATAATCGAGTCCTTTGAAGTGAAATGTTTTGGCCTCAACAGGTGACAGGAAAGCAGGGGGGAAAACATGTTGGGTTATGATTCCTGAACAAAGAAGAACTTGGTTCTGAGTCGACAACGGTATTATCTGCCTACTCTACAAGTGACTCATTTGCTGTTCTAAGTTATATCATATTTTGTTATCATATTGTAACACCCGGCCAAAAAGTGAATTAGGCTGGTAATGGTTATAACTTACTCTGGCTCACTGATGATAGAAGCATATGTTTAAAGTATGTTACTGTTCTGCGTTCATTTCAAGCAAATTTACCCTCCCCTCCAGAAAAAATATTTAGCTTGAATTATTTAGCTTGTTAGAATTATTTAAGAATAGATGCAAGCCTTTTGAAAGTATTAAACCGGTTATATCTTTTCATTTGTTTTGAAAAAAGAAATAGTTACAAAGCACAGTTTTTTCTTACTCATTTGTACGCTTTTGATCCAAGATATGATTACAGGATACAAATGTATTTCTCACTGCTTTATATTATTTTCAAGCAATTGGTTGCAGAATATTGATATTGAGGGTGACAATAAAATATTTCAAATCTTGAACTTGAGACTTCTAAGTTATCTAAAGACTGTAACTATTGGCGGGGGTGGGGGGGTGGGGGGATGATCCATTCGGTTAACCATCCAACTTTGGCTCAGGTCATGATCTCATGGTTTGTGAGTTCAAGCCCCGCATCAGGCTGTCCACTGTCAGCATGGAGCCTGCTTTGGATCCTCTCTCTCTCTCTCTCTGTCTCTCAAAAATAAATAAACATTAAAAAAAAGATGGTTGAATCTACCATCTATGCTATAAATGACACTATCCTTATTCTGAAGCCATGATACACAAATGAGGTAAGTATATTTATTACACGAAAATCAAAAGTATTTAAATAACCTTAGTGTATAATAAGTATGCTTTTGTTATGCCAAATTCATTTTTTTGGCTGGTTTCATAAATTTTCTTTCTTAAGAATGACATAACAGAACCCATCTTGTCTGTGTAATTCCATTTCTCTTTTTCTTTTTCTCCATTTATAACCTTTCTGTTTCTCTTTCCCACAGAGTGCTGTCTTTACTTTTTATTACATACTCTGTTTCTTCCCTCTGTATTTTTTTATTCATTTTTTCCAAAGTTTCAAAATATTATTGTCACTTTTAAGAAAAGCATAGGCAATCATTAGATACAGATTTTCATGTGATTTGTCTTTTATAAACCGTAAGCCATCAGAGGGAGGACATGTTAGCAGCCTGAGACACCATAATTTTATTTTTTGCCATATTTTTTGTGTCTTGTGTGTCTTGTGTCTTATCATTTTTTTCAGGCCACTAATGGTTTCCTATGCATTCATACAATAAAGCTAAATGAGTGACATCTCTCTCTCTAAGTACGTAAAATAAAGAATGAATGCTTGTAGGCAGAAATAGAATAAAATAAAAAAAGAATGGGAGTCAAGGAGAGATGCTCTAAAAGGTCGCCAAAGTAATATAGAATTCATTCAGATCAAAGAAAGTTGGGAGTTATTTGACAGTGTTTAATATGAAGCAGCTGCATTGAGAAGTCTTCTGTAATATTTTATCCTTCTTTTGACTTGCAGGGTGCTGAGCTGTCCCCAAAGAATTCAGATCATTGAATGTGGCCACCCCTTCCTCATTTCCTTTGCCTATTCAATTCAGAAGATGTGATACAATGTGATGTGTCGATGTATGTATGATCGAAGTGTCAGTCTCTATAAGTACTCAGCTCCAGGATCCTGGGGTGAAATGCTCCAAAACACATCTTTGGTGGAGCAGAAATAATGTTGTCTTTCCTGCACTTCCCACGGCTACTGTAGATGGAATGAAATGAATTCAGAATTCTCAGGTTGGTCAGGCCGTCTTCTCCGTGAGCTTTGCCTCGGGCACCCTGGATATTGCCACATGAGAGCTATATTAATTTGTCCTCAGATGTTTGCAGCTAAAGGGCCACGTTTTAGGGCTGCAATCTGTGCCTCCCAACCAACCATACCAGCTTCGACTACCTGTAAAAATAAAAATCCATCAGAATTTTCTAGAATTTATTGCAAGAATGGTTGTCTGTCTCATGAATTACCAATGATGTGAAGCCTGGCTTTACCAACCGTCCATGTTATGTAATAAATTCAAGTCATTATCTAATAGTAAACAGAAATCATTAACAGGTAAGTGGAGGAACTCTCAATCACCAAAAGGCAATTCTCAGATAATGTGTGAGAACTTTGACTGGATATTGTGAGAAGCAGAAAACATATGCTGTAGTTTACAGTGAAAGCAATCACTGGCCTTCAGATTCATTACCAGAAAGTCTGAAATTCAAAAGGTATGAGCTCTATTCTCTGTTATTGCCGTTGGAGAATCCAACATGGTAGGTTGGAAGAAAGGGATTGTGGATCATCTTGTCAGCCCCACCCCCTCATTTACTTCACTTTCTTTTCAGAGACCCAGAGGCTAAGTGAATTGCTTCCCTGCAAGTCCTTCAAGCTTCCCACGTTCCCTCTCTTTCCCCAGCGAATACATGCATCTGTCAGTATCTTCACACATTCTTATTTTCTTCTTTCCCTTTTCGAGATAGAAGTGTAAAGGGCGAGGCTAGTCCCCCCACTGAACCCTGGCCTCATCATCTGTTTAGCCTGGGGTCTTCCTCCAACCACGGCCTTTTCTCCTTCCTTTTAATTAACTTTTATCCTACTTCCCATCAAAGGAAATAATATTGCCATCCATTCAAACCTTCTAGAAGCTTTGTGATTTGGGGGAAAATGTTTTTTTTTTTAACATTTTATTATGGAAAATGTCATATATATAGCAAAGTGAATAGAAAAGTAAGCCTCCATTAATGCAACACTTAATCTCAGCAATCACCAACCCACAGACAGTCTTGTTTCATCTCTACTCCCACTATTGCCTCCCTGTCAGGTTGTTTTGAAACAAATCCTAGTTATTATATGATCTCTGGTATTTATTACTGAAATAAAAGGACTCTTTTATTAAACATGACAACAATGTCATTGTCACACTTTAAGATGAACATTTATGCTTTAGCAACCATCAAATATCTAGTTAGTGCTCAAATTTTCTGAATTGGCTCAGTTTCTACAGAGCAGCTGAGTCAAGATTCAATAAGGTTGTATTTTGCAATTAGTTGGTATATCTCTTAAGTGTCTTCCTTCTCACCGTCTCTCTTGTCTCTTTCTGTCTCTCCCTCTCTGCAATGAATTTGTTGAAAAAATCTCTATCATGTGTTAAGTGGAGTATACCAAAGTCTGGATTTTGCTGATTGTATCCTGTGATGACATTTAGCATGTTCTGAACCCTACGCTTCCTACAAATTGGTATTTGAATCCAGAACGTGGAGGAGATTCAGGATATAGATATAGATGATATAGATATAGATATAGATATAGATAGGTAAGTTTTATGTATATGAATAAATTTATATATATCTTTATATATAAAGTTATATATATATATCTTTATTTATATATATATCTTTATATCAATCTATCTATATCTACATCTACTATATCTATATCTATATCCTCTATCTATATCTCTCTATATAAAGAAATACCTTTCAGATAGTGTTCTAGTTTTCATTTAGGAGGTGATAATGTCTGGATGTCACATTTGTGATATTGGATCAGTTGACCAGATCCAATGTCATACCAGTGGAAGTAACCTGTTCTAGGGTATAGCAATAAGGGACACATTGCCTACAGTAATTTGAATCCTAAAGAGAACTTAAAAGCAACAATAAAACCAAAGCTAGCATATTTTTTTATTATTATAAAGGCTGCCAATTATAAATAATGTGTCTGGAAAAAAATCAGTTGGACTCAGTTCTAAACAATTGCTGTGGTTACTGTTGACTTTTAATGATATATATGTAAGCTTCAAATTAACACATTTGTATGACTTATCCTTTAATCAACAGTTTCTTCTACACGGAGATTAGTTCAGAGAAGTCCAGTTTCACAGTTAACTTTGACACTCGGTACTCCATGAAGTGTTTTCACTGTGAAGTGTTTTCATTTCAAGATAAGTACATGAGGATTTGGATTCATTACAGCTTGGTTTGGGTGTGGTCTGTGTCTCCAATCCCTGTGGGGCTGCATAGTCCTGTATTAATTAGAAATCAATAATGAGGGGCACCTGGTGGCTCCTTCAGTTCAGTCGCAGACTCTTGATTTAAGCTCAGGTCATGATCTCACGGTTCGTGGGTTCGAGCCCCATGCTGGGCTCCAGGCTGACAGCGCAAAGCTTGCTTGGGATCCTCTCTCTCCCCCTCTCTGTCCTTTCCCCACAATTCTCTTTCTCTCTCTCAAAATAAATAAGTAAACATTAAAAATGAAATCAATAATGGTATCACGGTCATTTTAAAGAGGAATACACACACGGAATGTCAGTTACCTCAATCCTCAAGTGCTCATTTTGTGTGACCACTTGAAGTTATTTGTTCTTAAATTAAAAAAAAAAATAATGTTTATTTATTTTTGAAGGAGAGAGAGACAGAATGTGAGTGGGGGAGGGGTAGAGAGACAGGCTCCAGGCTCTGAGCTGTCAGGACAGAACCCAACGCGGGGCTCGAACTCACAAACCACAAGATCATAACCTGAGCGGAAGTCGGATGCTCAACCGTCTGAGCCACCCAGGCACCCCTATTTGTTCTTAAATTTTAAAAGACTGAAATAGAATGCCAATTGGATCGTGTGACACTTTTGTTTGGTATGTGTAAATTTTAGTTTATATGTGAAATATTCCTGTATTTGATTGAAATATTTAAAAATGAATTTATTCTTTTCACATTGTTAACTGTTTTAAAACTAAAAAATGCGTTTGTATAGGAAGGCAGGATTAACACTTGGTTCTTTCTCTTTACTAGTTTTCAAGAAAATGAGTTGGTTCTTTATCATCCTTCAAAAGTAAGCAATTAGGGTTTGTTTGGTTTTTTTTTTGTCGCCATGAACTCATTGATTTAAAGATATTTGATGTGTTACAACACATTAAATCATTGCAACCAGATCACAATTATTATCTTCTGGATATCTCAACTGCCCATCTTTGGCTAGTGTGGGAATCTCTTCAAGTTAGCTTCTGAGTCCTTTTGATACAACCTTAGAGTCTTTGATTGCTTTCCAGCTTTCTGGTATGACAGGATGTTTCAGATTCATTTTGTACATTTTTTTTTTCCCCTGGCTTGACATCAGTCCATTTCTCCAAAAAGAATTGGTTTCTTTTAGTGTGAAATAGTGTTACGATTCTGTAATGGTACTTATTGCTAGGATGTTGGTAATGGTTTCTAGGCATTTTTGTGGCTAACACTAGATTAAAAAATGGTAAAATGCTCAATAAACTCAAACTGATATTTCCAAATCATATTTAAGACTCCTCAGGATTTTTACTTTTCTTCATCAATAATACATCTCCACCTCGGAATGGAAATCCAGTACTCACAAATGCCAACATAAACACTGATTTGCTTTATGACATAATTCCTGCAGCATAGCCTTAGAACACCACCAAAACTGCTACCCATGGTACGATTAATGAAAATAAAATTTATTTCATAATTATTTTTGTCTGTAGGGCCTCCTCTACCAAAGCCTACAGTCATATTAGTGTTTATTAAAGTCACTTAAAATTTTTCCACTTTGGGACACCTGAGTGGCTCAGTAAGTTAAGCCTCTGACTTCAGCTCAGGTCATGATCTCACAGTTTGTGGGTTTGAGTCCCGCATCAGGCTCTGTGATGACAGCTCAGAGCCTGAAGCCGACTTCAGATTCTTTGTCTCCCTCTCTCTCCGCCCCTCTCCAACTCATGTTTTGTCTCTTTCTCTCTCTCAAAAATAAATAAATGTTAAAAAATTTTAAAAGTTTTTTTTTCCACTTTTCCTAATTGTATCAACTTGATGTGTATTCACATTCATTACTTTCATTTGGCTTTAGATAACGGATCACTTTGTAACATTTAATTTTGGTTTATGATGGAATAAACTGTTTGCATGGTTCCAAAAAAAATTCTACAAAGCAAGGAATCTTCCAAAAGGTCTTCTTTCTGTCCCTGTTCTCTCTACCTCTCAACTTCTCAGGTGTCCTCAAAAAATTCTGGTTTATCTTTCCATTTTTAGTCTAAGCAAACATTCGCTGATGCTTCCAGTTTTATTTGTTACAAATACAAACAGCAGCATGCTATGCACGCTCTTCTATACCTTGGGAATGTTTTTTAAAGTCTCTCACTGTATTAGGTCATGGTTAAGATAAAGGTTATGATACCTACTTGGAAAGTTTCAGTGTGTACTAAATGAAATAATATTTATGAAGTTCTCACTACACATAATTGACACACATTTATTGTTGTTTTTTCCTTCTCTCTAAACTCCGTCAATCCAGATTCTCCTTGTACCTAAAGGACATACCCCACAAAGCCAGCTCTGCCTCGTACCCACAAATTTGGGGCAAGGGCCAACCAAATTCGTCAACTTCAGTCTTTCTTACAATCAATGGGAAATAATTAATTATTCATCAAAACCTTGTTAAGACCCAAAAAACAAATATTAAATTCTTCACAGTGTGATTTTTAACTTATTTTAGCTTCCATGAATGTGTATTATAAATTGAGTAAAATATCTTTGAACGTTAGACCTCATTTTTAACCTAAAGTATTCCAAAGACCAGGGATTCCAATCTGTGCTTTCTAAACTTCTCAAGAGGACAACAGTTGAAATGGGGCTTTGAGCTGTTATATGGGTAGATCACAGAGCAATGGGAAAGATTCATTCATTTATGTCGTTTGGTCCACAGATTCTTCCAAATCATGGACTAGTGGAAGAAAAGATAATTGAAAAAAAAAATGTCTTAGTGGTTGTGACTGGGAACGATTAGCTTTTAACAAGTCTACCTCCTTCTGGATAGAGGTAGTAAGACTCTGCTCTACTCAATTCTTTTACACAGTACAGGGAAACACTTCATATATCTACTCACCATCTGATAGCCCACCACCTGACAAAGCTACACTTGAGTACAACTCTAGGCCAAGAAACGTCCATCCTTGGCAATGACACCCATCTCATTACTCAGCGGATAGCCTCATTGGTCTGGAGGGCGTGGTACGATGACATTAAACTAGCTTCGTACAGTTCACATCCAAGTAGTTGCTGAGAAGGCAATAAACTTGTCAACACATTTAATGCTTACAGGAGACGGGACCAGATATGTGATACTCGGCAAGCCACCCAAGCTACACTGTGACACAGAGCAACTTGCTTTATCTCTTTGAGATTTAATGTTCTCATCTGCAAAATGCAGCTGTTGTACAAGGTAAGTAACATTTCTTACAGCTCTGAAATTCTAGGTCTCCTGGTCCACCATGAGCCTAATTCACATCAGTTAATGATTATATTGGTGTAAATGTCACATAACCCTCATTTTCTCACTTTCATTTCAATTTATAAGTAGTTTTGCATTTGGAAAAGGAACTTCCAGGGTGTTATTATCTTTGTGTGTTGGAGAGAGACTGTAAAAACTGTTAAGAAGGAGGTAAATGTGAGTTGAAAGATTGGATTTTGTTGGTTTGAATGATGAACCTGAACCCTATGGTGTTCTTAAATATTCAGACCCACGAAGTTCCTTTTTGACATGAGAACACTGAAAATTTCTGAAATCACATGGAAAATATTGTATATAAAAAGGTAAAAACTACAAACACTTCTTGACCACTTATAAGCTGGATGCATTCAAATAAATTTTCTCATTTAAACCTTACACAGATTCTGTGTTGTATATTAGCATCCCTGTCGATAGCCTGAAGATCAGATATGTGTTAATTATTTTGCCCCCAAATCACACACATGTAAATAACATAGATTTGAACTTCATAGAGCTGTTATGAGTTAATATATTTAAGGAGTGTAAGAGTACTCAGTATCCAGTATGCACTATAACTGTGACATATTCTTCTCTTTCCTCTTCTCATTGTTATTATGACCCCAAAGCCCATTATCTTTACTTGGTGAAAGAAAGTTCAGTGACTTCACATTTAAATACACATACTGTTGCTATCTAGGTGTGTGGTTGAGGGCTAACTACTTTATCTACCTTCTCTCCATGCCTCAGTAAGTTTTTGCCATCTACAAAGTAAGAGTAAATAGAGTTTTTAAGTTTTTTCATGAGGATTAAATGACCTCATATACATAAAGTCTTAGAATAACACTTGGTATATTAAACACACAATAATTAGAAAATATTTCCATTAATATATTTCTTTCTTCTACATTGATTTTGCAGAAATAATTCTTCAAATGCTACCATTCACAGTGTTATTATAAATAAGATAGAGACTAATTAGGAAAAAAGAAAATACTGATAACACGCATTGATCAAATTCTGTGACACGATGGTGTACAAAATGACTTCTTTCATTGTCTTTATGAATTAGAAAGTTTAAGTCAGCTTAGGTCCATTCTTATCACTGCTTTTTAAAAAAGTAATTCCTTTGAAAGCTACTTGAGGTGATGAGGAAAAAGTAAATTTTAAAATAAGGTCGACTCTTTTTTAGCAAATGTCTATTCCTCTACTTTGAAATGAGGAAACACATAGTTGAAACTTGATTATTTTATCCATCCATCCATCCATCCATCCATCCAACCAACCATCCATCCATCCAACCAACCAACCATCCATCCATCCATTTGTTCAATTATTCACCAAGCACCCAGGATTGCTCCACAGATGGAAAGAAAATCAGTCTTGGAATCACACATCTAATACTGAAATGACATTCTGTCTTTGCTAGCTGTGTGATCTTGGAAAATTTATTTAATCATTCTGAGCCTCAATATTCTCCAGTGAACTATCAGATTAATAACACCTTCCTTTATGTTGGCTGACCAATCCACCAATGTATGGAGGGCAATGCATTCATTCTCCTCCCAGAATAATGTCTCAGAATAGCCAACACAAAGTTTGTCTGCATTTCTATTTATCTCCTTGGGTTTTGGTTCATGGTTTTGATTTCGTTCTGTCTAGAGTAGGAGCATCATAGAGTATAGAGCTGGAAAAGGCCTTAGACCTCATCCTATCCAACTTGCTTATTTAATAGATGAGAACATTTTGGTCCAGACAGGCTAAAAAAGACTTGCCTTGAAATCAAATCTGCTAAACTGCAATGCATTATATTGTTTGTGCCTTTATTTTTCACTTTATCCTTTCCTTATTTCACAATAAAAATGAGTACCTTCACTTATCTATCTTTAGAAAATTCCCTGTCCTTGACATTCAATATTCAAGAAAGGTATATTTTTTCTAACCTACTTTTTTTTCTTATATCTTGGGTTGAAAATATCCCATTTTTACAAATAAGTCAATACATTTAAAGAAATACCAATCTAAATCTTCAAAATATACTTTATGGAACTTTATAAGTAAATTATAAAGATTATACAGAGGAAAGGAAGCATAGGACTAGGCAAGAAAAATTTTAAAAGAGGAATGAGGCAGAGTTTTTTCTACAGATATCAATATATAAAACTACAGTAAACAAAATTATGTGTTTTTTGTATGGAAATGGAATAATAGATCAATAGAACAGACCAGATTCCAGAAGGATACTATGACTATGAAAGCAGCACTTAATTTTTTTTAATGTTTATTTATTTTTGAGAGAGAGACAGACAGACAGAGTGTGAGTGGGGGAGGGGCAGAGAGAGAGGGAGACACAGAATCTGAAGCAGGCTCCAGGTGCCGAGCTGTCAGCACAGAACCTAACATGGGGCTCAAACCCATGAGCTGTGAGATCATGACCTGAGCCAAAGTCGGACGCTTCACTGAAAACAGCATTTTAAACAGTGCAAAAATCATTTAATAAATGATATTGGATAATTGGATACAGATAATCCAATGGATAAAGATTTAGAATCCTATCTTTTAGATGTTCAAACTCTATACAAAATAATAGCGAATATGCTGTTAAAAAATAAGGAATGAAGAAAACAAATTGGCCCTATACATATATAATGAATATTCCAGTCCTATGTGTACTTAAAAGAGCATATCTGGTGTGTGTGTGTGTGTGTGTGTGTGTGTGTGTGGAATGTCAAGGAATGAAATCATCAGAGTGAAATTTAAGAGGTTAGGGGTTAGAAGAAGCTTTTTTTTTTAATTCTCTGTGTATCAGTGTTTTTAATATTTAACATTTTCCATCATTTTTATGTAATTCTAAAAATTACATAAATTCTAAAAGAAACAGTCTAAAGTACCAAAACAAACAAACAAACAAACAAAAAACCTCACCTCTCCATTGAATGGCACATTTTCTAAAAGTTTTTGGCAAATTGTACATGTGTGTGTGCGTTGTGCAAACCAAATTATATTGTAAATTCAGTAAGAGAACTACCTACTAGTATTTGCAAAGTTATAGTTCTTCCTTTCAAAAAAGCGAAGACTATCCTCTAATCTCTCCAGTTCTTAGGTTTAGGATTTGGCACATCTGGCTCTCTTTAATCGTACTTATTTGCAGTTGCCCTTGCTATCTGGGGGAACCTGATGTCGATTAACCATGTCATGCTCACTTCTGAAAGATGAGGTCAGTCCTAGACTCTGTTACCTGCTTTTGCTTAAGCTTTTGTTAAAGTTTTCTGTAGCTGAAGCAGTGGTTGAAGACTACAAGACCAGTGATTTCCATGTGACCCAGGGGAGCATGGAGTAATGAAGTTCTGAGGTATAAATATCGCTTTCTATCATATTATTTGGGTAACCTGGGAAATATTTGGGTAAATAACAAGGGTAGGTTAAATAAATTCAATAATTAAAAATAATAGACTCCTATTCTATTCTTCTATTAATAAGAATGATAGAATATAGGAAATAGGTCTATTTCTCTAGCCCTGAGCCAATACACATGTAGGAGGTTTTTTTTTTTTTTAATGCTTACTGTGTATCACGTCAATTTTCACAATGACTCTATAAGGTCGTTCTACTCGTGAGGAAACTACAGCATAGAGAGGTTAGTAACTTGCCCCAATTCACAGATGTGCTGAGTACTGAAGCCCAGGCAACCTCAATCCTTTTCTCTAATTTTAGCCAATAAGGCAGTGAATGTTCTTACATATGTTTTCTTAGGTCCACATGGGCAAAGTTCCCCAGGTGTGGAAGTCTTGGTTGTAGGCCGTCTGCAACATTCCTAGATATTTCCAAATTCTCCACATTTTTCCTAACATTTTATTATTTTTATTTATTTCTAATTTTTAAATTTTTATTTATTTTTTTATTTGAGAGAGAGAGAGAGAGAGAGAGAGAAAGAGAGAGAGAATGCATGAGCAGGGGAGAGGAGCAGAGGAAGAAAGAGAATCTTAAGCAGACTCCACACATAGCACAGAACCCATCACGGGGCTTGATCTCACAACCTTGGCATCATGACCTAAGCCAAAATTAACAGTTGGACACTCAACTGACTGAGCGACCCAGGCTCCCCTACATTTTTTCTAACACTTTAAAATAACTGTTAATATTGAGTATGAAAGGTAGATCATTGTTATTTTTATTTTTCATTTCACTTACAACTAGAGAAGTTGAAATGTTTCTACTGGATTTTTCCTATAGATTTGGAAGATTTTGTTTTCTATCAGAATCTACCCATTTATTCAGTAGAGATATTCCTGGGCTTTGTTCTGTTACTTTGGTCTATTTCCCTAGCCCTGAGCCAATACACATTGTCATAGTTTCATGAGCTTTTTAAAACTTTTTTCTCTTCTTCCTATTTCTTCCTCTTTCTCCTTCTTCTGAGTATCACAGAGGACACATAGGACAGAGTATCACATAGGACAAATCAGTCCCTATGTTCTTCCTCCAAATAGACTTCTCCTTCTTCTGAGTATCACAGAGGACACATAGGACAGAGTATCACATAGGACAAATCAGTCCCTATGTTCTTCCTCCAAATAGACTTGACCACTGGTGGTCTTTCAGCTTTCATATAAACTTGAAGGTAACATTATCAAATTCCAGAAAGTAGATTGGGTATGTGAATGAATTCAAGAGAATGGATATGTTAGTTCTTTCCAGCCTGCATTTTCTAAAGATGTTGGACACTCTAATTAAATTAGTTGCGGGGGCGTCTGTGTGGCTCAGTCGGTTGAGCGTCCCACAACAGCTGGGGTCATAATCTCGTGGTCCATGAGTTTGAACCCCATGTCAGGCTCTGTGCTGACATCTCAGAGCCTGGAGCCTGCTTCAGATTCTGTGTCTCCTTCTCTATATACTCTTCCTCCACTCACGCTCTGTCTCTCTCTGTCTCTCAAGAATGAATAAATGTAAAAAAATTAAATAAATAAATAAATAAATAAGTTGCAGAACGTAAAAGTTAATGAATTTTACTGGTTGTCCAAAGGAATTAAAAGCTTCTAAAGTAACTACTTATGGGCACAGCCTCTGTCAGATGTCAAGTGCTATGGCTAAAGTTTTAGAAAATTTATTGTTGTTTTAATAAATACTGAGGTCTTTATATATTGTGTTTTTAATTTATGTTATTGTTTCTATTTCTCTGGTTTCTATATATATATATGTTATTATGTTATTGTTTCTATTTCTCTGGTTTCTATATATATATGTATATATATACACACACACACATATACATATATATACACGTATACATATACACACATATGCATATACATATATAATATATATAGTAGAAACTAGAGAATCACATTTGAATATTGATGATCACCATTCTTTATGCAAGACCAGCTCCTTGGGATTATCTAATAATTTCTTTGGCATCAATTCCTAATCATTTGGGAGATCCAGAGGCAAGGCTATGCTGAGCTGGAATCAGGTGTTACAATGCATATTTCAGGCACTTGTTGATGTGGCATGATTCCAATTTGGTGATTAGGACTGCACTTTGGTGTATGTTTCAATCTTAATTTTAATATTTTAATCTTAACCTTGATTTTAATCTGTAACCCAAATTATCAACTAGATATCATCTCAGATAAACAGGCTGAAAACTCCTATGAAACTCTTGGCAGGAATTTATATAGCATGGTTTTGCTACCTTCCAAACAAAATTATCAGGCTTGACTTTTTGCTTTAGACCTACAAACATCCTGCTATTGGAAGAGCCAAGGTCGCCATACACATTTCAATTACTTTGATTATTGATATTAGCACTCTTAAAATTCATCTTGCGCCATGGCTTACTGAAACCATTTCTACCACATGCCAAGTACTGTGTTTGCCCCTTTCATATCAATTACTAATTTGTTTTTCACAACAATCTTGCAGATTAAGTACTTATCTCCACTTTATGAGGAAACTAAGGCTTAGAAAAGTTTCAAAAGGTACTGTAACCTTGGGTGTTGTAACTAGAAGCAACAACATTGGATTTCAACCATGGTTGTATTACCTCCATGTCTGCATTATTTCATATCATTTCATTTGTTCTTCCACTGGTCAGGAACCGAATGATAAACGAACAAGCAAAAAACAACAGAGTTGAAAGTCAGTCAGATGCTGATACTTGAATTAGATACTAACTCCTAAAATTTGAAAGAGCTCTTTCCTTTTGCCATCCAGTAATGGTCCAACTCAATGTTTATTATTCTGCTAATTTTGTTACTTAATTTGCTAAGAAGCCCAAATGGTATGCTAATAGAACCAGAGATATTGCACAATAGGACATTTGTAATGTTAGTTGCATTTGGAGTTCATCTCATTACTCCAACATGACAGAGTTTAAAAAATGTATTTATTTATTTATTTATTTATTTATTTATTTAGAAGTGTGTGGGCAGACAGAGAGGGAGAGAGAAAATCTCAAGAAGGCTATGCACTGTAAGCTCAGAACCTGACGTGGGGCTTGATTCCATGAATGATGAGATCATGACCTGAGTTGAAATCAAGAGTCGGAAGCTTAACCGAATGAGCCACCCAGATGCCCTATGATTTGGAGGCTTCATAAAGTCCTAACTCTTAACATTCTTCTCGTCTAGGCAGAGTTCATAAACCCTAATATGCCGTTATAACAGTGATCCACAGTTGATACTGAGGACCAGTATCAACTCTAAAGAGGACCACTTCCATTAGATTTTCACTTCACATTTAATTTGACCTTGGAAATTGAAGTCCGTAGATTTGAAAATGAGATGCTTTTGAGATAGAATAGTCCTAATTTTTGTATTGATTTTTAAAGTTTAAAATAAAGACTACAGCTCCAAGAAATTTAGAAATATTGTTTCAACTTCTAGTAGTAGAAAAATACAATTAAAAGACCCATGCTTTTTTGCAAATTAATTATTACACTTACATGACAGAACCAGGGAAAAGTTTGGAACAGATGGTGTCAATTCATGAAGCTTAAATAACAAACTTTCTTTGCATGTAGAAACTTCTATACGGTCGACTGTAAAGAACAGCCAAAGGACGAAAGGAAGATAAGCCCAAATCGATGTCTTCTGCATCCAGCTACACAGGCTAATGGATTAGGGTCACTGGAATGCAAATTATTGTCCAGTTTTGCAATTTTATTTTCATTTGACAAGCGTATACTGATAAATAAAATGCCAGGCCCCCATCTAAGAAGTCTGATTTGGAGTACAAAAACAGCTGGCTGAGGATCATTAGCAGTGTTGCTAGTCTAGACTCCCTGTGACTTGCTGTGTGATATGGGCATGCCAGTGCCTTGGTTTTCTCCATGTTGCTCAAGGTTAGGTAGGACTCACAATAAAATTGACTTACATTCTATAACATGTCCATTTGCCTGCTCTCCCACGTTCTTTCCAGCTCTCAAACTCTGTGAATCTGGGTCTGATGGGGAACTCCGGTAGAAGGAATAAGGAATGAATGGCCCCAGCTCCTAGTTTCAAATTGGAAGATATTAAACTTTTCTTTTAGGTGAGCTTGACCTGGTAATATGCATCTCACAAAAACACTAGAACAAATCAATGGCTCTCTTTTTCCCAGAAACAAAGGACAGATTTTAATGGATGGGAAAGTTTTGGATAAAAACACCAAATATGAAATATCTGGGTTCATGTTCTGCTCCTGCCGCATATGTATTCCATGACTTAAAACAAATTATTTAATGTCTCTTTGTTTCTTATCTGTAAACTGAAGGGATTATATTATCTGAGTTACATTCAACATCTAAAAACTAAAAATAAACCCAAAACACTGACTGTTATTGTGTTTCAACTGCACATACAATTTGAGCAGAATATTAGGATTAGCTGATAAGATGGGGAGCCATCTAACTGTATTGAGAAAATTAAGAAATGCTTAATATTAAAATCAAGGCACATTGTCAGATAATGCCCCATACGCTTGGGCATCCCTCTTCAAATCCTCCCCAGACTGTAAAAATGTACTTTAAATTCTTAAGGTTATAATAGATATCTCTAAAATCAATTTGTTCAAGAGCTTTTCAATTTTATTGCTTAAAATTGTTGGAATATTTTGAATATATATAGTTCACGTGGAAATTATTTAAAGCCATAGGGTGGACCTTTGTCAACCTAACGTAGTTTATCTGTAATTCTGCTTGGAAGCTGGGGTATAGATTATACGACTTCCATAGGCCCCCCCGCCTGTCCTTGGAATATATAGGTAATTGGTTTAAACAGTGCTTGAACAGCACATGGTTTGAGTATAGAGTAGGCAGAATTTGACCCCAGGAAGACAGACATAATGTTAATTTTTTAAAAATAAGGGCACTTGAAGAAAGCCAGAAATAAATCCAGACTTAGTATAAACAAGGCAGAGAGGCTTACTCATCACAGGGAAAAGTCAGGCTCATTAAAGAAGGTAATTATTACCTCTGACATACAGAACTGTGTGCTGCTTTAAATTAAGGTTCTTAACGAGGCATTTCATTGTATGTCCTTAACTGAGGGATTTAAGGAAGCAGCCTTTCTTCCAAAGTCAATGTGAATGGGACTTCTGTAAGAGTTAGGAAAGGATAGTTCGGAAATATTAAGTACACAAATGTACATATGTATGTACAGTTTTCCAACAGATTGATGGGGTGCTGAATGCCCATCCAAGCCATGTGCTTCTAAGAGGAAAATGTAAACTTTGCCACATGCTAATGATATGCTAATGAGTTTTCACCTTAGATGATAAAAGCACTGTCTTTGCTCCTTACCTGTTAATGTCATTAATGAGCTTGAATAAACAGTTTTAAGAGAAAATTGTAAATGTTTACATTTTTTCCATTTTTATTCGGTTCAGTTTATATCACTTTTCTCGCTCATCAAATGTCCTTTCTCCCCTTTCTGTGCCTTATTGCTTATGGGATTCAGGGTGGACTTTATTTTATTTCAGATTGAACATACACTCACCTTCTCACAAGATGAGGATTTGTCTTGGTCACTGAAAAGAAATTCTTTATAACTGTCTCTAACCCGTTGCCATATCCAAAACTTAATATCGAACACCAATATCAACTTCTTTTAATATTCATATTCAGAAATGTGTTATGTTTTAAGGAAAATAAATTGTTTTTCAGTTGATGCTTATTTTAAAAGATATATTTTATGGCTCTCTGCTTTTCAAAAGTCAAAAATAGCTCACCAAACCACCCTGCTATTATAAGAAATGGAATGGAGATGTTTGCTCATATCTAAAGTTTGTGGTCTACTCTTTTCCCAAGCATATAGCAAATTCCGGAAAACCTATAGCCCATTAACATGATTTCCCTAAGGATTTTTACCTGTTCCATCTAAGAGTAAGTGATAGTATAGCAATTTTGTAACCTCATTTTCTATATCTATCAGAAAAGCAGCAATGTCTACCAAGCACCCAAGAGGTACACTAGTCCAAGATAGAATCTATGATCTGTACCTACCATGGAGCAAAAAATCTAAATCTTTCTAAACTTCAGCATACGAGAGCATTTGAGTGTGACCCATAATATTACTAGCTGGTTAAAATCCATTTCCAGTTAAATTACAAAGTCCTATTGTTATGCACACATACCTCACCATGGGACATTCAAAGTTGGTTCATGTCCTTGGTAAGTGTTCAAAATGTTCTCTAAAGTCAAATATTCTATGACATGAACTGTTATGTCAGTGTTTGATGCTGACCTAGCCTTAGCTTCCACCATGATGTCATGCTTAAAATATATGTTTAGTCTGTTTTTAAAATAAATACATCATTTTCTGACTTTTTTTACGTGCTATCTTTTCAATCTTGACAACTGGTGAAGTCTTTATTCTTCTCTGTTTTTCTCTCTGCATTATTTATAGATCAGAGGACAGATGTCCTACCATGGGCCATTTCAATTAATCCATTTTCTCCCTATACATTCCACATCACTTAAAATTGAAATTCAGGATGTAAAATTTCTTTCAAATATGAAAATTATCAGGAAATTTGAAGTAAGGTATTTATGGTGAAAACATTCAGAACCTGTTTTGAATAAAAATGAAATATATCCACAAGTACACTATCTACGTCCAATATCACAGTTATTTGATTTTTAATTAAGAGTTTAATTCCATTCCCATAAAATCTGTTCATTTAAAGGGATTCATTACTTTAATCAATGGCCACATCTTCAGGTCTCAATTTTGTGTGGGTACCTAGAGACCACAAAGCACAGAAAAAATGCCTCAGATATGTATCTTCAAGAATATTCCATTAAATGCATATTAATAATCATTTCATTAAATTTCAATGTTCCGTCACTGAGAGATCTTACTGGGCTGTCTCATTCTCCCCATAGTTATTCATATCTAAATCATATGCCTTAATGTCTTTATAGGTCAATTTCTCACCTGTAAGTTGAAAGGGTTGTAAATGTCCTTATCATATTTGGGGATTATTGAGAGGATTCCTTTGACAATGTCCATTTATAGTCATGGTTATAGCTGTAAAAACTAATAGCTCATGGAGCTTTAAACATATTTTAGACCTAATTTATAGATGGGAATATGGACGTTCTAAGGAGTTTAAGCTCAATCAAAAATGAATATCCAGAGACTCCTGGATGGCTCAGTTGGTTGAGTGTTGGAGTCTTGATTTGGGCTCAGGTCATGATCCCAGAGTCATGGAATCAAGCCTGGCATTGGGCCCTGTGCTGAGCATGTAGCCTGCTTAAGATTCTCTCTCTCTTTCTCTCTGCCCTGCTCACACACTCTCTCTCTCTCTCTAAAAAAAATCTAATTTTATCAATTGTTTAGTGGAAGAAGGAAAGCATGACTTGAATCTCGTGATCCTTCATTTTCTAATTTTTTGCAGTAAAATAAGTGTGGAATTATGACAAAATATCTAAATTACCTATTACAGTTTAATGTGCTCTTTCAAAACAGCCCTACGGTTATCAAACATGCTAGTGAATGCTAGTTGTCAATGTTTTTGAAATTTGCAACTAATTAACTGGTTCTAAGGATCTTTTGGCAGCTATGTTTTAGAGCTATTGCAAGGAAGTTTGAACATTCGTGTTTGACCTCCTTTAAAGGCTTTTATTTTACATTTTTGTCACTTCCCAAGCACAAGCTCGTGACTACTGCTCTGAAGTTGAGACAATCCAAAGCAAACACCACGAGTTGCCTTTAAAATCACCTTCACGTTATGCTCTCCTTATATTGAACAACTGTAACACCCTTCTCTTAGCAAAGGTAGCTGGAGCTAATGCTTCACTGTTGCTCTGGATCCCATCTTTGTAAGTCCTTCCAGGACCTCATCTATAATCACATCTCAAGCATCTATGGAAATCTTCTCTCTTTAAACATATTCAGTTTCCATTATCCTGAAAACCAAGCAAAATCCCATTACCCAATACTGCTCATTACTATCATTATTGTTCCTTATCATGGGCACTATAATTTTTCTTCTTTCTTTTTCTTTCCAAATTAAAAAATGTTCCGCAACTCATCGATTTATTGGTTCATTCATTCTTAGATGCAATTATCTGTTAAGAATGTTTATTAGAGACCTGACACTGTGTGCTAGGCCGGTGGAGAAAACCCTATGCCTGTCTCTGCCTTTGCCATCAGGACATACTTAACATATAGTAAATGCCAAGCAAATGTGTTCTTTTGCCTACTCACCCCTCATTTTCTCCCCCAGTCACGGATTCTCTCCCCTGTTCATTTAAATTTCTTTTATTAGAGCCGAAGTCATACTTACTGTGTGTAAAGGCCACATATGCAAAATATAGGGAAGTTTTTAAAAAGTTATCACTTACAATCATACCATTTTAATACTACTGTTTATTTGTTTTCATTTTCTTCAGGAGTACTTACATGTATATGTACACTCATGTCACAATTTTGTGTTGAAATCACGGTAGTCTTATAGTCAGGCATACTGCCTTTTGCTCTATCATTTCCAAAAACTCAAGGAGTATAGTGTAAAGCATAGAATAGAAATACAGTGAAATTCCATCACCCTGAGATACCATGTCAATATTTTAGTGACCATGATTTATATATTTCTTATGCACAAACACTTATAATTTCATATGGATTGGATATTGTTTAAACTGTTCAAACATTTCAAAATCATACCTGTAACATTCAAAGACATTGTAAATATAAACATTTCAAAAAATCAAACTCATATTGAGTTCAGTCTAAGCTCTTCTTCTTGAGTTGCCACCCCTGTTCAATGTGGCTCCTTCTAAGTCTTTCTCGACACAAAAACATATATGAGTAAATATCCAAATATATAATATTAACAACATAACTGAGATTGTTCTGAAAGTGTTTGCCTGTGGCTCACTTAATATAACTATCTTGAACATGATACCAAATCAATGGATCTATATTCACCTCATTCAATGTTTTCAATCCCTTACTTTTAATTCAGTAATACACACATGGTTTCAAAAGCACTTCCTACTATAAGGCTTGAAAATAAAACCAGCAGTGGATGGCTCCCTCCTACTCTAACTTCTCAGAAATTCTTCTGAACATTTCTTGTGCATTCAGACCTGTTTTTCAAAATAACACTTTGGTACCGTTGGTCTTAGACTTCTTTATTTTAGACATCGTCTATTGATTTCTTACAACAAAAGAGTGTAATTTATTATTCCTAAGCTCCCCAACCCCTTCCCCTATTTCTACTTGCCTACCTGCTACATTTCAATCATTTGAAATTCCTGTTTAAGATTCCTGTTAATTCAGGAATCTCTCTTTATAGAATTACGACTGTAGGCATACTGTTCATGGTTAGGAAATGCAGAGCAGCACAATCACGTTCCCTTTCTTAACTGCCCTGGCAGTTTATAATCGGCTCATTTTGTATTGTTTCCTTACTCTCCCTTTATATTTGTTATTAACTTACCTTCAGATTCTCCCGATTGGACTACCACATCCCCACCAGCAGGTGGAGCTCTCCTTGGAGACATCCACCTGTTAGCATTCACGAACTTTTTTCCTGGAGGACCAAACCTTTTGAACCTTTTGGTTGGGTACTTTTTCATTCGATGCGTTCAGTGTTCACAGACCTTCAATCTGATAATCAAAATTTTGGGTGATTTTTTGTTCCGAGAAATTCGTTTGTATTATTTCTTCGAAGAGTTTCTTCCTTGTGATTTTGTTGTTTTTTCCGTAACTCCTAGATTGATTCTTTCTTATACAATGTTTCATTTGTATATGTTTGTTCTACCTTTTCAGAAATTCCTTTGATTTTATCTTTTCGTCTTTAAATTGCATTTTAACTTCTCTTGTACTAGCTATTAATTTCCACAGGCTCTTGTTTATGAGTATTTCTTTTACTTAATAGCATATTTTTTTCATAAATCTTCTTATGCTGTTTTATTTTTTCCCCCTAGGTTATCAAATCCAGGGTTGTTTTGCTGTTTGTTTGCTTGTTAGTTTTCCTTTCCGTTAATGGTCTTATTTTCTCTGAGTTCCTTTTCTCTGTCTCCTTTAATCTCTGTCTTTCATATTGGAAGCTTTAAAAATGTTTTATGTTTCTGTTTCTATGCTTGTATTTGAAAATGAAAATTTTCAAATTTTCAGGTGGAAAATGAAGGTGGAGAGTGGATAGATTTGTTGACTTTGGTTAACACAGTTAACTCAGTGGGGGAACTCAGCCTTTGGTTAGGGTTATCCAGGCATTTTTTTCTTGAACTGGGAAATTTTCCCAGACAGACATTCTCCAGTCTCCTAACTGTGAGGCCAGGGTAAGGATGATGTAGAAGACAGCGTGATGTTAGTTGGTTGCCAGGATTCTGAGAGTCTGGAAAGGGGGGCATGGGTTCATATTTTAATATGCATTTTTACCCTCTCTTCCCTTCTTGGTGTTTCACTCTCATGCACCCCTACGTATGACATCTGGGAGCCCACAGCTTCTTGGCTTCAAAATATTTCCATAGTAACCTCCCATCCTGTAGGGTGGCAGAAATGGAGTTCCTTGGAGAAATCAGATGAGAGAGGGTAACTGGGGTGTAGTTACTATTTATACAAACTTACAACTAATCTCCCTTTTTCATCCCCATCCTATGTCCTTGCCTTCATATGTACAAGCTGCCTCCAACTTTTGAGATATTCTTAGACTGCCTAGTAAAAATTAACTTTCTCCCTTGTTGGCCTTTCTTAGAGTGAAGGGTGCTAATACTTAAGTTTGTTATCACACAGCTATCAACTTTACATATATATCTTCCTAAATATCCTTGAAGTTTCTCCTCTGCTACCATGTTTTCTATAAAACTTTTTATTTTTTCTTTTGTGGTTGTTTTTCTTTTTAATTCCTTTACTGTCACTTGAATAAAAATTTCCTAAGAGGGCAAATTTCAACCTGCCATTCCATTCTTTTCTCAATGGTCAGTAATGGCTTGTTTCTCCTCAAATCATTGCTGATTTACCATGTTCATTCTTGACATTTCCAAAGCATTTAATATCCTTTACTATTTACTTTTGAGTTCCATGAGTCAGCTCTCGTTCTTCCTCGATGCCCCTTCATTCTTGGTTTCTTTTGCAGATTTCTGTTCAAATGACTATCTTCTCAATATGAGAGTTTTTAGAGGCCATGTTTATATCTGCACTTCTGAGGATTAAATTAGATAACATGTATCAATCACTTATTGTGCTGCGTAGGTTCAAACAGCAGTTCAACAAACAAACCTTGTGACTTAGCCTCATATAAACTTTTATTTACCTTTGAAACCCTGTTTATCAAATTGAATTGCAACTTTGAAATCAGGATCTACATTTAATTTGCCTTTGTGTGTTCGACCTCTGGAACCACGAACTATGTTTGTATATATATATAAACACATAGGACATGTTCAATGAATGTTTGTGTAGGGACAAAGGTGAATTAATAGAGACAAAAAAATTGATATTATTTGCAAGATTTATAGATTTAAAAATGCTCATGATGGTTTCTTTGGCTTGATAATGAATAAAAGTGATGAGAAAATTAAAAAAAAAAACCCTTACATTCTGGGGCCACTGTTTCAGACAGTGGAGAAACATTATCAGCGTTTTTATACTCATTTGTTGAGAAAAAGTTGAAGTTTCATTCAGATCCAAGATTTCCTTAGCCTCATTCCTGCAATTAGATTTACTCTTCTGGATTATATAGTGCAAATATGCCACAAGCACAAATGTGCACACACACACAAACCCAAAATATCAAACTACAATATAACTTATAACTAAAACCCACGAGAAGTGATGCACTTTGTTCAGTAATGTCTTAACAACCAAACGCATAAGAAAATGATTAATTGACTAAGTAAATGTTATCATCTACAAATGTCATTGAAATGGCTGACAAAAGAAGGTACCACAAGATAATACCCCTAATACGTAGCCAAAGTGGAGGGAGGACTTTAAATGACTGCTTCCAGGGTACAGATGTCTAGGCCAGGCCCGTCAGTATTGTGGACAGTGAATAAGTTGTAGATTTCATGAAAAGGATCGACTGGCTGTTGAAAACATCAACCTAAGGGAAACAAATATAGGGTACATTTCACATACCATCAACATCTACCTCAAGCATTTGAGCATTATTGTCCTGACTGTGTTCATGTTCTATAGTTATTTCGTGTCCACACATCTTTTCTCTTGGAGATGCTCTTCAAGATTAGAATTCTCTCTAGGTGCTAAACAAACACTTAAGAACCCAGTAAAGATACCCATTTGGTGTGCCTCCTTTCCCCTCAGTGGGAATGGTCTGCATATCTCTGTCTACTTTTTGAAAGGAAGTTTCTGGGAAATGGCCATTCACAATATCTATCAAAGCAAACGAAATCTGTAAAGGAGAGATTTACAAGAATCCTGCAATGTGAGTTCATTCCCAGGACCAGATTCTACTCTTCCCTCATGCCAACCAACTGGCTACAGCCCTGGTGGTGGTTTTCTCAGGATGGCGTGGTGGTGCCTTCTTTGTTGACTCCAGAACCATTGAGTAGAACACATTTAGCAATCTTAAGGGGAGGTCTAATTGACCCCAGCTCTATCATTTTTCAATTTTTCAATCAAAACAATTCTTTATATACCTTATATTTAGGATGTTATTTTTTTGATGTTTTATTTAATTATTTAGACAGAGAGAGGTAGAGCATAAGTGGGGATGGGGCAGAGAAAGAGGGAGACACAGAATCCGAAGCAGGCTCCAAGCTCTGAGTTGTGAGCACAGAGCCCGACACCGGGCTTGAACTCACGAACCGTGAAATCATGATCTGAGCCAAAGCTGGATGCTCAACCAACTGAGCCACCGAGGCACGCCTAGGGTGTTATTTTTGTAAGCAATGCCAGGGTACTGAGGGATTAGCTTTAGGCGGACCCTGAGCAGTCTTGTGTTTTTTTTTTTTTTTTTTATGGTTTAATTCTTAAAAGAAATCCTAGATTGAAGTAAACCCTACTGTCAGATAGTTTCATTAATAATACAGAGAAACATTTTTTACTTCTGTTTTTCTCTGTACATGTCTCTCTGCGACATTCACAGGTACTACAGAGACGTCAGTGCAAAATTGATGTAATCAAGAAAAGAGAGATATTGGGGCGCCTGGGTGGCTCAGTTGGTTGGGCATCTGACTTCGGCTCAGGTCACGATCTCACAGTTGGTGGGTTCGAGTCCCACGTCGGGCTCTGTGCTGACAGCTCAGAGCCTGCAGCCTGCTTCAAATTCTGTGTCTCCTCTCTCTGCCCCTCCCCTGCTCATGCTCTGTCTTGCTCTGTCTCTCAAATAATAAATAAACGTTAGAAAAAAAAATAAAAGAGAAATAGTTACACTAATTTTCACAATTATCAATTTGTCAAATTTTGTAGAAGATAAAGAAGCTATGGGTTTAAAAGAAGGCAGTGTGCTTTGTCTCCTGTTGGTCCACTGGAACATTCTATAATTTTGGATGAGACCAGCAACAACAGGTTGTCAGAGTTCACATCCGACACTGAGAGCACATCCGTGTGGGAAATACAGTAGAAGACCACATATATCTGAGGAAGGGCCTTGAACATTCTCTCCTGAGGAATTCAACCTCATATCAGTAGAGGTAAAGTGGATCTAAGAAAAATGCCGTGTCTGTGGCGAGCATTAGGAAAGGTCATATATTTCAAAAAAGAATATTGTTTACAAGGAGTGTTAATAGGTTTCAGGGGAAATGTTAATTTTTTTTTTCCTGGATGAAATAGCTACTGTAAGTTTTTAATGGTTAATCATTCATTCTTGAATTTTTATATTAAGCATTTTATATTACTTTATTGACTTAACTTTTATACTCTTCTTCATTTTGACAGTAAAGAATGACCAGGCAATACTCTTTGAAAATTGGAGACCATTTGGAGCTGTTCTCTGTTGAGGAGAGTGAATAATAGGCTACCCTCAAGGAATTTCAAAGGTATCACTCAACAGAAACTTTTGTGTCTGAAGAAAACTAGATCATTTTATCATGGTAGGCATACTGATATGTTTGCTTTAATAAAATGCCATATTTCTGCCTTTAATCTCTTGTCAGCCAGCTATTAAAAAGCCCCAAAGTGCATGCGTGCAGGACGTGTAAACACTTGTGGTTTTGAGGTTACTACAGAACATACTAATAAAGCATGTAATTTGTGTTTTGTGCACAGACTGTAATAATTTATTGAGTGTTAGAAAGAAGCTAGAAAAGGATTTTCTCTAACTTCAGCCAGCAAGTCAATTTAATTTTAGAGCTCTACGCAGCGGTGCATGTATACGCGTGTTCATGCAACAAAATCATGCTTAAAAAGCATCACAAGGCCTTCAGAACAAAAGTAGGGCAAAATGTAAATTAATTGCATGCGCACCAAACACATGCTATCAAGTAACATTGTTCCTTTAAGTTAATCAGCTAGGAGGGGGTGCTACATATTCCTTCCCAAACGAGTGTGTGCATGAGTGTGTGTGTGTGTGTGTGTGTGTGTATCACATGCTGACGATACACTGGCAGATGTAGATTCAGCTAATTCAGGTAAATTAAGATAAACCATAATAAAAATGACTTTGTAACACTTTATGAACAGGATCTCCATAGTCCCTGTGAAGAGAGGGCAGAGGATAGTTTTGTTTCCCCTTTTTATACGGAATAACAAAGTGTGGAAAGGTCAGATCACTTCTACGGAGTCACAGAAGAGCTTATTGTCTGACTACAGCTTCTATCACCCTTATTTGAGTAGCTGACTTATCTATTTGTGCGAGACCCTTATAGCTAAGGATTGTCTGTTACCCATCCTTCTAGTCATTTTCCCCCATAAGATAATTAGCACATGGCAAATAATGAATGCAGATCATTGGAATGGAAAGTCCTTACGTGTATGGAGGAAGTGAGACCCTCACTGCATATGCGCCAAATTGCAGAAAAATTTTGTGAAATTCTGTAGTTGGGGACTAAAGCCTTATTTACTCAGACAGACAAAAGCTTATTCAGTGGGGAGAAAATGTCTCTGCCCAGAGGAAGTGGATGTCAGGACTCTAAATGTCTTTATTCCAAAAAGATGCAAAACTTCTGTCCTGGAAGACAATCTACCATTTTCCATGCCTTTTCTTTTTTCTTTTTTTTTTTTTTTTTGCTTAAAATGTATACACATTTTAAATGTGCAGACAGATCTTTTGCAGTTCAGAATCTTTACATTTGAGAACTAATTAAAATGGAGCTTTTGTGCCACCTTTAAACAATGAGCCACTTTTTCAGTTTGTACCTTTACTTCTATCTAATCAACCAGTTCCAGTGTACCCAATTGGAGATGGCCGAGCTTCCAATGGCCATCGGAAAGTATGGAGGCATTTTGCAAATCGGCAAGGAGACAATGGCAATGAGTGCCCGAGGCCCGGAGTAAGTGAAGGAGAATTGAAATTGCATCCAGGTATGCAAAGCTGATCAAACTTGCAAAGGGATTTTTCGAATAAACAGTAAACAAATGAAAAAAAGGGGGCGCCTGGGTGGCTCAATCGGTTGAGTGTCTGACTTGGGCTCAGGTCATGATCTCACGGTTCATGAGTTCAAGCCCCACGTTGGGCTCTGTGCTGATAGCTCAGAGCGTGGAGTCTGCTTTGGATTCTGTGTCCCTCTCAGTCTGCCCCTCCCTCGCTCATGCTGTCTCTCTCTCTCTCTCTCTCTCAAGAATGAATAAAACAGTAAAAAGATAAAAAATAAAAACTTGCAAAGGGGTTTTCTACAAGGGACTAAGCCAGTTTTCCAGTCTCGTGAGAAGGAAACCATATACCTCATGGCCATTCTATGATTCCTGTGGTCTGAAGTGCTCCACTGTTTAATCATGTGCTCATATGATAGGTTCAGAGAGAAAGAGAGAGAGAGAGAGAGAGAGAGAGAGAAAGAAGAGGAGGGGAGAAGAGAGGAAGAGGACAAAGGGAGAAGAAAGAAAAAGAACAAAGAGGGCCCTATCATTCACTTAGTTGTCTTGTGCACATCAGTTAGTAGTATTTTGTTTTCTAGTAATAGAGGTACTGAAGTCAATGTTAATGAGAAGCCAGGAACTAGTGTTCTCAGATTGATAAAATTACAGTGTGGAAGGTTTTTGATTGGCATAAAATGCAGGGATATATCAAGTGGAGATTAACTACTTAAGGAGCTAAATTAAAACAAGCTTCGTTGGGGTTCTTTTGCCTCACATCTTGTTTTGTGGTATTTATCTTTGGGTCTCTAAACCCCACATGGATGTCAAATCATCTTTAGTGAAGTGTCTTTTAACTGAACCGATTACTTTCAACACACACAACAAAAGGGAAAGAGGGGCAAGTGCATACAAAAGATTCAGAGTCAAAACAAAGATAGTGTTCCCCAGGTCATGTTTAAGTCTGTAATTCTGTAAGATTGCAAAAGTTCACACATATCAAACTTCCTCTATTTTATTTGAATGTGTTGGTCACAACGGCTTTGAAACGTTTTAGATAAAGATGGACAGAATTGAAGACTAGTAACAAAAGTGAATCAACTTAGAACACCACGTACAGATTGTCCTCTAAATTAAAATGATTTAAGAAATAAAATCAATATCCTCTACTCTCTTTTTTAGGGCTTTCATGTTTTTTATTTATTTTGTTAAATAAAAATGACATACGTGAAGCCTGTAATTCCTATTTAAAGTGATTGATTTAAGCAATTCTATGGTTGCAGTAGAACCATCATTGGTACCAAAACACACATCATTGACATCACAGGATACAAGGCAAGTTGTAACTCACTAAATCTACCCATACTACATGAAACTAAAACCTGTAAAAACCCATTTTTCTCGCATCAATAAGAAGAATGAAGGAAAAGCAATACTTTAAATTTATTCCCCAATTAATACATATATTCCAATGAATACACACACACACACACATATATATGTGTATATATATATGTGTATATATATATATATATACACACATATATATGTATATATATACCTTTGTAATGAGATCTAGAACTAATGAAAGAGTAGAAACTAAGAGCGAAAGAAAAGTATCACCGGTTCAAGTTCTAAGAGTTTCATAATGTCTGTAGTTTGTAATATCTCGTAGCAATCGTTGATCCTTCATAATAACTTGTAAATTTCTCCTTTTTAAAATTTTTTAATGTTTATTTATCTTTGAGAGAGAGAGAGAGAGAGAGAGAGACAGAACACAAGTGGGGGAAGTGGCAGAGGGATAGGGAGACACAGAATCCAAAGCAGGCTTCAGGCTCTGAGCTGTCAGCACAGAGCCTGACGTGGGGCTCGAAGCCATAAACTGTGAGATCATGACCTGAACTGAAGTCGGACGCTTCACTGACTGAGCCACCCAGGCACCCCATGAATTTCTTCTTTTAAGATCACAATTTTCCACCATTTAAGATTAAGTAGATTAAGTAGATGTGAAATTAAGAAGATATAGATTCAGACACATCTGGGCTACATCTTGTTGAGTGTGGCATTACCAGCTGTATTTGTTAGGATATTATAATTTCTATTTGCTCAACCTTCTTTAGTGTTTACCTTTCATATTTGAATTAATCATTAGTTCTGAATGAACATTTGAAAAATCATTCTAAGATCTGTCAATTTTGGGGCCTGATGCAAAATATCAATAAATTCAAGTGCAAGACCTACTAAATTCTGATATCAAAAAAAAAAACCCCTGCATTAATCCATTAATTCATTTATTTCTCTGTGTGCCATTGGGAGGCTCTAAATAAATAATGTGCTGGATGGGAGAATGAATGAATCTGAATAAAGTTCCATCCATCTGGAGCATACCTTTTATATATGAAATGATCTTTAATTCTGAATGAACATTTTTTTCAAGGCATTCTAGGTGCTGGAGATTGTGTTGCAACACAATAGACTAAATTTCTTGCCTTCATGGAAGTGACATTCTAATGATAAAATTTCATAAAAAATACTCCTGCCTGTCAATCTAAACTCCATAACATTGTTCCCTGCTTCCCCTCCCCATGGTCTTCTGTTAAGATTCTCAGGATCCACATATGAGTGAAAACATATGGTGTCTGTCTTTCTCTGCCTGACTTATTTCATTCAGCATAATACCTTCCAGTTCCATTCACGTTGCTGCAAATGGCCAGATTTCATTGTTTCTCATTGCCAAGTAGTATTCCTTATATATATAAACCACATCTTATTTCTCCATATATCAGTTGATGGACATTTAGGCTCTTTCTATAATTTGGCTATTGTTGAAAGTGCTGCTAGTTAATTGGGGTACAAGTGCCCCTATGCAAGTGGGTGATGGGCATTGAGGAGGGCACATGTTGGGATGAGCACTGAGTATTGTATCAAAACCAATTTGATGATAAGTTATATCTCATATAAAAAATAAAATAAAATCACATGAAAATAAAAAAATAGAAAAATAAACTCCACAACAGCTGGGAAAGTCATTTTTCTTTTTCCCTTTTATTATTTATTTATTTACTTTTTGAAGTGTTTAAGTTGATTTATTTTGAGAGAGACAGAGGCAGCGTGAGTGGGGGAGGGGCAAAGAGAAATGGAGAGAGAGAGAGAGAGAGAGAGAGAGAGAGAGAGAATCCCAAGCAGGCTCCGTGCTGCCAGCACAGAGTTTGATGCGGTGCTCGAACCCATGAAACGGAGAATGCTTTAAGGGGCGCCTGGGTGGCGCAGTCGGTTAAGCGCCCGACTTCAGCCAGGTCACGATCTCGCGGTCCGTGAGTTCGAGCCCCGCGTCAGGCTCTGGGCTGATGGCTCAGAGCCTGGAGCCTGTTTCCGATTCTGTGTCTCCCTCTCTCTCTGCCCCTCCCCCGTTCATGCTCTGTCTCTCTCTGTCCCAAAAATAAATAAACGTTGAAAAAAAAATTTTTTAAATGAGTTGGTGCAGGTGCACTTCTCAAGGTGAGGGAACTCTGCTGCTGTGACGTGTGTGCTTGCTCGTGGGGGCATTATTAGGGCGCATCTCAGGTATAAGCTCAGGAAAAAAAACAGATTTCTACACAGCATTAGAAAGTTGAAACCAAAGCCCGAAACATTCATCAATCGTTTCCCCCAGCGCTCTTCTCGATAGAAATGTCAAGAACATCGCCCGTGCCAACGACCATCTGTGTGCAGATGTCTCCAAGAGGCATTTGCAGTGCCCCTTCTTTCAGATTAGATTAAAACTGGCCCAATGGAAAGGGGAGAAAACAATCTTCCTTTGTAGCATCTGTCACTGCTTCTCCTATATTTTCCGACACAGGAGTAGCAGGTACTCTGCTTCTTGAAGTCATATTTTATTTTTCTAGCAAGTCCACTTGCTGCCCCAAACTCCTGCATGGGATTTCACTGACTTGCATCACCAAGAAGAGAGACGTCAGGTGCAGTGGGGGCCCAGGATTCAGACATTGGGCAGATTCCGGAGTAGCCTATATTTGCTTGAGGTATTGAAGAGTCTTTCTAAGGAAGCTCCCTGTCAGGATGAAAGGAACAAAGCACAGACGTTGGAACCAAAGAAAAAGGGCTCATGGTCAGAAAGGGTGATTCTGAGATCTGAGGAGGATTTGTCACCCATATCCCCTCTTCTACCCCCAGTTTAACCCTACGGAATCATGCCTGAGTGTTAGAGAGAGAGAGCTATGAGAGAAAGAAGAAAAAACAATGAGAAATAAATGTTTCTGTTCTGCGAGATCGCAGCTGCGTGGCTGTGAGGGCCATGTAGTGGGCGAGTGTAGTGGGTGGTCACGTGGCAGGGGCAGGCTGTCCCCGGGGTTTGAAGCTCACTCATAGACGGCTACTCAGGGGTCCTAGAGAACCCGTACCTGACTCGTAGGCGTGAGTA
This sequence comes from Prionailurus bengalensis, assembly GCF_016509475.1. Classification (NCBI taxonomy): domain Eukaryota; kingdom Metazoa; phylum Chordata; class Mammalia; order Carnivora; family Felidae; genus Prionailurus; species Prionailurus bengalensis. The sequence goes on along the minus strand of NC_057349.1, from coordinate 19,922,982 downwards.
GCTGTGGTTGGCTTGGGTGCGGAGAGTTTCAGGTCACACAAATTTAGCACGGGGATGCTTCAGCAGCATCGACCTCAAGACAAAGCCAGGCTGTCGGCCCCAGATCCTGACAATACCCGGTACTTAAGCCCTGACTATGTGCCTGGAAAAATTCTAAGTTTCTTACCAGCATTAACTCCTAACCCTCAAAACAACTCTATGAGTTTATTATTCTCATTTTATAGGGAGGGCAACAGAAGCACAGAGAAGCTAAGTAACTTGCCCACTGTCACAGAGCAATAAATGGCAGAGCCACTATTTTAATCTGGGTAGAAGAAGAAAATGAGGGATTTTTCTAAGATCCGAGAAAGAGTGAATTGGCTGAGAAGAAGGGATTTTTGTTTTGAAGGTGGCATCAGGGGGTGCTGAAATAGGCTTGAATAATAAGAAACCCATTTTTTTTTTTTTTTTTTTTTGGTAGTGCTGGGTTAATGGGTCTGACAACCTTGCCTTGGAAGCAATGGAATAGCTGATACCTTTCCTATACTCACCCCCTTTGGGAACTGCATTTCAGTCAGGCCCAAGAGAAAAGGACAGAAGAGCTTGTCTGAAATGCCTATCATGAATCAGGTGCTGGCCCAAGGGTGGTACTGCTCAGCTGATGTTCACAGCTGTCCTGCCGCGGACGTTTTCATTTCTACTTTGTAATTTAGGAAATAGGCTGGGAGAAGCTAAACAAATTTCTCAAAGTCTCGCTGCTACAAAGTTGCAGAAATGGGATTCGCATGCAGGTCTGACAGATTCCAAGGCCAGCTTCCTTACGGGTACCATGTTGTTCCTCCTCAGAGAAGAGATACATCAGAAAGAAAAAAAAAAAAAAAGGATTTCAAACTTCTTTTTGCTGAAAACAAAAAGTGAAATTCGTAACACATATTAAATGAGTAAATTGTTAATTCACCAGAATTAAACATTCTTCAGGACATGATTGATTAAGATCTATTCATCTATTTACACAAGGGAAGAAAGTCACAGTGTTGCAAAGGCTTCGGTTGCTCACGGCAGGTTTCCCCTAAATGCATCCCGTGCTGGTTTTGATTAGGGCAAGGACAAACGCTGACCCAGCTAATTTGCCCCCATGCTCAGGAAGCACTTTGGAAACCAAACTGTGACGACTTTGTACCTACTGTAGAATTCGCCAAAACCTCGGCTGCAGAGCATAGTGTCAGATACTGCCCTGCATGCATTCTCTTAAATGTTCACATTCATTTAATAGCCTGCTTCTGCTATAAAGCGTTTCTCTTACTTCTTCCTTAGCCAACACATATATTTTTTTTTATTTTAATTTTTTTAAGTTTATTTATTTCTTTTGAGAGAGAGAGAGCCGGGAGGGGAAGACAGAAGCAGAGACGGAACACCAATCAGGCTCCACTGTCCCCACACAGCCGGCTGCGGGGCTCGAACTCACAAACCATGAGACCATGACCGCAGCGGAGATCCAGAGTCGGACGCTCATCCGACCGTGCCACCCAGGTCCACATATATGTTAAACGTCAGGTATGACAATGCAGAGGGCAGTTTTTGATTTTAATAAGCTATAGTCTGACAGCTTTTTGGAAATCAAATCTATTGTCTCAGAGGCTAATGTTTATAAAGATGGCTAAATTTTCAGTTAGCCCGCTTCACCTATGCTGCAGATGAAGACTGCAGACTCAGCGGCCGTCTGGAGGAGTGGAGAGAAGGTAAGGTATCGTGAGAACAGGGTTCAGAATCTTTATGAGTAAAGGGGCCGTTCTCCTTCTCACTAAATCATGTTTCCTAAGCCTCCTTTGTAAGTCATGGTGGTTCCAGCAACCAGGCTATAGGTCTTTCTCTTGGCCACACATGGTTCTGAGCACTTTACATATTGATGAATCCTTATAATCCCCTGAGGCCGGGACTATAATTGGTCCCATTTTACCAAAGAGAAACATGAGACACAGAGAAGTTAAATACTTCACTCAAGGTCACACAGCTGGTGAAGGGAACCAGAATTTGTAAGACGGGGAAAACTTATGTCCGTATTCACAGTTTGGAGATTCACTTAAAAGATATGTGGGAAAGCACCCCTCAGCAAACTCTAAAGGTGATACCATGGTTGTTTTTTAAGTTCAGAGTTAAAATGCCATAGAGAGTAAGGAGGGGGAAGGAAAAACTTCTCCCTTTTGGAGAAACACAGGAACAGCCCCAACAGTAAATGGATGTGAAGCATGTGCTTGGAAATCTCACTTGATCCTGTGTGCATTTCACCTTGAATCCCCCCAGCTTCTTCAGTCCCTCCTCAGGTCCTCCTGTGCTCACAAGCTCACCCCTGAAGGCCTACTTGAACTTCCAGGGGAGGCTGGGGCAATGGGGAGGGAGGGCTAGAGTTCATGGTTTTCTGATGCTTTGACATCAGTGAAAGAAAAACACACAAAGTGCTAGGTCAGTGGCTGATCCTTGGAGTTTTTGCTAAATAAGTCACATGAGCACCGTGTGGCCTGTCCTGCAGCAGGGGCTTCTGGGAGTAGACTCTAGGGTTCAGGGTTCAGAGAGGTGGTCATTTGGGTTATTCGTAAGCCAGGCACTAGCGGTAACATTTCTGGCCATTTTCCACAACTTGAGTTGAAGTATAAGCCTCAGTGAAGACTGATTTAGAATGAGTAAAATTGCTCTTAATACGGTTTTAACCAATTCGAGCTCATACTCAAACTTGACAGACTAAAGATGTAAACCACTCCACTTTCAACTTCAAGGATTCATAATCTTAAGGAAGACTCAGTCCTCCGCTTTCAAATGAAAGTTCAACAGTCACAAAATATAACAGTTACATATTTCAAACACTATTGCATTTCATTTCGTATTCTACTGAAATTAGCGTAATTCTGTTGTTGGTGTCAATGAAATGTGTTAAAGTAATTACCACTACAGGTTGATGGTGCTTTAAGACTAACTTAGCATTTATTTTCCTGCATAGCCTCAACTGCTAAAAAAATTAAAAAAAAAAAAGAATAAAGAATAAATAAATAAATACATACATACATAAATAAATTTTTCTCTCTAGGAGATACCAATGAGATCTACTTTGGTGAAGGTGTGAATTATCACAAACAACTTTCTCTAATATTTTCTGAGAGAGAAAAGATTTGGCTCACTATGAAAGAGGTCTCTGGTCTTTTTCCTAGACTCAGTGGGAAACCTTACCACTTTCTATTTGAATACGATATTAGTTAAAAAAAAATGCTATAGGGGCGCCTGGGTGGCTCGGTCGGTTAAGTGGCCGACTTCAGCTCAGGTCATGATCTCACGGTTCGTGAGTTCGAGCCCCGCATCGGGCTCTGGGCTGATGGCTCAGAGCCTGGAGCCTGTTTCAGATTCTGTGTCTCCCTCTCTCTCTGACCCTCCCCCGTTCATGCTCTGTCTCTCTCTGTCTCAAAAATAAAATAAACGTTAAAAAAAAAATAATAAATAAATAAAATGCTGCAAACAAGGTAGGAAACATGGACCTAAGAATGGTTGCCCCCTCCCCCCCTTTTTTTCCTGACTGAAATTTTATTTGGATTATTGCTCTAGCAATTACCAGAGAGCAAAAACAAAAACGATGTGGAAATAAAACAGAATGTTTTCTTCATTGTGAATATGGTGAAAAATCAAAGTCTTCAAAAATCCTCAAGTATCAATTAATATGTTTGAATAAATTCTTGTTTAAAGTGAATAGTGAGGAACACCTGGGTGGCTTGGTTGGTTGAGCCTCCAACTTTGGCTCAGGTCGTAATCTTGTGGTTCATGAGTTCAAGCCCCACATCGGGCTCATGGCTGTTGGTCTGGAGCCTGCTTCAGATCCTCTGTCCCTGCCCCCCTCTTCTCTGCTCCTCTCCCACTCAGGGTCTCTTTTTCCTCTCTAAAAAATAAATAAATAAAATGAATATTGATAACTGGCACTCGCAGATAACTCAGGCACACCTAAAATTTTGTGAGGATCTATGGGGTCGCCATAAGTCCATGTGCTTTTAGAATGCATTTGTAAAGAATGAAGATCTTTTAAGGATTAGTAGACACTTGAAAACCAATATTTGTTTGGCTAAGTAAAATTTCTCAGAGATTTGTTCCTGGATGCTGAAGAAGAATGGTGGCCTAGAACAGAGTAATTTAGTCAACTTGATGGACATCAAGAGGAAGGCATTTGGTAACCGGATGTCCTGATAGGACTGCTCATAACACATTGCAACAGCCTTCAGTGAAAGGAACAGGTTCATGAAGTATCTGTCTGTGGCCATCCAGAAGACTCTCGGAATTAGAGCCTGGAGGTGCAGTGGGTTTATGTCCCAGGCTAAGAGTTTTTGAGAAGCTGTGAATGGTAACACAGTAACATTCTTAGGATAAAGCAACACTCCTTGAATCTTCATTGTGAACTTGAAGCTCACAAAAATCCTACCTGCTTGCCAATATACTGCTGGGCACAGACCTGGTATGGCCTTAAGACTTTGTAACACATTTCAGCAAACACATTTTAAATGTTGGTTTTTTTTTTTCTTCTCTACTAGAACCTTAGGGTTACTCTTTTCCTATTGCTTTTCTATGAAAAACGAAAAGGTTGATTCTTATCTTTCACCAGGGAGCCTTTCGGGTATATAAATAATAGTCATAGCCATGTGGGTTTGATTTATTGCTCAGACCATGGTAGAGTTCTGCATGGCCATTGGTGTTCAAGGTTTAAGTGTTGCATGTCTCCTAGTGGGACTATTATATTTTAAGTACAATTCCTGTAATTCTTTTTTTATTCTTCCCCCTATATTTAATCTCAGATTATACCATAAAGGTAACCAGCTGCGGAAATGGAAGAGTGCCCGACGTCTTAGGGAGTGGATAATCTGAAAGGGCTGATAAGATCTTTTCAGTCTCAGCAGAGCAAGGCCAGAGGGCAGTTTGTGGTTTGCTTTATGCAAACCAGAGCCCTCTCCTCTCCTTTCGCACCAGAGTCAGGCCTGTTAAACTGAGGACACAGTGTTCTGAAACTAGAGAGCCTTTCTCTTTTCAGTTATTATGTGTGAGCGGGCCTATTCTGTTTAATTACAAAAACATGATGATGCCAGAAACCTGATAAACTATGGAGAGATTGAAAATCAGGTTTCGGGCATGTCTATTTCCTCTGATGCTTCCAGTTCCATTGGAGGAACTGGTATGGATAGGTTAATCTGGAAATGCCTCTAGGCAAATTCAGTCCTTTGCTTAGGACTCCAAGCACCAGGATCATTTTCCACCCATGGATTATTTGCGCAATACTTTTCCTGGGTAAGTTAGTTAATGAAAGTAAAGCCTCTAGAGAAACTACACTTATATCTTGCTTCTTTATTGATCCATTTAATATCTTTCCCCTTCCTTTTGGGGGGAACTTAATCCAGTGTATGGTGCTTTTGGTCTGTGGCTGCATGGCGAAAATAAATCTCAATTTGGGGGGAGGGGCAGAAAGTATCTGGAGATAGGAGTCCCTCTCCCGTCTCTGCTACCAATTAATTGTATCATTTTGAAGAGGCACCAAGCATTCTGCTTCCATTTCTCTATTTGCAAGAAGGATCCTTCGTGTGGCTACATGTCTAGGAAAGAGGGTGATGCATTACATATGGAGGAGTAAATACACTCAGCTGTGTAGCTAACTCACTTGTTCCCACATTGGCCCCTTGTATTCCCTATTTCTCTACTCAATTCATTTGTTCATTTGTTCTACAGTTTTTTGTGTTCCAATTATGTACCAAGCCCTGAGTGAGGTACTGGAGACGAGACATTCCAGTTTTCATAACTTTGCATTTTGTCAGGGAAGAGAGAGAAATAAATGGGGCCACTAATAAAATGTTGGGTGCCTTTGCAGGAGAAGAATGACATACTTTAGGAGCACATGAAGGCTGTCTATTCCAGCTAAGATGGTTCAAGAAGTATTAGAAAGGAACATTTAGACAGAAACCTGAAAGGATAAGTGAGAGGCATGCAAAAAGCAGAGGACTTATCTCATGCTGAGGGCACAGATAGTGCCAAAATGTCAAGGTGAGAGGTCATATTCAAGGAAACACACAAGAAATTCAAAAAGCATGGACAACAGCATATAGAAAAGACAGTGGCAAGTGACGAGGCTGATTGGCCATCACAGTGAGAAGGGCTTTGAAGCCTCAAATTGGGAGGGGGGCATCATTAGTGCCAAGCTTTGAATGGGAACTCTGGCCGCGGTGCGGAAATGGATTAGGGGAGTCAGGTATCTTTAGGGTGCTTAATAAATGCTCGTTGGTGCACAGTATCCCTCACAATCTGAGGGCATAAACATCTTCCTAATCCCACTTGAATCATTGGAAATGGATTCTTGGTCTAAATTTGCATCCTCTTTTCTGCAGGAGTGTATTATAGAAACATTTTAATCTTTTCTGTGGCACCAGTGAGAATGGATGCTCAAATGGGAAGCCCACGTCCATGGGCATACCTAGTTTTATGGATTAATTTGTGTGTTAGTCATCATCATGGTCATTGTGCTTACCATCATTATACCATAGTCCCGTGGACTGGACATATGGATAAGATAAGCTTTGATGACACAGGAGCCGTATTAAGTTTGGTGATAGCCTCTCCCCCTTTTTCTCCTCGTTGAAATATTAGTATCAGGACTCTGTTGCTGAGCACTGAGGTTGTAGATGCCCCCACGTCTTGCACCATTGGGAAGAGTTCGCCTGGTTTTCTTACCTTCTTTGCCAGCCAATTTATTTTCTACTGTCTCATTCGTACCACTTGCGTTCGCCAGTTTTCATGTACAGTATATTGCTGATTCACTAGGTATCTGCTGCAATCTGGCTGGCTTTCTTTAAGCCTTAGCCCTGATCATATGATATTATTTCAATTGTTTGGATAATATGGGTAGGGCAACTCAAGGTCTCATTCTTGTCCATCCTCAGTAAATGAGGAAACAAAAAACTACAAGGTTGGAATAATGACTTTGAGGAAAGTGACCTTCCTCCCTCATCCCATGCCATTCTTATTTTTGTCAATATCAGTCTTCTTTGTTTGTGAGCTCTGACGTCCCATTTTCCAGAAACAGAAGTGGAGGAAACATGGAACGGGCATGTGACCATTGGCAAACAATAGAAATAGAACAGATTTAATGAGAAGTTCTCACAAAAAAACTAACTTTCTCTGAACGCTTTTAGAACTTAGCATAAATGAACTTGGTTACACACAATACGAGTCTTTTTTAGGAAATGCACTTGCTTCAATAACAACAAAAATTATAACATAAAGCTGTGTGAAGTAGAAATTATAGTCTTGACTCTTGATTGCTTCATTTAGTTTATTAGCCTGAATAACTTTATACACAAGTATGTAGCTTAATAACTTTCTATGTCTAACGATCATCTATCTATCTATCACGTTATATACAAATGACTGATAAAATACTGAGGTCCAAAATAAAGAAGTTAGGAGAATTTCATATATTGCAAAAGGCTTCATTCATCAATTTACAAAGTACTGGACTGAGGGCTTTTTTAAATAAAAGGGCACTTTTAAGACATTTAAAATATTTAATACATTTTATGTAACTATTTTATACATATAGGCTCTTAGATTTAGTGGGAAACCTCAAGATTATTTAGTACAACCTCAACAAATGAATGAGTGCTCTCCACAACATTTGTAATAAGGGGTTGTTTCATTTGCTCTGTATTTCTATTGATGCGAAATGGACCATCTCCTTTGAAACCCGGACATATTTTCAGGCAAAACTTCCTTTCTATGATTTTCACCTCCTTAGTTTTTGTTCTGCCCTCAAAGGGTCTCAATGAATTCTACTAACCTCTGTCCCACCTGAAAATACTTCATATATTTAGAAATGACTATTGTATTTCCACTGGTTTTCCATCTCCTATTAATATCCTCAAAATTGTCAACTGTTAAATTTGTTGGTTAAAGACCTATTGAATTCAGACACCCAGACCTGAACACGATGCCCCCAAGGTGGTCAGAACAGGACAGTGGGGATTCAAGAGTCACCTTCTTTGGCCTTGAAATAACAAGAAAGAAAAGAAGGAAAGAAAGAAAGAAAGAAAGAAAGAAAGAAAGAAAGAAAGAAAGATGGAAAGAAGTTTCTTTCATCTTTTCGGACTAATTTGCAAAAGAAGACATCCATTGGATTAACAACTGTCTTTATACTTGTGGTTTTGTGCTTTCCCATTCTATTTTTAACTGAAATTTGCATTAAAAAAGTCTGTGATAAAAACATAGACAAAGGAAAAGGAAATAAGAGATAAGATCAGTTTTCTTCTTGGAAAAAATTATAAATCAGTGCTCAAATTAAAGAGCTTCTTATAGGAGATTTGCTTTTTAGGTTACTAAATGGAAAACAGGAACATGTAAAATGTTCCTCACGACATAAGAATTTTATAAATGGGGGCTCCTGGCTGACTCAGTCTTTACAGCATGAGACTCTTGATCATGGGGTTGTGAGTTCAAGCCCCACGTTGGGGGTAAAATTTACTTAAAGTATAAAATTAAATTAAAAAAATAATTTCATAATTGTTTTAACCTACAATGTTGCTATTTCACTTCTGAACACTTTTTTATTACTATTTAAATTTAATGTATAGAAAGTCAGTCTCTTAAATTTCCCCCCCCCAAGCACAGCTGAATTCATTTCTATAGTTAAGATATATTTTTAAAATCTGAGTTGTAGTATTTCTTTATATATAAACATTTATATCTATAAATATATATGTTTGTTTATTTGTTTGTTTAGACAGAGCGTGAGCAGGGGAGGGTCAGAGAGAGAGGGAGAGATAGAATCCCAAGCAGGGATTCTGGGGCTCGATCTCACAACCAACCGTGAGATCACCACTGTGAGATCATGACCTGAGCCCAGATCAAGAGTTAGACACTTAACTGACTGAGCCACCCAGGGACTCCTGAGTTGTAATATTTCTAAGGCAGGAAACTTGCCTTACTAACTTTGGATGCAGTGATAAATCTTGCTGTTCTCAAACTCACACCTGAATATTTTTTTTCTTCAGTTGTCTTTCCCATTTCTTTATCCATTCTCTTTCGGGGCATTCACTCACCCTCAGGAGTTATCACTCTCTTGCCTAATTGTTTTAAATTACAGTCTAGTAGATACAGCACAAATGAAATCTTCTCTGACTGTTGAGAACGCAATGCCCCACTCTCCTGGTTTATACCTACCTTCTGTGCAGAGAAGGAAAAGAAGAGGTATTACCTGGGGGGAAAATATAATAGGTAGATTTCTTCATGGTGGAAAAATAAGTGTGTAAAGAATGTTTACATGCATTGGATAAATTGGCAAGAAAATTGCTCTATTAAGTCTTACATATTTGGGGGGCTTCATATACACAATACAGAAAATACAGAAAAATAACTATACACAGATTTGCATTAATTAAAAATGGAAAACAACCCCAACATTATCTTTTAAATGAAAAATCAGTAAGAGTGTCCTTTCACAAATATTTCCATTTTGCCCATTTGTTTTGTATTTCCACAAAGCTTCTGATAGACTGTGCATTTAACCACAAATATCACTGCTTCCAGTACAAAGAAACTTTGTATTAGTTTTATGAGTTTGAAAGCAGCTTCTTGTCTCTTTTTTAAGCCCCAATCTTTCTTTTCCACGTTTGAACAACTTTCTATCAGAAAGAATAAATAATTTATCTATTCTTTGTGCTTACTCAGATTTTGGAGTGATGTAATTTCATACATTTTATAGTTTAATAAAAATTAATAAAATGTATTTACATCTAAGCTTAAGAAGTTACTGGAAGAGTTTAAAAGTTATCTTTTTATACATCAAAACATTAAAAACATGGATTCCATATCAACATCATGTACCTCTAATATGATAGACTGAGAAGGACACATCAATTCCATGACATTCTTGCCAAAAGTATATAATATTAATGTGATCATAGGAAAACATTAGATAAACCCAAACTGTGGGATATGAGACCAGGATTCATTCTGCAAAATACACTATCAGTACTCTTCAGAAGACTATATGTTAAGGGCATAGAACACAAAGAAAGATTGAGAGACTGTTGGACACGAGAAGAGACTAAGGAGACGTGACCACTAAATGTATCATAGGATTCTGGACAGAAAAAGGACAATAGTAGTAGAAATGGTGAAATCTGAATAAAGACTGTGATTTAGTGAATAGTGTTGTACTGATGTTATTTTCTTAGTTTTGATCACTTAAATTTTTTTTAATATTTTATTATTTTTTTAATGAAAGAGACAGATTACAAGTTGGGGAAGGGCAGAGAGAAAGGGAGACACGGAATCTCAAGCAGGCTCCAGGCTTCAAGCTATCAAGCACAGATTCTGACGTGGGGCTTGAACCCACGAACAGTGAGATCATGACCTGAGCCAAAGTTGGATGCTTAACCAACTGAGCCACCCAGGCGTCCCAGCTTTGATCACTTTTTAATGGTTATGCAGTATGTTAACATCAGGAAAAGCTAGATGAAGAGTATATGAGAATTCTCCATGCTACTTTTTCAATTTTTCTATGACTCTGAATTTATGTTAAGATAAAATTTTAAAACATCTTACACTTTTCTGAATGTTCTATGGAGGCATACTCATACACATTTATATTTCTCCTTATTTGAGGATTGGCTTTATTTCATATAATAGATGGTGACATAGAATTCTTAACTTAGATCTGAAAGGGGGCTGATGATCAGGCAATTTGATCTCATTTTATAGAGTAGGAAGATAGAGAGCCAGGGAAATTGGTGACTGTCAGTGTGCGTGCGTGTGTGTGTGCGTGCGTGTGTGTGTGTGTGTGTGTGTGTGTCTCCACATCATTCTGACTCCAGACTGAGGAGGGCTATTAGCAGAATTTATGATTTAATTACTTTAGACATTTTTTAATTACAAAGAATAACTTAAATAATTTAAGACCTGCTCTGTACCTATGATCTATTCAGAGGCCGGTTTTTGTTTTTGCTTTTATCCATAAAAGTGTTTGCTGGCTTTGCAGTACTAAATGAAATTTAGAACTGGTGATCTACAAACATATTTATCAAAAGCAAATACTATTTTATTTATTAGTGTTCTCTGACAGCATATAATTCAGTACAATCTATTGAGTGAAATAGATTGGTTCTTGTCTATTGATTGTTTCTTTGAATTTTCTGAAGGTAATTTATTAACAAAAGGCTATCTCCACTATTGCTTCCAACACATCCGTTTATTCACATATTTCTCCTTTCTTACTAAGTAAAAAGAAAACAGTTGAAGCAGTTTTTCAAAGTTTTCCAGAAATTTTACTTATTTCTTTGCATATGTGACTGTGTATGTCTGTGTTTTTCGTCTCCAAAGTATAAGGCCTTTGTCTTTTTTATAGAAATTAACACAAAAAATTAAAAATCCTAGGTGTTTCTAATGTAGATCTGAGCCAGTTACTAGGTTGCTAAATAGCACAAGTACTTGATTTAGAGCAGTTTTATATTATTTTTAAATGGTTATTCATGATTTGCATTTTTTTTATTTTTCAATTTTTTAAATATTTATTTATTTGGAGGGACAGAGAGAGAGAGAGAGAGAGAGAACACATGAGCAGGGGAGGGGCAGAGAGAGAGAGGGAGAGAGAAAGAATTCTTAAGTCGTCCCCGTACTGTCAGCGCAGAGCCTGATGTGGGTTCAAACTCACAAACCATGATCAAGAGCCGAACAGTTAACTGAACCACCCAGGCCGCCCAGTTATCCATGACTTTCAAAATGTGCTGTCCTCTTAATATTAGTAGCCACGTGCCTGGGGTCTTGAACTGAAGTGTGGAAGAGGCAGTGGCTCTTTACCAGTCACATTAATGTAATACAATGGCAGTGTTCCTCTTCTTTAGCCTTACTTATTATTTTCACTGAAATATTATTAGATATGAGAGAAGACATCTGTGGATGAGTTAGACCGCTTTTTCCTATCAAAGGAAGCTTTCACATGCAATGCTGACTGTAGTTCTAGGCTGTCACCCTGTGGAGGCTGCCTGATGTCTGATGACCAGAGGTACTGTATTGTAGAAACTGAAATGGAGTCTCACTACATTACGTGGTCAAGGAGAAGGTTTCACCTTAAAATAATGCTCAAAAGAGGATCGGCTCTTTTGAGAGGTTGATAAGCCTCTAGCCAGGCCAAGAAAGAGAGATGACACAGATTATTAATATCAGAAATGTAGGAGGGGACAACACTATAGATCCCATGGACATTACAAGGATAAGAAGAGAACACAGTGAACAGCTCTATGCCCGTAAATTGAATAACATGGATGAAATGGACCAATCCCTTAAGAGACACAATCTGCCAAAACTCAGACAAGAAGAAATAGACAATCTAAATTGACCTGTATCTTTCAGAAAATTAAATCAATAACTAATAGCATTCCAAAAAAGAATGCAAAAGGCACAGATGTGTTCACTGGTAAATTCTACTAAACATTTACGGAGTAAATTATATCAATTCTTTACAATCTGTTTCAGAAGTAGAAGCAGAGAGAATGCTTTCTAACTCATTTCATGGGGCCGTTATTACCCTAATATCAAAACCAGAAAAACATAATACAAGAAAAGAAATTTTACAAATCAATGACTCTCATGAAGGTAGAAGCAAAAATCCTCAACAAAATGTTAGCAAATTGTCTAGAACAATGCATTAAAATAATTATATACTGTGATCAAGTGGGATTTATCTCAGATATGAGAATTTGCTTCAACAATTGAAAATTAATTATTGTAATTCCATCTGAGGCTAAAGAAGAAAAATCAGATTATATTAATAGCTGCAGCAAAAACATTAGACAAAATCCAACACCTATTCATGACAAAACACTCAGCAAAATGGAAACAAAGGGGGTCTTCCTTAATGTGATAAAGAACATCTACAAAAAAATTTGCCAGTAATATCACACTTAATGTGGGAAACCAGAAACTTTCCAGCTAAGATCAGAAACAAGACAGGTATGTCTCCTCTCACTACTCCTCCTTTTCAACGTAGCGGTGGAAGTCCTAGCTAATTGAATAAGCTTAAAAAAAGAAATAAAAGGTATACAGATTGAGGAGGAAGAAATAAAATTGTCTTCATCTGCAAATGACATAATTACCTATGTAGAAAAATCCAAAAGAATCAACAACAAAAGTCTCTTGGAACTAATAAGTGATTATAGCAATGTTACAGAATACAAGGTTAATATATAAAAGTCAATCATTTTCCTATATACAAGCAATGAATAGGTGGAATGTGAAATTAAAAACACAATTCCTTTTACATTAGCTCCCCCAAAATCAAATACTTAGAATAAATTTACCAAAATATGTACAAGATTTGTATGAGGAACACTACAACACTGATAAAATAAATCAAAGCAGAACTAAGTAAATGAAGAGACATTCCATGTTGAAGGACAGGAAGACTGAATGTTGTCAAAGTGTCGGTTCTTTCCAACTTGTTCTGTAGATTTGTCACAGTCCCAATTAAAGTCTCATCAAGTTATTTTATGAATATCAACAAACTGATTCTGAAGTTTGTATGAAAAGGCAAGTCAGCACAATATTAAATAAGAACAAGTTGGAGGACAGACGCTACCCAACTTCAATATTGACTATAAAACTATAGTAATTAAGACAATGTGACATTGGTGAAAGAAGAGACCAAAAGATCAATGGAATGGAACAGAGAGCCCAGAAAGAAACTTACAAAAATGTAGTCAACCAATCTTTGAAAAAGGAGTAAAGCCAATAAAATAAAGATAGTGTTTTTAACAAATGGTGCAGGAACAACAATACCTCCATGTACAAAAATAAATAAATTTAGATACAGACCTGATAGATGCCATTACACATTTGTCAAAACCCATAGAATATATGACTCCAAAAATGAACCTTATGTAAAGTATGGACTTTGGGTGATAATGATGTTAACATAGGCTTACTGATTGTAACGAATGTGCCGTTTTGGTGTGGAATATTGATAATGGGGCAAATTTTGCATATGTGGGAGCAGGCAATATATGAGAACTCTGTGCTTTCTGCTCAATTTTCCTGGGAATCTGAAACTTATCTGAAAATGACATCTATTCTTAAGGAAAAAGGGAAAGGAATGGACTATTGATAATTCAACAACTTGGGTGGATCTCAAGGAAGTTTTGCTGAGTGGAAAAGGCATATAAAGTCATATAAGTTAATATACACACAGGATTCCATTTATATAGAATTATGTAACATTCTGGAAATGATAAAATTATAGGGATAGAGATTTGCAATTGTCCAGGTTTAAAGATATTGGGGAATAGGGATTGGGTGTAGCTATAAAGTCATAGTCAGAGGGGCATCTCTGTGGTGATGGGACAGTTCTGTCTCTTGATTGCATGATAGTTATAGGAATGGTATAGAACATACACACACACACACACACACACATATTGTACCAATGTCAATTTTGGGGGTTTAATATTGTACTAGACTGGGGCCTGGTTAATTCAGTCGATTGAGTGTCAGACTCTTAGGTCGGCTCAGGTCGTGATTCCAGGGTTGTAGGACAGATCAATCCTATGTTGATTTCACATTGAGACTGGGGCCTGCTTAAGATTCTCTCTCTCTCTCTCTCTCTCTCTCTCTCTCTCTTTCTCTCTCAAATTAAAAAAAAATAGTACTGTAGTATACTTATGTAAGGTTTGTTACTATTGGCAAAAATTGGGTAAAATTGTCCATGGAACCTCTCTGTATTATTTTGCAACTTGGTTGAACCTATAATCTATTCAAAGTAAAAAGTTTAAAAACAAACCAAAATAGGGGCGCCTGGGAGGCTCAGTCAGTTAAGCGTCCGACTTCCACTCAGGTCATGATCTCACAGTTCATGGGTTCAAGCCCCACGTCAGGCTCTCTGCTACCAGCTGGGAGCCTGGAGCCTGCTTCAGATTCTGTGTCTCCCTCTTTCTCTTCCCCTCCCCTGTTCATATTCTATCTCTTTCTGTCTCTCTCTCTCTCTCTCTCAAAAATAAATAATAAAGATTTTAAAAAATTAAAAAAAACAAACCAAAATAAACAAAAAGGATGTTCTAGCTCTTAACTGGAAGTGACTTGGAGAAGTTTGAGGAGCCCTGTGGGACACTCAAGAGGGGTGTTTTTAAGAGAATGTCCTACATCTTCTATGAATTTAAAAGGCTTCCATGTTTGTGTTCATCCTTTCTTCTTGAAGAGGCAAAATTTTTCTCTCATTTTTCAGAGAGAGTCATCTTAGTAAATTCATCTTATTGGACAGTATGATTAAACTTCAGCAGGTGAATTGTTTTCTGGTGAGGATTCCCAGAATGGCAAAAATCCAGTTTTACATTAAACATTTGAAGAAAGAAAAAGAAATTAAATCGCGGCACCCATTACTCAGAAAGTGAAGCAAAGTGAAGGTGTCTTAAAAACATAATTACTAACTAAACAAAGAAAAGCTAGAGCAATGCTCGAAGAATTCATGTTAGAAGTAGTGGATAATCCCGTAATTGCCACTTCTCAGAAAAGTTCTGTGTAAATGTGGAAGAAAGCCGTGATTTAAATCATGGAACATTACACATCAAAGCTGTTTCTGTCAAGGATGTTTTAGCTGCTTTAAACATATTTAAAAAAAAAAGAAAAAAAGAAAAAGACAAGACTTAGGTCCAATATTTCAGATGAAGCTAAAGGAAGGGAAGGAAAAGAAACTTTCTTTGTATTTCCAAGGGCATTCTTTTCCAAGAAAAAAAATGTAGTCCTTTGTGGTAAGTTAAGATGTAAAAGCAACATTTCCTTGCTGGGAGCTTACTGCATTGCATCTGTCTTTTCCCCATTTCCCTATCCCCAGTATGGGGCCTTTCAAGGGGATTTGGCACACTCTGGATTTGCCAGAGACAGGCAGGTAAAGTGTAAATATGATGATGCCACTGGCCTCCTTAACGCTCTGCAAATGACTTCATAGATTTTTAACTTTTCAAGTCTCTTGATGTGAAATAGAATCCCCTATCAAAAAAGCTCCTCCTAGACTACGGGTGATGGCGAGGAGGTGGAGAAACGGGAACCCTCTTGTACTGTTGGTGGGAATGCAAACTGGTGCAGCCGCTCTGGAAAACAGTGTGGAGTTTCCTCAAAAAATTAAAAATAGATCTACCCTATGACCCAGCAATAGCACTGCTAGGAATTTACCCAAGGGATACAGGAGTGCTGATGCATAGGTGCACTTGTACCCCAATGTTTATAGCAGCACTTTCAACAATAGCCAAATTATGGAAAGAGCCTAAATGTCCATCAACTGATGAATGGATACAGAAGTTGTGGTTTATATACACAATGGAATACTACTTGGCAATGAGAAAGAATGAAATCTGGCCATTTGCAGCAATGTGGATGGAACTGGAAGATATTATGCTGAGTGAAATAAGTCAGGCAGAGAAAGACAGATACCATATGTTTTCACTCATACGTGGATCCTGAGAAACTTAACAGAAGACCGTGGGGGAGGAGAAGGGGGAAACATGCTACATAGAAGGAGGGAGGCAAACCACAAGAGACTCAAGTACTGAGAACAAACTGAGGGTTGATTGGGGGGGGGAGGGGAAACTGGGTGATGGGCATTGAGGAGAGCACTGATTGGGATGAGCACTGAGTGTTGTATGGAAACTTATTTGACAATAAATATTTTTTAAAATATCCATATACCTTTTTCAGTGTGTAATTGTGCTTTATTGGGGGAAAACAAATAAAAAAAATACCTCCTCCTATTTCCCACCTCTACGTCTTTCAAACTTGGTTCTCTGGTAATTGCAATTTCAGCTGTCGCTCTTTAAGATGCCATGTTGTTTCACACTGCGAGGCATTGGGCTTGCTTTACCCTCTTTCTACATGCTGTCCCTCCTTCAAGGCACACAGGGCACTCCTCATTCTCTTGTCTGTCTGTGCTGCTGTAACTAAATACCATAGGCTGGATGGCTTATGAACAACAGAAATTAATTTCTCATAGCTCTGATGGCTGGGAAGTCCAACATCAAGGTGCCAACACATTCAGTGTCTGGTGAGAGCCCACTTCCTGGTTCATAGATGGCTGTCTTCTCCCTGTGTCTTCACATGGCATAAAGGGACGGGGGAGCTCTCTAGGGTCCCTTTTATAAGGCCCCAATCTCATTTGTGAGGGATCCACCCTCACGACCTAAACACCTCTCAAAGCCCCCACCTTCTAATACCACCACATAGGGCCTTAGAATTTAACATATGAATTTAGGTAATCAGTCTAACTGTGGTACCAAGCTAACTTTTAAAGCTAACTTTTATTGGTACCTTACACCTGCGTGAGCCACCCCCAAGCCCTCCTGGGGGGGGGGGGCCATGTTCCCAGCATCTCTCTATCAAAGCCCTTACAAGAAGGAACAAGAATTACCTATTGACTCATCAACCACCCCTTTAGACTGAGACCCCCTAAGAGAGGAAGGCCACATTATCCACACTTCTCAAAAACTCAGCACACAGCATACACTTAGTGAATAAAATGAAGTTAATCTTTCCAGTGATAGTACCGCCTTTCTTATACTTTATTGACTCAAGAAGCAGAGTCTGTTGGACCCCAGTATATTTTGGAAACTGATTAATTTGTAATATATTTGTATTTTAGAGTTCCCCATGAAACTCTTTGATGTTACTTGTATGATCTCTGTGATGCTCTTTTATTTATTTATTTTTTTTAATTTTTTTTTTCAACACTTATTTATTTTTGGGACAGAGAGAGACAGAGCATGAACGGGGGAGGGGCAGAGAGAGAGGGAGACACAGAATCAGAAACAGGCTCCAGGCTCCGAGCCATCAGCCCAGAGCCTGACGCGGGGCTCGAACTCACGGACCGCGAGATCGTGACCTGGCTGAAGTCGGACGCTTAACCGACTGCGCCACCCAGGCGCCCCGTCTGTGATGCTCTTTTAAGCAGTAATTAGACTTTACAACAAATATGTATGAAGTCTATTGTCATAGCATACTTTCAATTTTTCTGTTGAGAATATAGGTTTTGGGTCATCAAGGCATCTCTGGTGTTTGTAAATACCCTTAGGTTGTCCACAGGATTTTGGGGTAGGTGCATTTTGGGGGAGAGAGAATCTATACTTTTCTGGAGATATCCCAAGTCGTCTGGAAAGAAGAAAAGGAAAAGAAGGAAGATGTTACCATATAGGGAATGCTGGAAGAAAAGGAGACAGGTGTTCAGAAAGAGTAAAATGATACACAAAAAGAAAGTGAATAGGGCCATGGACAAATCCCATTCGATCAAACTTTGTCCAAATTTCGACGTAGTATGATGTTTAGTCCCTCTTTGGGAGATTATTTAAGTGTGAGTATAAATAGAGTCTCTTTTCCCTGCCAGAGTGAGAAAAAACAATAGAGGGTTTAAAAGGATATGGTACTCAGAGCTCAGTGTCTGGGTAATACTTATCTTTCTAAGTCACAATATCCAACAGATATCAATAAAGTGAGAGGCATATGCTATTTATGACATAACTTGTTTTTGGTCAAATGGATGTAAAATATTTAGTACCTGAGAACAATTCTCTCCGGAAAAGATATTTCATGAACAAGAAACTGAAATTAAAATATCGAAAGCCGAGTTTCCTTTGGAAATGTCCATGACCAAGATAAGAATAAAATTCTATGTCATCCCAGTGACTGGAACAGGGGACTCCCTGAGCACATCCAAGTGTGACCAGTGCAGACATTTATTTGTTTCTAGGCGACCTCCTCAGATATGACAGTTTCTATAGCTGTGGAGGAACCAGCCACAGGATTTCAAGTTCCAGAGAAAAGAGGAGAAGTGAAAAAAGAGAATCTCAGGGTCTACCTTCATTAAACTCGATTAATTACAAAACAAACTAAAACTTAAATGAATTGGAAATTTTAACTCTATTGGGGGGGGGCGGGGATGGGGATCAAATCAACAGATTTCCAAAATTCTACTTTAAAGAAGGAAAAGTATAGCATTTATAAATAAAAACCAAGACATTTATTCAACCCAAAACTTCACTGTCTGGCAGCTTTGAGGATGTTCACCAGGCTTCTGTTAGGTTGAATGCAGGTTGAAGACTTTTGACTAGAGGATTTAATTTACTAGATTCACATATGTGTCAGTCACTCGAGTAAGGAGGCCATGTAGAAGTATTTTTAGCAAACATTCCTAGAGTGAGCACCTTAATTTGTTGTCTTATAAAGGCTCAAGAACAACAGGGCATGCGTGCAAACATTCCAATTTTACATGCATTTTTAATACAATATGTCTCATAAAAACCTTACTGAGTGGTTACGTTTTGTTAGTAATGGTCTTTCATCTCAAATCCCTGGGGGGTTCTTTATTCTGGGAAAAGAGTATATAGGCACAACCCGCCCCCCCCCCACCCCGGGGTACTATTTAGGAGGAATGACTGCGTGATCATCTACTCCCGTGTCAGTTCAAGTTAAAATATTTTATAACACTGTCAAAATTTGGTCAATAGCAAATAACTTATTGTCATAGTCTATTGCAATAACAAGTAAGTATTTGTCAATAACAATGCAAAGGATAGCTTATCCATCCTGGGTTTCCGTGTGGGCGATGCTGAATCAAATGTCTACAAAAAGAAGAGAGGAGGATATTCTAAGATTAAATCTGCTTATGGAAGGCATTTGATATCTCAGGCAATGGGAAGATTCATGCTCTTAAATAACAGAGAAAGAGATCTTTGAAGAATGAAGAAAAATAAGTATTGGAGTGAAGATTTTCTCAAATGGAGCAAAGGAGATTTTTTAAAAGAGTCCCAAGTTGGAAGTGTATTTGAAATACTTATGAAATGTTTTTCACATTTGTTGTACGTACAGACTCTTACAGTGAGGTTATTTTTCTGACGCAAACTTTAATGAAAATGACAATGGTTTCGAGGTCACAGTTGCTGGGGATAGAGGAACAGTTTACAGAATTGGAACCTCTTATTTTGATGACCATTGCTTTCTTCACCTTGTGATGGTCTGCGGAAGAAAATTTCTGTACCCAAGCCATTGCCGGGACTCTGAGAAACGGAGAGGCTATTTGCATGCCCTAGATGTCAAATTCATTTTACAGGACTAGCTTCTGCGACTTGATAAAGCACTAAGGCACCGATTCCCTGAAGCATGGTCAGATCATGAAGTCTGAGAGTTGGAATAGATTTTGAGATCATCTAATCTCACACCTCTTCTTAAAATAATACTCCGGACTTCAACCTGTGTGCTGGAACAACAAGTATTGTCCAGGAATAGGACTGTCTCTTCTTTCTGGGGCAGAATTTTCATCTATCTATTGCTCAAAGTGTTGAAAAGATGTTCCTCCAATTGGTATTGCTTCTGACCATAATTACATCTATCTACTTTCCTCTATCACAGCCTTTTAAGATAGCTACAAACTCCCCTCCAAATTTCTCTTGTGTGGTTTCCAGACATTTTCTCATCTTGGTGATCCTCTTCTGAACATAATTTAGTTTTCTAGCTCTTTATAGATAAATAGCTAATGTATTTTGACCATTGATAACCAAAGATCCTCACCTATATTTATCCAAGCACTGTAAGTGCAGCATAAGTTTGTCTATCTTATTGTTAGTTATGTATGACATAGATCTATGGGGCACTAATGATGTGACCTCTAGAAAGAGTGAGTCATGTCTCTATTTTTTTTTTAAATTGAGACAGTGGACACATTATCATTATAGAAATTCTAGAATGTAGACACAGGCATAAGCCCCAGTAGGAGAAGTGGAACACATGGGGTAAAGTTGAACCCAAGGACCATGCAGAGCCATTGCAGAAGAAATGGAATGCTGTCTCAGGGGCTGGCTAGAAGAAAACTCTATTGAGGAAAAATATAACTTTAATCATAACAACAACCACTGCTATTTTTAAATGTGGTTCCCCAACCTGATTGCTTTTAAATCCTTATCACAATCCTGAGAAGTAGATATCATTACCTGTATTTAACAAATAAGGAAACTTGATCCCAGAGTAGTCATGTCCATAGACAAGGTTACACAGCGAGTCAATGATGAAACTGGACCCCAGGCAGGTCAACCTGATTCTGGACCACTTGATTATAATCAAAATGTACCAAGCCCCGTAGATATGACTCCCTCATCTTGGGATTAACCAAGGAGTCTGGGGGTCTTCCCCGAGTGTACAGACAGAGTTTAGTGGCCCAGAGCTGGTTAAAAGGGCAGAATGTAAGGCATTGGGACTGGTGGAGCCTTAAGTTTACTATTGGCCTGCAGGCAGTTTACTGCCATGCTGGTCAAAGTGACATCACTGGATTGAGAGCGACATGAGATGCCTTGTATCTGACAAGCCATGAATCACCCTTTGCTTCCTATCTCCTAAAGAAGCTTAGCATTAAACATGGATTGAAAACAAATTGTGTCAAAGGATAGTCTCTCCTCCTTCCGTGCAAAAGGAAAGACCAAATCTTTGGAATTAGAAATATAAAGATTTTAGGAGCTCCTGGGTGGCTCAGTTGGTTAAGCATCAGATTCTTGATTTCGGCTCTGGTCATGATCTTGTGGTTTGTGAGACTGAGTCCCATTTTGGTCTCTGTGCTGACAGCGTCGAGCCTGCTTGGGATTCTCTCTCTCCTCTCTCTCTCTGGCCCTCCCCCCATGAGCACTCTCATCTATCTCAAAAATAAATAAATAAACATTTAAACAAAGAAACACAAAGACTTTAAAGTAGACTGCTGAAAACTGACAACTCATCCCGTTTTAGGAACAACAATTAGAGTTATTTTTCAAGCCAGCAGATATTATGTGCCTTCCACTGTCTTAAGTGCTTTTCATGAATTAATGTATTTCATGCTTATGATAACTTAATGGACTGGGCACTATTATTCTCCTCACTCAAAGTATGGGTAAATTGAGGCACGGGTAGGTTTAGGCAGCTTGTCCATGTTACATAGTTAGGAAATCACAGAGCTGACCTTTGGACCCAGGTGTCTCTAGAACTCCCATTTTCTTTGTCCCTACATCATAGAGTCCTTCTATTTGACATGGTAATACTTTTTTGATCTCTTTCTGGATAAATCCTTGGAAAAATGCTCCTATGAGACATCAGGATAAGCCCCCACCTAACTTTGGGGAACTGAACCCTACCTTATCACCAGGGAACACTCTGGTTTAGGGCTCAGAGTTTTAAATTTTGAATATTATTAAGTGATTCCCTTCCTGTTTTGTTTTGTTTTGTTTTGTTTTTGTTTTTGTTTTTTTGCTTCATGGAGAGTTTCTTTTTGGAGAAATAACTGATATCCAAATGGCCTTGCCTATGTCTCTAAGAAGTCTGTTCTACGGTAGTCACCAATACCATGGCTATTTTTTTTTTAACGTTTTATTTATTTTTGAGACAGAGAGAGACACAGCATGAACGGGGGAGGGGCAGAGAGAGAGGGAGGCACAGAATCGGAAGCAGGCTCCAGGCTCTGAGCCATCAGCCCAGAGCCCGATGCGGGGCTCGAACTCACGGACCTCGAGATCGTGACCTGGCTGAAGTCGGACACTTAACCGACTGCGCCACCCAGGCGCCCCAACCATGGCTATTTTAAGATATTTTTTCCCCTATAACTTATTTAGTTTTCTTAATGTCACCTTCATTTCCACCTTTCTCAAATTTCATTGACTTCAATTTCTATTAAAAAAAAATCTTCCCCTGAAAAATGATTCCTCTCTTTTTACAGATTTTTCATTATTTGAAGAGGACTTTAAAGAATTATTGTAATGATAATAATAACAATAAAACAACAAAACTTGCAGAGGCAACGAGTGGGTAAGGAGCTATCACTTCGGTCCATTTGCTATTTTCTTTCTTTCTTCTTCGCCTGGGCCTATGTTTATTGAACTCCATAGAATGTCAGGACAGCATTTGTAAAGGGGGATTTATTTAACTGTGGGTGTGTTGTACAAATGCAATAATGTGGCCCAACTCTTGTTTAATTTTGAAGGCTTTCTCCTAGACAACATTGCTCATAATGGACGGTTCAAGCCAAATTATCCATTATTGTTCCCAAAGTTTACAATTAAACTATCGATCAAAACTGGCAGTGATTCCTCCAACAGCCTGAGCATAGACGCTGCTGAATTGAATCAGAACCTGAGCGTGTGGAGCCAGAAGAAGGTGGTGCAGACCCACAGATAACAGACTGACAGACAGACATGCCATCCACCAATCACCCTGGGATCCAGCCCTTGGTAATTTTCCTTGAGCCAAGAAACAGGCTGCAACCACGAGTACGCAGTGTGCGTGTATGGTTTTAATAGCCTGAGGTCCCCGCAATTTGTGACCCCTATCCCTGGCTGTAAAAATTGGAGTTTAACAGGTTCGGCTCCATAGGGAACCAACCTCAGCTTTTAGGCTCCTTCAGACACTGCAGAATGCATCTTTTCTGGGGACTTCTACAATAAAATGACTGTTATTTATCATTACAAACCTCTTTATCATTTAGTCAATAAAAGGCCTCTCTCTCTCACTTTTTTTCCTGTGGCGTGCTCAGAGTCAGAAATCGGTATTA
The DNA here is from genome assembly GCF_016509475.1 of Prionailurus bengalensis. Taxonomy (NCBI): domain Eukaryota; kingdom Metazoa; phylum Chordata; class Mammalia; order Carnivora; family Felidae; genus Prionailurus; species Prionailurus bengalensis. The sequence goes on along the minus strand of NC_057349.1, from coordinate 19,899,413 downwards.
GTCTCTCCTGGCCTGAAGGCAGGAGATGTCAAAAGCTAAATCATGATCTACCCTGGCTTCCTGGCTAAATTGTGTATGAAGGCCTGAGGCAAAAAGGTGCACGTGCTCATTATTTGAAACCGAGATTTTCCCCCCCTTTCTTTCAGTTTTTCTTTCTTTTTCTCTTTCTTCTTTTTACATATTGAGACATGTAATAAATACATGTATGACTCAGAAGACATCGGACATGAAACAAGGCAACAAGAACTTAACGTGTAGCCCTCATATATTTTCTGATCAGGAAATAAAACAGTGGATTGTCACTTAAACAAACAAACAAACAAACAAAATAACAGTGGGTTTCACCTCTTGAACTTTTTGATCCTAGTGGGGGAGAGAGGGTGTTGTTTATGATTCAGTATCAGTAATAGGTGGCTTCAAAATGGAGAACAGAACTCAAGAAAGGCAAATTTTTAGTTCAGCATTATTAGCGTCATTTTTATGTGCACGGAGAAGTGGATGCAGAATTCTGGTATGGACAGGTGAGAAGGATCTGTTCCTTTGCAAACAGGTTTTGCCTCCAGGATTCCCTTACTTCCTACAGCACTTCTGCGGTGACCATGTGGTGTGAGATGCCAGGATCCCAAAAAGTCAGCCGGCATGCATCAGGGGTACTTCCTGCAAAATCAAATATCTTGAGTGTGGTCTGAACATCACACTTTAACATCAAGTACAGTGTGGTGGCCTTCATTCTCCCTTTCATTAGATTGCTGTGGGTATGTGCTTTCTCCTGATATTTGCATGTTCCAGATAAAGACAACAGTCCGCAGGGGTATGAGTGTGTTTGTTTCTTCATTGTCTTATTTACTCAATGAGCATAATCCGAGCTCATCCTATGTGGCAGATACTATGACCATGTTGGGAATACAGCTGTGAACAAATAAGGGTTATGGGGTACATTGAGATGGACCCAGGAAGAGCTCTTAATGATTACAGTTATATAGATTCATGTCCAATTATTTCATTTCTAATAGGTCAATTTGCAAGTGAAGAAATAAAATCTCATGGTATCTCTGATGCTAAAAACTTGATATTTTTCCCTAACTCCTGGAGGATATAACCTGTGGAAATATAGAAGCTGATATTTTTAGAGCTGAAAATACTTCAGAGAGAATCTTGTTCAATAACTCCTATTTTATAGGGGAAGAAAATAGGAACTAAGAAGCTTAAACGACAAACAAAAATCTTACAAACATTCAACTGGTAAGTGCGGCGTAGGAGCTGAAACTTGGATTCCTGTCAGTAGGTCTTTTATGATCTCTTCCGTCTTATGCTTTTCATATAGGATTTAGTGGTGATGCATTCAAAGTTTTCCTGACAATGGGAAAAAAAAGACAGAGGGGGAAATGTTGTCTCAGTGGTATCACATAGTTGGATATAGTATCATCATTTGCTCATCTGAGTTCTTTTTTTTTTAAATTTTTTTTCAACGTTTATTTATTTTTGGGACAGAGAGAGACAGAGCATGAACGGGGGAGGGGCAGAGAGAGAGGGAGACACAGAATCTGAAACAGGCTCCAGGCTCTGAGCCATCAGCCCAGAGCCTGACGCGGGGCTCGAACTCCCGGACCGCGAGATCGTGACCTGGCTGAGACCTGGCTGAAGTCGGACGCTTAACTGACTGTGCCACCCAGGCGCCCCTGCTCATCTGAATTCTTAAAGATAAGCAAGAATGTACGTAGGTATAGAGTGGTTCAGTTGAGGAGTTCAGTTGGACTACAGAATCTATTCATTTTGGGATATATGTGTGTATACATATATATGTATATATACAGACTCATGATACATATATATATACACACACACACACACACACACACACATATGTATATACACACACACATTTATATGTATGTATGTGATCTTTGCTTCACTTTGTTATTGGTCATTCTTGTAACTGTATTGATGTTGGCTTATTATCCTCGATACAACATGGACAAAGATTGAAAGTATTTGTTTTAATTCTGGCCTTCTAGCCTTGTTTGACTGGCCTGTGAGTTGCTCTTTGACGTGGTCTCTAGGATAGAGCAATTGTATAGGGTTCAAATCTGTAAGGCAGAAGAGCCAATCCTAAAGTAACTCAGCCCTAAATAGGCCCTTGCTAACCTTTGAGGCTGTATCAACAAGTTTTGGGGAGAAACACATCATGTGGTGTGAAACCAACAGTGTGTATAGCAAAACTTCCATTGTGATGAAAAATGATGTGAGGTCAAACTGGGGATACCGCAAGAAAATCAATCACAGTTTAAAATCTTCCAATTATTAATTTATTTATATTCAAAATAATGTCTATAGCTGCATTATCAACAATAGCCAAGTATACACACACACACGTATTTATATATATAACACATATATGTACATATACACATATACAATGTATATTACTCAGGCATCAAAAAATGAAATATTGCCATCTGCAACAACGTGGATGGAGCCACAGAGTATTAAGCCAAGTGGAATCAGTCAGAGAAAGACAAATACCATATGATTTCACTCATACATGGAATTTAGGAAACAAAACAGATGAACATATGGGAAGGGGAGTAAATGAAAGAGGGAAATGAACAATAAGAAACTCTTAAAGATAGAGAACAAACTACAGAGGGTAGATGGAGGGAGGTGGGTGGGGGATGAGCTATATGGGTGATGGGTGTTAAGGAGGGCACTTGTTACGATGAACACTGGGTGTTGTGTGCAAGCGAGGAATCACTGGCTTCTACTCCTGAAACCAATATTGCCCTGAATATTAACTAACGAGAATTCAAATAACAGTTTGAAAGCAAAACAAAACAAAACACCAATGTGGAATACTTTAAAATATTTACAAAAAAAAAGTTTGCTTCTATAATGAAGCCTGATATTCTCATCTCGAGAGTGAAATCTTAACGACAGCTTATTAGCCCTTTAACAAGGTGACTGTGATGAGAATGGGAGGTTAGCAGCACTGAGCTAAGACACTACTAAAATGAAGGGCAACATCAGATTCGTCTCTTCTTCCATCTGAGTATGATATTTATATCAGGTTTTGCCTTTAACCCGTGCAGCATTCAAAAAAGAAAACAAAGATACATGCATATAATTCTCTACCTCTCCTCTTTCCTTCTTTCGTTTCTGTTTTTCGATGCTATTAAGAAAAAAGACCTTAGCTTGAGGTGGCCGGCTCTAACTTGCAAACGACAACAGCCTTCGTGTTCTTAATAGTTTGAAAATTTTCTCCAATTGTCTCTCAAACTTACAATTGTGCCTCTTTTGCCATTTAACTCTAACTCCACATCTCCTAGCTATACCTGTTACATGGGCACGGAGGGGTGGCCCTGCCACATTGCCAGTAAATAAAAGAACCCTAAGAGTATCAATGACTTTATTTGGATATCTGCTACTTTATAACCTAACTGCTCATTTTCTTCCTCAAATTGAGCACTGGCTTCCTGGGCCACAAGCGGCTAGGTGCTCATGCACGTTTGGTCTAGTTGCCTAATGAAGTAGGCGAATACCTTCATCAGAGCATCATCGAGCACTGTGCCATTGGAGCCCCTTTTAAAACTGATGGGTGAATTTCTGGTGGGAGGTCATAAAAGTAGCATGGTGGCTTTCTGTCGTGGGGACTGACTGCCCCTGCCGGCATGTGCGGGTGCTGGAGTATTCTTCAGGGTGACCAGGACATGCCACTCTGCCTCTATGGCCACGTGCCCTGATTCCCTTTCGAGTGTGAGCTCTTTGAGAAAAGGGTGTTTAATGCGGACTTTTTTCGATTGAGTCAAGTTTGGCCTCCTCCTGGGCAGGGGTAGAGTCTTCAGACTGATACTACTGTGAATCCTGGCAGAGATGCGATTTGGAATATTTCCCGTTCAAGCTCTTTCTAATCCCAATATGTAACTTCATGAAATTGTTGATGAGCCACACTTTTGAGATTGATGAACAAGGGTCGTTCATAGTCAGGTTCTCAAAGATGGTAATAAATGGTTTGTTTGTTATTTATTTATTTTTTAAGTTTACTTTTATTTGAGAGAGACAGAGAGAGAGAGAGAGCGACTGGGCAAGGGGCAGAAAGAGAGAGAGAGAGAGAGAGAGAGAGAATCCCAAGCAGTCTCCTTGCCATCAGTGCAAAGCCTGATGCAGGGTTTGCACCCTACAAACTGTGAGATCGTGACCTGAGTCGATATCAAGAGTCGCATACTTAACCGACTGAGCCACCCAGGTGCCTGAAAGATGGTAATAAAGTTTAAATATTTAAAAAATACCCAGCAGGATTTTAGATTGTTATTCTGGCTGGTTACATTGTACATTATATACACATAAAATGTGCATATATGTTTTATTCCCTTAATAATCATAAAATTATTAATCATAAAAATTCCCTTAATAATCCCTTTTATTAATCATAAAACTTCCCTTAATAATCACTACAGCTAACACAGTCTGGAAATTCCTTTAGAATGAAATAGTCACACTTTCTCATAGATGCTCCTATTGCACTCAACGATTACTATCTCCTCTGGTAAAAAGCTATGTACCCACTCATTGCCATGTTACTATGCCTCCTCTGGGCTCCAAGAGTAGGGCTTGGTCAGGTGACTTTCTTTGCCAATGACAAGTGAGCAGATAGTCATATGACACTTGTGGTAGAAACTTGATGAGCCCCTAAGTGTTTTCGCCAATTCTCTTGCTTTTCTTCTCTGCCATGAGACAGTATGTCCCAGATAAAGAGTTCTCCTTCAGTCCAGAATTTTAAGTTACATGCAGAACCACAAAAGCCTCAGCTTCCAACATTTGACGCAACTGAAAAATAAATAGTTATTAAAGGCTATTCAAATTTTGGGACATTTTTCTTGTAGCAAAAGAAACTATTGTCCTTACTAGTGTTTCTTTTCAAGAAGGATAATTGGATTCTCAAGACACAGAGAAACAAAAGAGAACAAAAAAATAGCGAAAGATTCCTTATCCCCGAGCACAGATAACCTTTGTTAAAGTGTATTTATAGTTTAGAAAATTCAAGCTGGACAGAAAAAGACTATATTTTGAATATATAATTTAATTATGATAGGGTGATATGTGCTTTTTATTGTATTTCTTTAAATATATTATGTAATGGTTATATATCATTAGAAAATTTGAACTCATATTTTTATGTATTATTTACCTAACTTTTCTGTGCGGTTAATATTTAAAAAGGAAAAATGGATTTCTTACTGTATTTATTATTTAGTTTTCAAAACTGAGTACATTGCCAATGTTTATAATGTCTGTACATTTTCTCTACAAGAAAATCGAGACTTATTTTGGTATTATTTTAATTTATTTCCTATAAACAAAAATAAATTTCTGTTCCACCATGAAGGAGATGACTTTTCTTGCTTTGTCTATGTTTTGTCTTGGCAAATAATCATTTGAGAATGTGAAACGGGCCTGACACTTTATTCCAAAAGATGGGCTTCTTCCGAGAAATTTCACTGCAATTTCAAACCTGACTCCCACGTACAAATCTTTGCAGTGGATGTGCAAAGTAATGACAGCAGAAAACCATTCTTTCTATCGCACTTGTCAAGAGGTATTTAATTGTGAGGGCCCATTTCATTCTCTGCATGCATGTTGCTATATGCGTAGAGAGTTTTATTACCTTTGTCAAACTTTTGTTTTAGAATTGTTGAGGGCCCAGTACCTAGTGATGATGGACAGGGGCGGTTAGTACTCTGAGAACCACAGAACGTACGTTTTGGAGCTTGACTTGGTTTTCAAGTATTCTGTATACAAGATATCGGTGGATGGATGGATGGAGAGGTATACAGATAGACATACGAAATAAATATGTTATACATAATAAGTTATATGTATTTACATATGAATAAATGAAGGAGTTTGGAAAGTAAAAGTGCCTACCACAGTGTCTTGGACTGTGATCATTCCAGATCTTGTACTTATTTTAAACATCAGGTGCGCCTGGGTGGCTCAGTCGGGTAAGCATCTGACTTTGGCTCAGATCATGATCTCACCATCCGTGAGTTTGAGCCCCGCATCGGGCTCTGTGCTGACAGCTCAGAGCCTGGAGCCTGCTTCGGATTCAGTGTCCCCCTCTCTCTCTGTCCTTTCCCTGCTCATACTCTGTCTCTCTCTCTGTCTCCAAAATAAATAAACATTAAAAAAAATTTAAACATCCTCACAGCTGATAGAAGACTCTTCCTAGAACAGATTATTGTACTTAATGTGGTATTTAGTGCAGTTTTTACCATTGAAAATGTCCAGTTTTGTATACATGTACCATCACTCTAAATTCATTATAACATCTTTGAGGGCAAGAGCTATGTCTTTTTCATCTATATGTCTGCATCTCTTAGTGCAGTTCTTGGCTTACAGGTTAATGTATAATACATTATAATTATGATAATGTGGTATATTATTGATATAGTGGGCTAATCAGAATTACAATGAAGTCCAGAAGCTCAATTGCAGGGGCAAGCAATCTCATGCTTTGAATATTTGAAGACAAAGAGAAGGATGAAGGTATTTAATTTATTATTTGTTATTTCAGGGGGTAGAGCAAAAAAGACATAGATTCCAGCTCTGTGTAAAAGAGTTTTCTGATATAGAGACTTTCTTTTTTTTTTTTTTAAGTTTATTTATTCATTTATATTGACAGAGGTGGCGGACCTGGGGAGGAGCAGAGAAAGAGGGAGAGAGAGAATCCCAACACAGCCCGATGCGGGGCTCAATCTCAGGAAACTTGAGATCATGACCTGAGCTGAAATCAAGAGTCAGATGCTTAACCTACTGAGCCACCAAGGTATCCCTGATATATAGACTTTTCAAATAATTTTTCACTGGATGTGCCCAAGCAATGTTAAGATGCTCATTTATCAGAGATTTTAGAAAATGGATTCCCATACTATAAGGCCAGTTAAATTGAGTGACATGTGCAATTTCCTCATTTTCTATGTTAATTTGAAGGGACCTGAAGAGAAGAAAACATTGAAGAGAAGAAGAAGTTAAGGGAGCAGTCTATTGAAGGAAGCAATGAGTGAACGAGGAGACAGAACCCAAAGTAAATCTAGAGGAATGCATTCGGTGCAGTAGGAAAGGTGAAACATTTTGGTGATGGAGGGTCAAGAGATAGAGGCATGGCAAGTGGGGCGGAAAGGGTTTCTTAGCTTACACAGTGTTTAAAAATTAAAAGTAATTAAATGGACTGCCTTATTAGTGTTATAAATTTGGCTTATTTTTATTACTTTATATAGAGAATCCCTCACTCCTTACTTTTTTAAGAGACTTGATCACACTTGATTCTCTAAATAACTCTGAGCTAAAGGGAGGGGAGTTGATATTTTTGCTATTTTATTAGTGAAGAAACAGACCCAAGGAAAGAATGTGACTTATCCCAGATGATGAAGGTCCATGCTAGCTCTGGAATTGGACACAAATCCTACCCACTTCTGTACTATGCACCTGGTATTCCATTCCATCATCAGTTGGCTCTGATCTCACTTTGGAACGTTACTTTCTACCTTCAACTTCTGAGTTGGCATCTGAGTTTTGTCTCCCCTCAAAGTACCTTGGTTTTACCCCTGCAGTCTTTTCCTGTCTGTACTTTTGGATTTTACCTCTTATTTGTCTGGTGTAGTAAAGTAACTTAGTATTCAGCCCTGTCACATGGCTAGATCCTTATCAGGTTGGTCTTGAGCTTCTTGGTAGGATCAATCTGGTTTTAATTCACAGCTAATTAAAGTCAGAAACTGAATTAGGAACTAGGTCTCCTAAACCAACTGGGACCTGGAACATATATCACTTTAATATCCATTAAGTAGGTACTTGTATCAACTAGGTTTAAGGAGACAAATACCAATGGAAAGCTGTGCCATTGAAAGCTTCTACTATGTGCATAGGACTTGGCTGCTTCAATGTAGAGAGTAAGCTGAATTGTTAGCTGATTTTTCCTGAATTCATTTGTACCTTCCTATTTTTGAAGGTAAATATTCTCACAATCTGCTTGGACAACAAGATTGCTTTTATTTTGACTCCTTTGCTGAAATCCTTACCTCTGCTTTCTGACAAGCTTGGATTTATTCAAAATGTGTGTTGCTTTGTAAAGTGTTTGAATGGAGAAGGCTCTCCATCCCATACTCGGGCAACACTTCCAACCAACTCGCATATTAAGGCATCCAAATGGTATCACTTAACTTCTGTCCTGCACCTTGTCTGTGTGCCTGGGAACAGTCTGTTAAATCAAGTAGTATTGAAATTATAACACATTTAGGTAGTATCTGTCTTTAGCAATTGTTGGTTTATTAGGCATCATGGGAAATACTCAAAGAAAAGAAGTAAGGGGGTGCCTGGGTGGCTCAGTCGTTGAGTGTCAGACTCATAATTTTGGCTCAGGTCATAATCCTAGGGTTGCAAGATCAAGCCCCATGTTGGGCTTTGTGCTGAGTGTAGAATCTGCTTAAGATTCTCTCTCTCTCTCTCTCTCTCTCTCTCTCTCTCTCTCTCTCTGTCTTTGCCCCTCTCCCCCACTCATGCTTTATCTCTCCTTTCTTTCAAATAAAAATTAAAAAAGGAGAGAGAGAGAGAGAGAAGTAAAAAGACCCCAGCATCAAATTCACATCATATCTTTGTTCAACATGAGCTACACCTAAACCCAAAGGAATGGGGAGTCTAGGCCCAGAATTTAATCTAAGGACACACTATAGTGATATGTCCTCATGGATAAGTAGAATTGGAGCAGGAGGACCTCAGACTTTCACAAGTATTGTAACAAAAGTAAGAAACTCTAATAGTTATATGATATTCTGAAGTTGCAAAAGTTTGGTACCTACTTTAGAATAGAAATTTTCTTATGTTTGCAGATGAGGTCTAGGTGCCAGGATACCTAATTTCTATCCCAATTGTTCTTATATTTCAGGTGTGATTTTGGCTAACCAGTCTCCAATTGTACCAGCCATCCTGCATTCTTGTTACTATAATAGAAACTGAAAAAAGCCCATTAAAGCTGCTTGAATGTATTGTTTTTAAAAACTTTTTTAATCCACTGATGTTTATTTTATACTTTATGTTTCAGATCTGACTCTGTTCCCAATGTTCCTTTCTGTTCTGCAGTTAAAATCACTTCTTGTTCCTTTCCCAGGAAAGAGGGAACACACATGATTGTATTGCTAAGTATATTTTTTAATTTGATCAAATTTGCAAGATAAATGTTTATAATATTTTTCTGATTAGAAAAGTGTATTATAGAAAAATTTAAAAACATGAAGAACAAATTAAAAATAGCTCATACTTCTGCTTTTTGGAAATAACTTATTTATGTACTTGCAGATGAATGTGATAATGTTTTTCTTACAATAGAAGTAATCCTTGAGTTAGTTGAGTTTCATAGTCTTATATGTCACTTTTAATAATGACATAGCGTTTTATCAGTGTAATCATTAAAAAAATTCCTTTATAACAAGCGTATGGTGAATATTCTAGTAAATAAATCTGCTTGTAGTTATCTGATTAATTTCTTAGTATAAATTCCAAATTTAACTTAAGGATTCTGCTCATGGTATAATGATTAAGAGTTGGGGTTTTAGGGGCGCCTGGGTGGCGCAGTCGGTTAAGCGTCCGACTTCAGCCAGGTCACGATCTCGCGGTCCGTGAGTTCGAGCCCCGCGTCAGGCTCTGGGCTGATGGCTCAGAGCCTGGAGCCTGTTTCAGATTCTGTGTCTCCCTCTCTCTCTGCCCCTCCCCCGTTCATGCCCTGTCTCTCTCTGTCCCAAAAATAAATAAAAACGTGGAAGAGTTGGGGTTTTAGAGCCACACAGACTTGGGTTACACATCAGCTCCACCAATAAAACAAACCAAACCAAAACACCTCACACCAAAACATATATTATGCGAAGCCTCCTCAATCTCAAACCCTCTAAGCTTTGCTTTCATAATCTATAAAATGGGATACTTATAGCCACCACAGAGGACTGTTGACGATAATAGAATGCAGTGAACTTGTGTTTATAAATGCATTTCATGGTTGCTTCTTTTTAAGTACTGCTTAATTGTATTATGTGTAAAATTTCAAGAAATGTTTACACTGAATCTGAGTTAGTATAGTTGAGTTTATTACATGGTTAACTAATAATGTTTATTTTATTTTTTAAAAATTTTTAACGTTTTTATTTATTTTTGAGAGAAAGAGAAACGGAGTGAGCAGGGGAAGGGCAGAGAGAGAGAGAGAGGGAGACACAGAATCTGAAGTAGGCTCCAGGTTCTGAGCTGTCAGCACAGAGCCTGACTCGGGGCTCAAACTCAAGAACCATGAGATCATGATCTGAGCCAAAGTCGGACGCTCAACTGACTGAGCCACCCAGGCGCCCCAATAATGTTTATTTTAAAACATAGCAAATTTAAATTGTATTATGGGTATATCATCCCAAACCTATCACTTTGTAAATCAGGAACTCCTTGTTAAACTCATGCTTTCCCTTGACACATTACACTAGTTTCTTGCTTGACTTCCTACTTGACACAACTCTTTGGTGTGTGTCTCTTGGGTGAAATTGCCAGACGCAGCAAGTAAGAATACACAGGCTGCCCAGGAAGGTGTGAATTTCAGATACACAACGATTTTGCAAAGTATAAGTATGTCTCATTTGTACTAAAAATTATTTTTAATTTGAAACTGAAATTTAACTGGGCATTTTTAACTTTATATCGCAACCCAGCCCTACTCTTGGGACCTCATACCTTCACCGCAGCAGATAGATTCCAGCCGGGGTATCCCAGTATAACCCTGAGGCTGTGCATGGCCCAGATGAGACCTAAGGATAGTAGTTCAGGATCCAGCAGCAGATGGCAGGACATCTCGGTTCTTACCTCTATTTCATGCCACAAGTTTTACATGACCTATTTCCTGAACGTCAGTTTCTTTATTTTTTCCAAATGACAGTTGCGTACTAGATATCATGCGCTTGCTTTTCCTGCTCTAGAATTCTTCTCCCTCTTTATTTCATCCTCCAATATAATGAACATGTTTTGGTGAACTCCTTCAGCCTATCTGCAAAGAGCAAACATTCAGAAAATTTTTAAGTTTATTTATTTATTTATTTATTTATTTATTTGAGAGGGAGAGTGAGTAGGGGAGGGGCAGAGAGAGAATCCCAAGGAGGCTTCCCACTGCCAGCAGGGAGCCTGACATGGGACTCGAACTCACAGATGGTGAGATCATGACCTGATCCGAGATCAAGAGTCTGATGCTCAACCGACTAAGCCACCCAGCCACCCCTCAAAGAGCAAACATTTAAAAGGGAACATCAAGAGAATACATCTGTCTCCACCTCTACTGCTGTATTTATCCCCCAAGCACACAAAATAGTATGAGGAGAGAAAACAAAAACAGAAATATCAAGACCTCCTTCCCTGGGAAGTGGTGTTCTTCCTGGAAGGCCAGAATAATGAGAGAATGGGCCATTTTAAAGGAGTATATGTTCAAATTTTATTCCCCTCTTGCTCTCCGATGATGAAGAGCGTGGGCTATGTAGAACTCACCAGATGATACAATACGGTTTCTCAACATGCTCTTACTACCATAGATGGCCACTTCCCTTGCTGACCTACCAAGGCTTTCCTAGTCCCATGGTAACACTGTAGCTGCAGTTACATTTCAATAACCTGCCACAACATATTCCCTGTACCCAGGCTGAACCCTCCCAGAAGAGAAGCCAGAAGTGCCTCAGAGGCCAGGAATTAGTTGCCCTGGCATTTGCCACCACTCAGACCTGCGCTGAACTCAGGACATAATTTAAAGAAAATATCTTACTGCTGTGGTTTGTTGTTGTTATTGTTGCTGTTGTCGTCGTTGTTACTCCTTTGTCTTTCTTGTCATGCCATATATATCATACACATTTTGCTTTGGAATTAGACATTCTTGCTTCTGTCTGGAAGACTGTTCTTTCACAAAACATTCACTGCACAATCAAGAGAAAGCAGCATTTAGTAGATGACTTTGTGTAACTGAAGTTGAATGATTGGATTATCTCACTTTCAAGTCAGCTCATTTGCTAATCAAAATATTAGCCTGCTATCCTGAAAGAAAGGTCAGCAGGAATTTATTAAATGTATGTAATAGGGACATCTGGGTGGCTCAGTCAGTTGGGTGTCCAACTTCAGCTCAGGTCATGATCTCACGGTTCCTGGGTTCAAGCCCCGTGTCGGGTTCTGTGCTGACAGCTCAGAGCCTGGAGCCTGTTTCAGATTCTGTGCCTCCCTCTCTCTGCCCCTCCCCTGCTCATGCTCTGTCTTTCTCTGTCTCTCAAAAATAAATAAAACGTTGAAAAATTTAAATGTATAAAATAACGAAGAAACCTAAACTATTTAAAGGTAATGGATAAAGAAGAAATAAGATGCATCGATTTACAGTTTTAATGGCATTGATTGTTTTTTATGATGATGTATTTCATACGTGTATACTAAAAATATCAGGCCCATGAATGCCAGCTGATAAATGTAGAAGAAATAATGCAATTAGAAAACTGCTATTGGGCAACCATTTTAGAAATACTTGATCCAGACCAGGAAATGTCAAGAGATGCTAAAACTAGTGGGTAATCCTGATGAGAAGCATGATATTTGAACATCAAATATTTCAAAATATATCAAAATATTACTCTAGAAGACTCTCGTTAATTACAAAGGAAAAAAATAGCAACTTACCATGCCTAACTCCTTTCTTGGGGATCGGCAAATCCCCTGATTATCAGCCTGGTGGGTGACCTGCAGTTAACTGAAAGCCACTAAGGAAGGAGATTGGCTATTTTCATCTTGGAGGCTCATTTCCCAGGCCAAGAGAACAAAAAGCAAAAACAAAAAATAAAACACAACTAATGAAGCACACACACAGTAACAATAAACCTCACCACCACAACAAACAAGTTTGGGTTCCTCTGAGCTTTTTTGGCTGTGTGTGTCATTTGTTTTGTTTTGTTTTGTTTTTTTCCACTGTATCTTTAAATCTACTTTATTTTTTTACATCTTGGTGGATAGGTGCTTACAAATTGACGAATGGCCTATAGAAATGAGGGTCAGCTCCAGAAAAGTCAGAATCTTCTGTCTGTATTTTTGTTCTCAGTATCCATTGCCTAGCACTTTGTAGGCACTGAATGCTGATTGAATTAACAATCAAAGGCGCCCTGACCCCAGAATGATGAAGAAAGACATCTGGGAGAGAAAGGGATTTGAAAAGAAAGAGGAGCTAAAGAGAGATACAGAAAGGTGACAAAGGGAATCTTGACAATTATGCCTAAAGCCAAGTCTACTCTCAAGTTTTTAACAAGATTTTCCTTCACTGCCCAAATTCCTGGGATTCTGTTTCTAATATTTTTGTTTTGTGCAAATAGTTTCCACTTGGGAGAGGGAGAAAATTCACTTGAATAGCAATGAAGAGACTTTAATAGAAGATAGTTTGGCTCAGGCTTTACTCTGTAATTTATTTACCATCCCTTGGGATCATCCTTATAAATTATTCCACATCTCTCTCCTGTCCTTTTCATAATGTAACTTTTTGTCAAAAATACACAGTTTTACAAACTTCACAGATTTCCATCTCAATCAATTTATTTTTATAAAACTGTAGCTTATGCACCGATTATATCAACCGCTGCAAGATGGGCATCTATTGTCAAGCCACGGAAAAGGCCAGTCTCATACAAATAGCCTTGGATTGAGGTCACCATGCTTGTCCTAAGGGAAGGAAGCAAACATCAGTCTAAGAATCAAACAGCTCAGAATCCTTCGTGGGAAGAGAACTCCCCTATTATCTCAGAAAATACCTTACTGGGCCTGACGGTTATGGCAGAAACAGCCTCCATAACTCCAGTCCAGGACATTCTGGACAAGAGGAGCTAATATGTTTTGGGTCAGAAAGTGATAGAGACTGGGAGGTTTGTTGGAAATGACCTTCCAAGGACTAGTGACAGACAAAGGAGCACTACTGAGACCTAAGGCCTAGTGTTCAGAGGAAACAGGGAACAGAAGTGACGTGAGAACACCAAGCCTAACGTTCACTGAGTTTACTCTGCTCCAGACATTTTTCTGCACACTTTAAATGCATCGCTAATTTAACCCCTGAATAATCCTGTTTGGTAGGTAATATTATTTCTCTTTTATAGATAAGAAAACTAAGGCACACAGAGTTTAAGCAACTTATTTAGATTAGACAGTTGTAAATGGAATATTATAAATTCAAACACAATCTGGTTCTGGACATTTGATTTTAAACCACTATGCTACCTTGCTCTGAGCCATTGACTATAATCTTGGCGAGAACATTAATTCTCCTACTGTGCATGGGCTGGTGACTCTAATTTTTATTTTATTTTATTTTATTTTATTTTATTTTATTTTAATTTTATTTTATTATTTTTAAGGGATGTGTAACTCCAAATGTCTGGAAGGCTTGGAACCTTCCAAACAGTATATGATAAGGTTATGCATAGACTTATCTACTTATTTTTGTCTACAAATTAACTGGTACCCTCGTCTATTCTTCTAAGCTCTGCCCATTCTCTAAAATGCAATCGCTGCGAGCCAAACACAGAGACATTCAGTGATTTATTATTCAGTCTTTAATATGGGAAAGAACCGAAAGAAACTTTCGTCATATGATTTCTGTTGTCTTATGAGGAGTCTCTCTCATCCCAACTCTGCAAAAGCAGCTTAGAGGAAACTCAGAGACCCTAGAAGGTAAGTAAATTATATCAGAAAGAGTAACGGAGTCAAGAGCTGTGTGTTAACTTGGCTCTTCTACTGATATTTCACTAATATTCACAATGCCACGTGCCTTCTTGATGTATTTTTGGAAATCCCTCATGCATGCAAAATTCATAAAATATAAATGCTCACCAACACATTATATCCTGCTCTTCAATATGCTTCTTTTCCTCTATTCCTTCTTCAAGTATCACCCTCTCCTAATCACCCAAATGGAAAATCTTAAGTCCTACTGACATGACCTCTCTCTATTCTGTCCACGTGCCATTCCTTCTCGATTTCTACTCTTATCACGCTCATCCTGTGCCTGGTCGACTGCGCCAGGCTCTGAATTAGGCAGCGTGATGTCAGAAGCTAGCCCTCTTCAAATCTGACCTCTGTCCCACACTGCTATGCCTTTCTCCCCCATTTACTGAAGGGACAGATGGGGCCTGTCCACTTGGCTGAAACTTCAGTGTCTACCATTGCGGAGTCTAAGAAACTTGCCATGGTATCTACAGCGGTCCATATTCAGGCCGTTGTGGTCTGGGCCATCATCGTCCTCTTTTCATTTTCTGTTCGAATGCACCAACCTGCTTCCATTCCTCAGACTCCATGCACTTCCTTGCATCTACATGCAAACCAGTCTCTTTGCTTGGTTGTGACACTCCTTCCCTTCTCCTGGTTAGGTTCTCAAGGGCTCCTTCATTCTGTTTCTATAGCATGCTGCCAATTTACCCTATCTTAAAGAATGTGTCTGAGTTGATCTTGTCCCTATGATAGATGATGAACTTTTCAAGTGTGAGGACCTCACCCTAGTCGCCTCTTCAGCCCCCCAGTATAACTCAGTGTCTAGGACATGGTAAGTGTTCAAGAAATTGTCATGAATCATTAAAATGAAATGATCTTAAATGAGTCACTTCCCCTTCCAGTTCTCATCCGACTAAAAATAAATCAAAAATTACCATTACATATGGCAGATAATATCCTGCTTAAGATTGTAAATACTATGTCATTTTCAAAATCCCCTTTGTGTAAGTGTGTATGTTTGAAGTTTCAATTGATGAGGCATATTTGGGACTTTTATACCCCATTTTGCTTATAGTTTTAAGTTTTACAAATCACAATCTCCAACTCATATGAGTTTATATTTATTTAGTGATGTCACACTCCTCCTTATATTTGGCTTTTGAAAAGAGTTTGTAGAAAACTTTCTAATCAAATGATAATAAAGAGGTTAAATCAATAGCTTTGAATATGCAACACTGGGTGGCATTTGAGATTTTAAAAGGCAATGATGTCCCTTTGAAAGTGGTATCAGAAACCTGTTGGACTTGAATATCCATTAATATGATGAGCTCATAGAGTTTGGAATCGCATTGATCTGATTAAAACACACAATCAGCCACTCGTTATCATCAAGTTGATTCATGCAAATTACAAACATAAAAAGACACATATTGTCCTTATTTTTGACCTGGAAATAGCAGTGCATCGTTTTCAAGATTATACTAAGCATTAGAGATGATTTCTATAAAGTGTATAGCATGGCCCCAAATATCTCTACTGTAATGTTGATAATGATGCTAGTAATGACCGTGGGGGTGATGATGCTGATGGTGGTGATGATGCTGGTGGTGGTGATGGGGGTGATGATGCTGATGGTGGTGATGGGGGTGATGATGCTGATGGTGGTGATGGGGGTGATAATGCTGATGGTGGTGATGGGGGTGATGATGCTGGTGGTGGTGATGGGGGTGATGATGCTGGTGGTGGTGATGGGGGTGATGATGCTGGTGGCAGTGGTGGTAGCCTTTCCTACCTCTGTACCTTCGCACATGGTTTTCTCTGTTAAATGAAGTGCCCCCATTCATGGGCTATCATCCCCTCCCCCATCTGTTGCCTTCCTAAGCCCTACACTTTAAATGTCAGGTTTCAATCTGATATCATGTCCTAAAAGAGCATCCCCTGCCCTCTCACATAAATGAAGCGCCCCTATTATAATCTCACTTGGCAAGCATTATGCACTTTTCTCTTTCGTGGCGCATTTCACAAATGTAATCAATGTATTCTTTACAAAATATTACCGTAAAATCTCCTCACCTGACTGTGGGCCGGTATGTTCACCTTACCTCTGTATCCCCACAGCTTAGCACTGTGCCTGACCTAATTCCAGTCCCTCAATATGTATGAGCAACACGAAGACAGGAATGACAACGACTACCAACTGAAATCTTTGCAAGAGGAAAACATGGTCTGTGGAACTTAATCCTAGGAGTTGAAACAAGTGACTATTTTGTCTGCACTTTAAAGACCATCCCCAAAGCGAGAACCATGTTAAAGAAGATAGGGACAATTTTGCAGAATCTATATAAACAAAGTCTCAAATGAATGCAAGCACATTACTCAGGGTATACTGTTAAGAAATACAAAAAGGGAAAAAAAAAAGAAATGGCCAAAAAAAAAATAAAGAAAAATAATTGAAAAGAGCCTCTTTTGATTGTTCTTTCTTTCTTTCTTTCTTTCTTTCTTTCTTTCTTTCTTTCTTTCGGTTTGCTTCTGTAGGAGGACAGGTCCCTAGATAATGAAGGTGACTGAGTGACAGTGGAGAATTGCTGGGCATCGATGAATCCCTTGATGCTTTCCTGTCTTAGGCCACAGTCGCTGTGCAGGACAAGAAAGGCCCATAAAGACGACATGTTTGCTTGGCGGCTCCCTGTTGGGGCTCCAATGTATTACCTGGATCTAATTATCTCATCTCCAGCTGACAGAGGAGTTTCCATGGACCCTTTCCATCACTGCTGCCTCAGCCCAGCTTCCAGGGGGCTGTCTAATAGCTTGATATATTTTTGGATCCCCTGCTCATTGGATGAACAAGCTGAAGCAAATCATGTATTGACCTCAAAGCATTTATAAACTGTAGAACATTATATTCTCATCAGAGCCATAGGGGCAGTAAACTATAGTTTCTCTGCTGTGAAACATGGTTTTGCTTATGCACTGTGTTGCTGGGGTTGTACCTAAACAACAATACATCATTTGTGGCACATGTCGCCTTCTTTATTGAAAGGCAAAACAAAGAGTTGAGGACAAAAATCATTACTTCTTTAGCAATTTTTCACAAAATGCTTTTCTTTTGTACTTGACACACAGATGGGACATTGTAGTGCGAGGGAAATGATGTATGGCAGCGTGACAAATTTCATTTCCTTTCTAAAACCAGAATCAGAGGGATGCACACATTTGGAAAAGTTGTGTTTCTTTAAAAAATAATAATAAAATAAGCTTTAAAAAAGGAGTTGCGGGGGAGGCTTTAGTGGGTCTCCCTGAGAAAGCATTTGTATGCTTTAATAGACTTGGCGGGTATTGATCAAGGTGCTTAAATGAAAATACTGGTATCAATAAACCTCATCTTGGAAAGATCATCTAGGACTCAGGCTGGAATTAAGGGTGTGATGCACCCAGGTAGGAATTGGACAGACAGAAGCCAAGGACCCAGAATCGGCTCCTCTGGGCCCAGGAAAAGTTTTGTGCGTGAACTGTCTGAGCGGTGGATGAAAGAAGGCAGTGGCTCTCAGTTCTTGCTATTCCTTCTCTATCCTTCCTTTTTCTTCTCCACTTCATCCTCAAATGTTTCTCAAACCTTATCAACCTGCCACCTGCTTCCAAGTCCCCAGGATGCTTCTTGAAATGTGAGATGCCCTGCGCCACACCTGTGCTTCTGAATGGGACCATGTGGAGGTGGGAATGGGTGGGGGGGCGCGCATGGTTTGTACATCCACCCAGTGATGCTTCTGTCCTCTAAACCTGTGTGGGAATCACTGTCCACATGTCCCAGATTGCTGGGAGAAGGACTCATGATGAACATCTATAATGCAAAGGACTAAACTTCCTTTTCTGACTTCTTCCCCCTTGGGGTCTCTTTCCCTCAGTGTCTTCCTGTGTGACTTTTTTAAATGTGTATTTATTTTTGAGAGAGAGAGACAGAGAGAGAGAGAGAGAGAGAGAGAATACAAAATAGCTCCAGTCTCTGAACTGTCAGCAAGAACCTACGTGGGGCTTGAACCCACAAACCCTGAGACCATGATCTGAGACAAAGTCAGACACTTAACCAACTGAGCCACCCAGGTGCCCCCCTGTGTGACTTTTAAAAGTGATATTACCTATGATGGTTTACAGTGTCCCTCTTCCACTGTAACTGGCTGAATTTTACCAGGAGTTGTTGATCCTTAATTCATCGTTTTTCAAATTGTGTTAGGCATTTCTTCAAAAATAAATAAACAAACAAACAAATAAAAATAACAAATAAATAAAAGTTTCAAATAGGTTTAAGAAATGATGGCTTAAACTTAGTTAAACTTAGTGAGATATCTTCACTGCAGGTCTTGTTAGGGTATTTAATACAGGTACATATGCTGGAAATCTTCCAATGGGGATTTCTTAAATGTGCTTGATAGGAAACTGCTTTGTTCTGAAGAATTGCATGAGATTTGTGTTTCAAAGAGCAAACCAGGAAATACCCTCTAACTCAGAAGGAATGTTAATGGGTGAGTGGGAATTCTGGAATCACTGTGGCAGGTGGGCTGTAGCCAACGGATGTTTGATGCCTCTTAAACATTATCATCTATGTGGCTTTATTACAGTCATGCAGAATTCTGTACTTATGGAGGAAAACTGTCTGATAACTGAGAAACGAACAATTGTGTGTCTTTGTTTGGGCTGCTATAACAAAAATATTATACACTGGGTGGCTTATAAACAACAGAAATTTATTTCTTACTGTTCTGAAGGCAGAAAAGTCCAGGACGAAGTCACTGGCAGATTTGGCATCTAGTGAGGACTTGCTTTCTGGTTCATTAGGAGGCTGTTTCCTCGCCGTGTCTTTACATGGCGTGAGGCGTGAGGGAGCGCTCTGGGGTTCCTTTTATGCCAGCATTAATCCTTTTCATGAACACTCCACCTTCATGACCTAATTACCTCCTAAAGACCCCTGCCTCCAAATCCCATCACATTGGGGATTAGGTTTCAACATATGACTTTGGGTGAGACACAGATATTCAGTCTCTAGCAATGTCTTTGAGGACTTAATATTTACAACAAATGGATTCACCCTACTAGAAAATATTTTCAGGCTATGTTGTATTGGTTAAAAAAATTGGTACCATTTATTTAAATAATGTAGCTATAATATTTAAGCTCTTGTTACTCTCTTGTTATTCTTCAAACATTTTATCAGTCACTTGGATTATGAAAAAGACAACAAACTTTTTAAACACCAATATAAACACTGGAGACTTTGAGTGTGTTTATCCCATCTTGAGGATGCTTCTGCAAATCAGGGCCAGCAATAATCTCAGTAGTTCCTAACATCTTGAGACCATCACGTACGCTTTTGAGATTTCTGATAATGGCGATGGGACGTCTTCTCCGTAGCCATTACAAATGCAGATGCAGACAAAATTGCCCACTATCAGTTTCTAGTGCTCTATGAATCATCTGAAGGAAATTCCAAATGTTATAAAGGCATCTTCACAGAGGATCGTTGGACCAGCATCTCTCCCACAGCCTTTTCTGCAACAGTGTTCTGTGATTCTCCTCTAACTTGCCAAAGCCCATGTACCTCCAGTCGGATATCTTCCTTTTTTTTTTTCCTTGCCTTTGTGTAGCCCTGATTCTATACCTATGAAGGCTCAGTTACAATAACTGGTTAAAACTTCAAGGAGACTCTGAAAGTCCTTTATATTGGAAAATGTAGCACTATTTTTCCACTTATCCAAAGTTATTATTAGCCCATTTCTTCTGGGTAGTTAGAGTTCATAGTTAGAGACTGACTCATGGCGGCCATAAACAATGAAAACATTTTGCAACAAGTGATATAGAGAAACTATTTTTCAGAACTGTCAAAGGCGCATGAAATCAGCTCTCCACGTTGAGAAACGAAAGCCATTATTCTCGTTGTGATACAACACGATAAAATTGTAAATATTTCATCAAAAATTGAAGCGACAAGCTGCTCTGACCACGTACAATCATCTGTGCACCATTCCCCTTAACATTTTTTTAATACATTTTTTTTAGAAGTTTTCGGTTTCCAGAAAAATTGAGTGGAAAGTACAGAGAGTTCCCATACCCCTCCGCCCCTACACATGCACAGCCTCCCTCCTTATGAAAATCCCGCATCAGAGTGCTACTTTTATTATAATCGATGAACCTACATTGACACATAATCACCAAGGTCCATAGTTTACATTAGTGTTCACTCTTGCTCCTGTATATTCTATGGGTTGTGATAAGTGTATGATGACGTACATCCACCATTATGGCATCACCCAGTATAGTTTCACTGCTCCAAGACTAATCTGTGCTCCTTCTATTCAGCCCTCAACCCCTGGCAACCACTGATGTTTTTTTGCCTCTTCCTGAGTGTCAGACAATTGGAATTATACAAGACATAGCCTTTTAATATGGTTTTCCCTCATTTAGTAATAGACATTTAAGTCCCCTCCATGCCCTTTCATTTCCTTCTAGTGCTGAAAAAGATCCCATTTTTGGATGTACCCCAGTTTATTTATCCACTCACTAACTGAAGGATATCTTCATTGCTTCCAAGTTTTAAGAATTATGAATAAGCTGCTATAAACATCTCTGTTTATAGCTCTCTCTGTGCAGCTTGTTGTGCAGACATAAGTTTTCAACTCCTTTGGGTAAACTCCAAGGATCATGACTGCAACATTGTATGGTAAGAGTGTGTTTCGTTTTGTACGAATCTGCCAAAATGTCTTCCAAAGTGTACAGTACCATTTTGTATTCTCACCAGCAGTGAGGAGGGTTTCTGTTGTGCTACATCCTCATCAGCATGTGGTTTGCCAGTGTTCTGGATTTGACCATTCTAATGGATGAGTAGTGGCATTTCATTATTGTTTTAATGTGTAATTCCCTAATGCCATATAATGTTGAGCATCTTTTCATTTACTTATTTGCCATCTGTAGATCTTCCTTGGTAAGATGTCTTGTTCAGGATTTTTCCTCATTTTTAACATGTTTTTTAATTGTCTTTTTACTGTTGAGTTTTAAGTTCTTTATACATTCTGTTTTTTAAATTTTTTTCCAAATGTTTATTTATTTTTGAGAAAGAGAGGGAGACAGAGTGAGAGTGGGGAAGGAGCAGAGCCAGAGAGAGACATAGAATCCGAAGAAGGCTCCAGGCTCTGAGCTGTCAGCACAGAGCCTGATGTGGGGCTTGAACTCATGAACTGCAAGATCATGACCCGAGACAAAGTTAGACTCTTAATCGACTGAGCCACCCAGGCACCCCATTTATATATTTTGGATTACAGCCTTTTCTCAGATATATCTTTGCAAATATTTTCTCCCACTCTGCAGCTAGTCTTATCATGTTCTTGATCCTCCAACATGTGAATCATGCCATGCTAGTGTCAATAGAACATTTGTAGGGGTGTTTTGCATTTCTTGATAGAGTTTGAGGCACAGAGAAAGTTATACTTTATTTTTGTCATTTCAATATTATTTTGAAAGGAAAGATTTATTGTTTTAATAAGTGAAAAACCAAAAATATAGCGATTATAATTATCTCCAAAGTGTTCCAGAAAAAAAGAAAACTGAGATATTAAATAACTTGAGGAATGTATCCAAAATAACTTAGAGTGACTATATTTTTCTCCTTGACTAAAAAAATGTGCGTTGTGTGTCTGTAAACACATCTATTTAGTCTGCAAGGCCTTTTCCTTTTGAAATATGAGTTTGCTCTACACAGCTCCATCAGTTCCTTTTTTTAATGTTTATTTATTATTTTTGAGAGACAGAACACAAGCAGAGGAGAGGCAGGGAGACACTGAGACACAGAATCCAAAGCAGGCTCCAGGCTCTGAGCTGTCAACACAGAGCCCAATGCAGGGCTTGAACTCATGAACTCATAGATCATGACCTGAGCCAAAGTCAGATGCTTAACCAACTGAGCCACCCAGGTGCCTCATGCACCAGTTCCTTTTGAAGAAGCTGGAACTTTTGGATCCTACCTTGAAACGTGCGATCATGTTCCCAAGTATACTATTTACCTGGGTTTATTGCTTTGGGATAAATATTACATATAGTCCTTTCTTCTCTTTTTAAATGAAATATCTACACTACGGATAAGGCAAATGAAAAGAATTAGGGTAGAAGCTCGTGGATTGCAATTTTTGTTTCATATTCCAAGTAGAAAACTGGTAAAAAGAAATTATTAAACTGGGGTTCATCCTAACTGGTCATTTTGGCATGGAGTCTGCTTTAACTATTTGGAATAAGCTATCTTCTATCCAACAGATCTGAAAATCCAGATGTGGTTTGGTAGCACGCAAAAAAGGACGAGAGTCAATGTTATCAGAGACTGATTATTAGCACTTAGTGACCTTCCGATGGTAGATTCATGGCCATGTAGAGATCTGGCCAGAGCTAACTCAGGAAAACCCGAACCACATAGGTAGAACGTGTAGATAGTTTAAAAAAACAACAACAGCAACAAACTCCTGCATGTGTTCTTTTCTTATCTGAGTTTCAAAGAACATTTCAAAGCATATGGTTGAGTGTCAGACATTGCAAGGATATGGATCACATAGGCACGTTGCTGTGTCTCTTGCAGGATTTCTGGTTCCAAGTGTGCAAATTTTGCCTTCCACATCCATTCATTTTGGTGTCATGGACCATTGAGGTCAGGTATCTTGCCTCATCTACTCATCAAAGCTTTCAAGCCTCTATCAGCAGAAGCAGGAATGCATTATTTTCTTGGCTCAGTCAGCTGGAAATGCCTCTAGCACCTGAGTGGTCAACTGTGCCAAATGCAGCCTCTATTTAATTCTTGCATGAAGGTGTCTATAAAGTCATTGGAGCTTTTCTATTTTTTTTTTCCTTTTTCAAGTTCCTACTCTACTTTTATCCTTGTCACATTTATTGCAGATTTAGTGTTTCCAAATGTTGCTCTTGGAATGCCATCTTTGATTAAAATGGAAGAAATATCCTGCTTAAGAGTGCATTTAAAGATGAATCTGAAAACTGCATTTAGTATTATTTCTACCATGGTTGCCCAGGTTATATTTGTAAAGTAAATGAAAATGCTGTGAGCCTTGGCCCGAACACACATGCCATTTGCACAAGTAGAAAATGTTTCTTCTTCTCCTGCCTCTTTCTTTTTTAAAATATTAAAATATGAACATTTCTTGTCTTAGTCATGGTCAAGCTACTGAGCTGTGTATGGTTCAGTTATGATAAAATGTATTCTTATCGTTCTTTTATATATCAGTTAATAAAAAATTAAGCCATTAGGACTGGAGCATTGAGACAAGAGAGAACGATATTTTTTTAATTTCACACTCAAAACCACATCCCTTTTAATCAACATCTGCTCTGTGTTAAACTGCCTATAAAATCTGGTGCCCTGTTGACAGTGGAAGATGAAAACAAACAAACAGGAAAACTACAAAAGGCATGGTATTGACATCAAAGTGAAAACCCCTGTTCTCTTCCTTTGGCATTTGAAAAACGTCTTTATTTTGACCCTAAACAATTGGATTTTCTCCCCACCGATCTTGATGTTGGGGCTGGGGATTAAGAAGACTTGCCTGTGAACTAAAACAGGAGAATAGAGGGAGCCCACAATGAACAAGGACCTGTTTGACCACATTCAACCTCTTGCAATTGTAAAACCTCCTTTATTGTTCTGGACAATCAGAAAACAGCACCACATTTGTTTATAGATTAAACTCATGCCCAATACAGCAAGACAAACTGATCCCAACCATAGTCTTATAACTCTGCAAATAAAGCAGTTCAAAGGTTTGGGATTATAGAGAATAAAAGAGAGATCTCTTGGATATTTTTTGTGGACATTGGAGTTTAGAAACAACATTTTTTTTTCTTTTGCCAATTGGACTGGAGATTGAGATTTATCTTAATAATTTATGACTAGCTCTGTGTCTATACTAAAAGCAAAATAAAACGAATGCAGTGATTTCCTCACATTAGGATGTTGCTGATTATGGATATGTCCACTAGACAGGGATTGTGCTTATCACAACAGAAAGCATGTATACATTCATGCCTTATAGGGAGTAGTCTGCTATCTATTTGTTCATTAACTTATCTGTGTCTACTGTTAGTTAGGGGCTGGGAGCAGAGATAAACAAATTTCAGTCTCTGACCTCATGGAGCTGGTGTGAGAAAATGAACCACCCTCCCTAAGGGCAGCGACAACAGAAAGATTGCCATACAGGCTACAAGAAGGTGCTGAGAAGATCCATCCTTCTAAGCATGATGGTTTTCAGAAGGTAGTACTTCTCTTACCATATGACGGAGGGATTCACAAATGAGGTACTGGAGGCTAAATTAGACACTAAAGAGAAGAACGCATAGGGAGCATCTTTTTCTTTCAAAAATATATATTTTGAAAAGATTCCTTTGCTTTTCTGAAACTTTGCATTTCACTACCCATCAATAAGAGCATATCCACCTGTAAATATTTGTACCACACTCACCATAAGCCCTAGTGGAATCATTTATAGAGGTACACCAAATTTGTTCTTCTTAGGATCACTAGATTCTAAGACAACTTCTTCCCCTTTTCTAACTTCTTCAAAGTCTCTTTTGTAAAGATTTCAATAGGTAGGCCATGGTGAACTCAGGTTGTTGGCGTCTTTTTCTGTTCAAAGAAACCCAAGACAGCTTCTTTGAGGAGAACTGAGGGTGTCCATTAAATGTCTGGGCAGGGGCACAGATTTTAGACTGCCATTTTCCAAGACTCTTCTCTCCTCTAGTTTGTCTTTTCTTTCTTTTCCTGAGATGAAAGTTGTTTTCTCATCCACTACATGTCTATCATAAGCATGGATTTGAGAGAGAACCACGGAAGAAGAGAAATTTTGAGGCCAGGTTACGTAGCTGGGAAAATCAGAGAAGGGCAGAACACTTCCATGTTTTGGAGGGAAGACAGAATGTGGCACAGAAGGGGATTGAAAGGTCAAAGGCGTTCTGCACTGTTTTATTTACATATCTTTTGGATTTTGTCTTTGATCTGGATCATGAATGGACCGATGATATCATTGAAGTCGTTCATCCTTACTGATTCACGTTCTCCAGCTTAGTGCCAGTGCGCGTTGAATTTTGGTGCTCTCGGAATA